>NC_054847.1:33268044-33571074 GCF_018345385.1 Vulpes lagopus | reverse complement strand
ATATCTCTGCTTGTTTATTTTTTTTTCATCTCTGCTTTTAAAGCGGGCTTCTCTCACATTTCTTTTTGCAAAGCACACACATTGTTCTCGTGATGAAAATCATCTTATGCGAAAGGACTAGGGAAAATTCCTTATTTCAGGTACTAGGTGTCTTTGAGTAAGCAAATTATTCCTCCCTGCCCTACAACAATATTCATCATTATACCTATGTGTTGGAGCCCCGAAGACCCCACCCCCCACCCCACCGTCTGTTTCAATGATTTGCTAAGACTTGCTCCTAGGACTCCGCGTGTAGGGGTCTTTATTACAGCACAAAGATATAAGGCACAGAGGGAAAGGTGCATGGGGTGGAGTCCAGAAGAAACCAGACACAATCTTCCACAGTCTTCCCCCAGAGGCGGTGCAAATGATAGCACCCGTGACACGCTGTCCACCAGGGAAGCTCATCAGGGACTCGGTGCCTACGGTGTTTACTGGGGCCTGGTCCCTTGGGCATTCTCTGCCTCGCATGAGTCCAGACTCCTTGAAAGAAAGGCATCCAGTGCAAGCCATATTGTTGGCACGATGAATCACTCTTACGGGGAAAGCTATGAGCTCTCCTGAAATGCAAGTTCCCAGCTGTCATCCAAAAGCCACCCTGGCAAGCTGGCCTTCCTAAGGTAGCCATCCCAGGAATGCCATGTGAATTATTTTCTGCAGATCCTAATGTTTCCCAAAAATAAGCATTCAGGGCAGCCCGGGTGGCTCAGCGGTTTAGCACCTCCTTCAGCAAGGGCGTGATCCTGGGGGCCTGGGATCGAGTCCCACGTCGGGCTCCCTGCATGGAGCCTGCTTCTCCCCCTGCCTGTGTCTCTCATGAATAAATAAATAAAATCTTAAAAAAAAAAAAAGCATTCAGAGTCATCTCCGCCCATGAGCCCTCATTTGGAACATCCCTCCTACTTTGGGGATGGCTTTCCTCATTCCCTGGCCCATCGAAATCCCAACCACCCTTCCAGAACTCCCTCAGGCCTTTCTTTCTTCAAGGAAATCCCCCTCTGATAATAAATGTATGCTTCTCTATCCTCTCAGCTTTAAATGATCCCCACACCTCGCTGGGTCACAACGTACATTGGTTCCTAGGAACACAGCTCACTCCAGAAGCATCCATGTACAGTGACTGGAGGTTTAGGCCAAGGTGGGACATTTGATGGGCCCTGCCTTTTGAGAAGAGCTCGATGCAGCCTGTGTACAAGTCCCGGATCGCGGCCTTGGGACTCTCTGTCTCGCGCACGGCTGCAGCTGGCTCCGGGCGGCCTTCAGGGTCCTCAGGGAGAGGTCGTCATGAGCCACAGGCAGCGGCTGAGCACCGAGGACGCCACGGGGCATAAAGGCAGAGCCACGGGAGGACGGAGGCGTGTGTGTCGGAACGAGGGGCTCATCGGCACGGCCTGTACCCGGCAGGGACGCCAGGAGCGGTTGGCGGTGCCCGGGCAGGCGCGGTGGGACCACACTCCTGCAGCCCAGGGTGACAGGTGCCGCGGCCCTCGCCCCTGAGCTGTGACCGCTCAGGGACCAGCCCGCGACGGCGTGGTCTAGGGCCCGGGACCCCCTTGGCGCCCCCGTCTCCGAGCCCCCGGGTCAGCCGAGCGCCAGGCCTGCTGCGTGGGAGAACCGCGGCCTGCGGGGGCAGCAGGCCCCACCAGGTCCGGGAGTGCCGGACAACCCAGCTCAACCCCAATTGCAGGCCATGCTGTATTCCAAGCAAAACCTCCTTGCCCTTGGCTTTAAGCGCGACGATGACATGGAACTGGCCATTCCCACTGCCAGCTCCTGGCAAAAATCTTAGTAAAGTGGGGCCGGTTGGTCCGATATCCGTTCCCCTTTTCCTCAGTGGAATCATGGTCTCGAAGGCGAGACACAGACCAAACCCAGCCACCCAGGTGAGCACACGGCATCGGGCTGCGATCTCAGGAGGGAAGGTCAGACACACGCTCGTCTCTGTCCTTGACAGCGCGTTTGCGATGGAGCAGGACGAAGCAGCTCACTTTACGCCTCTGCTTACGTGAGGAGCGACCGTCCCAGGAGAGAGCTGACCCTGTGCCAGGAGGGAGCCGCCCATCCCCCACAACGGCCCCAAGCGGCTCTCCCTACAGCAAGCGGGGATGCAGCTGAAGCATTCTCCAGGGGGTTCTTATTCTCCCCTAGAGTCTGACGAAGACGGGCCTCGCTGAGGGTGGACGGCACCGCGCATGGCGGGGGCACCCGCTCTGGGCACAGACACCGACCCCCGTGCCTCACGCAGCCCCGGAAGGGCGGCCGGAGGCCGGGGTCCAAGCCACCAAGCCTGACGGCCTACAGGCTGGAGGATTTCTGAAAGTATTTCTCAAGTAGAATCTTGCTGTTCCTTCAAAAAAAAAAAAAAAAGAAAAAAGAAAAGAAAGAAAGAAAAAACAGCCCCAAACACCTCCTGGGTTTTTTCTGGGTTGTGCTGGGGGTGGAGGTGCCTTTGTCTAACCCTCGATGATCAGCTAGAATTGAGAGCTGCTCTGTCCTTGGGGAAGGAGACGAGGAAGAGGCAAGAATGAAGCGGCTGCCTCACCAGGAGGCCGGAGCGAAGCTCTCGCAAGACAAGAAACATATGGGAGCCCGGGGGGGCGGGGGGGGCGGTTTAGGGTCCTTAGAGTCAAGGTACATTCTTAGAAGAGGAGGCTGCGCCGCCGGCCAGTCACATACGGCTGCGGCCGGCAGCAGAGCCCACCGTCGAGTCTCATCACCCCGGGTCGTATTTCTTCCGTGGGTCTCCTGCTAAGCACAGGACGAAAGGCCGGGGAACGTCCAAAGGGAAGTGACAACTGTTCTCATTCGCTTGGTCTTTGTTGGAAGGGGGCGGCGAGTCGGGATGGGGGGGTATTTAGGGTAGAAGCAGGAGCTGAAGATCCATAGACCGCTACAAGAGCCCCAGAGACAGTGGGAAACGCGAGAAATGTGAGTTTGTCCCTCACGAGTCACACACTGAGACAACGGGGGGGGGGGGGGGGGGGGCGGCGGGGGCGCTCAGCGCCAGGCGTTGTTGCTGCGGCCTGGAGAGCAGGAGCCACAGAAGGTCGGCCACGAGCCCCGAGCCAGGACAGCCTGCCCGGCGACGTTGCAGGACCCCTCCCGCCCGCGGCCGTGCCAGGCTGCACGCTCTACCACAGTGGCTCAAGCCAATTGTGTGGCTGCACAAAGCACGGCTTGTTGGGCAAAGGGGGAGCCGGCTGGGAGTGGAATCAGCGCCTCTGCTCACCTCCGTGGGGCCAGGGGCAGGGTTGGCCAGGGAAGCTGCCGTGGCACCAACGCAGGACGGGGGGGGGGGGGGGGGGCACAGCTGGGATGACAAAGCCCCCGTGATTGTTCAAGGCCTCCGAAAATGCACCGAGGCACGAAGACAAGTACTCCCTTTGCTACGGCTGCTTCTCCAGGGGCCCGAACACCTCCGGACCAGACTCACTGCCCTGCGTCATTGGGAACGGCAGTGACGCACCGGCCACCAGAGCTACAGCACTCCCCTCCCAGGAAAGCACTTTTAAACATGTCCTCGCACGAGCAGGACTGGCTTTCTCCTCCGTTTTCTCGTGGTGTCTGTCTCCCAAGACGGGTTTCCTGGAGGCTCCAGCGGAGGCCACAGGGCAGAGGAAGGAAGGTCCCTCTAACGCAGAAGGATCCTACATGCTACTGAGGAAGTGACCACAAAGCATAAAAACAAACCCATCTCACCTTCCTGGTTACAGCTGGATCCAGGTAGCCTTTGAGCTTCTGAATGTATGTATGGGGAGGATTCTTCACCTGGAATCGTTCCTGCAGGGAGCACAAAAGTAACAGGCATGAAAGCTACGGAGGCATGAGCACGGCCCCACTCCACCACGGTAATCCCACTAACACGGCTGACGTGCACCCGCCCCAGGAGCGTGGCCCTGCAGATCATCCTCGTGCACCGATGGCTTTAAATCTTTACCGAAAATGTGATCGTCCTTGCTTTGCAAAGGGGAAAACTGAAGCTCTGAGACATTCGCTACTTCCCTACGATGAACCAGCTCATGAGTGATGCAAATGGATTTGGGCCTGCACCTGCCCCGTTCTGGGGTCTGTCCCACTCTGTCCACGGGGTGGGACCGGACAATCTTGCATCACTGACAAGTCTTACGCTGAGGCTGTGGGTGGAGGCATCACACTGAGAAACCCGCGCCCATGTGTTTCAGGTTTAATAGACCCTAACATCCAAAACTACATAATAAGCAGCAATAAGAAATCTGGTAAAAACCCAAATGCCCACAAACCATACAATGGACATGTATTTGTATTATGTTCATATAATGGTATATATTCCAACGAAAATACACAAAATGTACTGCATGTTCCCGTATGGATGGGTCTTACAAACCTGATGTTGAGTCAAAAAGAATGTGATTTTACAAGACAGAAAATTGAACTTTAATGGTTAGGGACCCATCCATAAGCTGTTTTATTCACTGACACATAACATATATATCGACAGGGTGGGGGAGAGAGGCTTAACCTAACCATGACGGGAGCACCGAAGTGGGGGAAGGGAACTACCCAGTGATCCCAAGAGGTTACAAGGTTCTATTTCTTCACCCACGCGGTAGTTACACGGGTGCTGGCTTCATCCTACTGGCTACGCTATTCTTGGGTTTCACGACTTTTTCTGGACCTACGCTACATTTCACAGACACAAGTTCAAAGGAATCAGCTCTAAAAGGGAAAACTAAGATTCATCACGAAATCAAAACAATTCTCATCAGGGTCTCCTTGACCTACAACCTAAAAAGATGTTTTTCTAGGAATTCTTTTTAACCTGGCCACTGCTTAGGTCACAGTGGAGTTTTTGAGTATTTCACAACACTGCCAACTGGCCAGCACGTTTCAGCATGTGTTTATCCTCTGACATTTTCATTTCTCCAACACAGGGAACTGCTACATCTTCCCTGGTCCCCTCAGGGAATTTAGAAAATTTTTCTAAATTTTCTCCCCCCCTTGCTTGCTTACAGATTTAAACAGGCTGAAAGATCATCCCATTATTATCAAAAAAAAATCATCTTATTAGCAAAAACTTAAGTTTTGTTGTTTCAAATGCTTTAATATAGAGGGAAGGGACTTGACACCTGTCCGTATTTCCCCTTTATTTGAAAATGATGAGGAATTTCATAGTATATAAACTGAATCTCAACAGAGTTGTTAATTAAAAAAAAAGATCAGCATGTTATTTCTAATGTTTTAAGGATTTTACTTATTGGGAGAAGGAGAAAGCACGAGAGGGGCAGAGGGAGGAGGAGAAGTAGGCTCCCCAGCTGAACAGGGCACCCGATGCGAGGCCCAATCCCAGGACCCCGGAACCATGACCTTAGCCAAAGGCAGATGCTTAACCTACTGAGCCTCCCAGGCACCTCAACGTATTATTTCTAATTATCCCCTCCAATTTTTTAACGTGCAGGTAATTTCTAAATAACAATTCACAAATATTTGACATCTCTAAGGGCATCAAATGGTCTATGTACAAAGTCTTTTTTTTTTTTAAAGTCACCATCACTTCACTTAGGGACCAGACAGGATCCAACTGTCACGGGGCTTTAGCAATAGCTCAGCTGAAGACTAAAATAATCACAAAAACCTCCCAAAAATGAACTGATAAGCCATCTAGAAGTCAGTTATTATTTTCAGCCTTGTGCATAATAATAGCTAATGCCAGAGATATACTAGGATATCAAGAAAACTTATGCTTTTAAAAAATGCAATCCAATTATCCATATTTAAAATCCCTATGACCAGGGACAATTCAAACTGTGCTCCCTTCTACTACAGCAAACACCTCCTACTTCAAAAAGGTCCCTAATACGTGAAACTCTATGAATTTTAACTCTGGCTAATGTAGTAGTTACTTGAAGACCTAAATTTGAATCTGTGGACAGATTCAAACTGATCTTGAACGGATTCAAACAATATCTTGCTGGAAGATATCTAATCATTGTTCTTTTAGGCAATTTCTTCACAACAGAAGAAGGGTATTTATTAAAGTAACGAGATCTGGGCATGCCTGGATGGCTCAATTGTTTTGAGTGTGTAACTTTATTTTTTTTTTAATTTTATTTATTTATTCATGAGAGAAACACAGAGAGAGGCAGAGACACAGGCAGAAGGAGAAGCAGGCTCCATGCAGGGAGGCCGACGTGGGACTCGATCCCGGGACCCCGGGGTCATGACCTGGGCCAAAAGCAGATGCTCAACCACTGAGCCACCCGGGCACCCTGAGCATCTAACTCTTGATTTTGGCTCAGGTCATGATCTCAGGGTGATGAAATCAAGCCCCGTGGGAGGTTCTACTCTGGGTGTGGTGCCTGCTTAAGATTCTCTCCCCTCTGCCCCTTTAGCCAAGGTGCCTTCTCTCCCTCTCTCTCAAAAACGAAAATAACGAAATCTGGTTTACTAGCACATGTAATACGTAGGTATTCACTCAATTAGTGAACCCCAGTTCTGACCCTCAAAAAACACATGTTTCTCCATTTCTTGCTGAAGACTGTGGTGACCCGGGGGCTTTCTCAAATATACGCATCCATTGGTCCTGTAAGCATTTCCTTTTATTTATTCCCCTGAAAATTATGAAGTCTACAATTAATACATACTTTTCCAAATGTGATTTTCCCAAAATTTGCTGTTGTTCTAGTCACATTTTCCACTTGCCTGAGTAATTTACTAATGTAGTTCCAAAAACAGAACGTGGAGAAGGCTGATGCTTCACAACACAGTAAGTCCACATTCTATCCACTACACAGAAAACTCAGCCTGAATCTAGGGATGGAAATAAAACTGATACAGAGAAAAAATACAAAAGCCCCAATAATTTCCCTAAAACTTGGAGGTGTTTGCCTTGTCTCAAAAGGAGCGACTGTTTGGTTTATAAACCCAGCATCTGGCTCACTGAGCCTCTTCTTTCTGTGTCTTCAATATGGCCATTTGGACAACAGAAATATCTGGGAGGACACCCTGGAGAATGTCAGCACCTTGCCAAAACATGTCTACTCTGAAGGACTTCAGAAGGATTACTGGCATCATATTTATTTAAATTAACATGTTTTTTCTCTAAATATCAGAATTTTAGATTTGGCACCAAAACCTGTGAATGCTTTGGCTGGCAATTTTCCATCACCATCACTTCCAGATCTGCCATATCCCCAAGGGCTAGTTTTTAGAACTAGTTACATGCTTGCTCAACATCAATGATGCGAGTAGCTTAATTAAATGAGGGCTTCATTTAATTCATAATGAATTAATTCATGAAATAGAACTTCATTAATTCATAAATAAAGTCCTCAACTTTGGTCCCATTATATAGAAATATACTTTAAAAAAAAAAGATTTTATTTTTTCACTTGAGAGAGAGAATGTGTGCAAGAAAGAGAGCACGAGCGGGGAGGAGGGGTAGAGGGAGGGGGAGAAGTAGACTCTCTGCTGAGCAGGGAGTCTAATGCGGGACTCCGTCCCAGGACCCTGGGGCTGAAGGCAGATGCTTAACTGACTGAACTACCCAGGCGCCCTAGAAATATTATTCTTAGGGATAAAAAATATTCTCCAATCATCGTGATTTGCCAATGTGAATCGATGTCATCCAGAAGAACTCTTGAAATACAGATTTCCTTGTAAACGTCTAATCACAGAGCATCCCATCACCCTGCCCTCCTGCCATTTATCTCCTTGTGTGATGATGAAACTTTCTTCATGAAATATTTCTAGATTGAAAAGAGCAATTGCTCTGGATTTTTAATTATTCTCCATATGCATTCAAAGCAAAGAAGCCGAAGTTATTTTTCCACATTCAGGACACTGGGCCACAAACTACAGTGGGCAAGTGTGGAAGGGAACAAACCTGGGGTCACAGAATCTTCTTCCCCCAGGGAAAGGCAGGCCGCCGCATGCAGCCCCTCGCCTGGATGTGTCTGTAGTCCTGGAAGCCTCACGACCCTACATTCTCCTACACAGGGACCTTGAGAGCCTGTTTGGAGGCTTTAGCAAAAAGTGCAGCTACTCATCCGCCCTTGAGGGAAGAAGGGTGCTCCCCTATCAGGGAAGGTCCTCCTCTTAGACCAAGAGCACGACTTACAGAGGGACACACAGGAGTGGTAAGGGATCCAGGGAGCAGCACATCGGAGGCAGGTCACCCTCACGTCCAATAATCACAGAATCTTCATTAAGCTGCTGCATCAATTGCCACTATTTTTTTTTTTTTTTTTTTACTAATTAGACATTTAGAAATTAACTTCCCTGGTAATGATCTGAAAATTTCTTCTCGCGGCCAAGAACAGCTCCATTAATGCAAGCCGAGGACACAACTCGGCTTTCCATCTGGAGCAGTGCTTTTTGGCTTTCAAGCATTATTCACTGATCTGAGTAACAGTTTGCCGTATTCTCTGGACCTCTTAACTTACTCAGGCCTCTCTTTCTGGCAAGTAGATAATACCTTTTTTTCTAGAAGAGGAAAGTGAAGTTCAGAGATGAAATGACCTGCCTTAAATCAGACACATACGTATCAGATCAAAGATTCAGACTCAGGCTTTCTGACTCTCTCTGATCCTTGTTCTTTCTACACCGTAGTAAGTGCGCTCGTCTTGCTTTTAAAGAAATAAAAGCTTTTAAAAGGGTACAAACATGTTCTATTTTTGAGTTCCAGTATACACAAGAACGAACACTTGGCACACAGTCCTTGATAATGTCCAAAGAATTAAACTTCTTCTAAACGTCATCTACGACTCACATCTCTCATAAATTAGGGCTAAGTGTTTAAGAGTCTACAAGCATGCAAAGCGATCGTACACGCTGCGCGGGGCGTGCATACGGTGAAAGCTGCACCGGGCATGCATGCACGGCTGGTAAGCCTCTTGGGGAGCTCTCCTGGCTCTGAAACTGCCTAGTGACGCCCCTGATGACACATTTCTCACTGACTCAATCTACTAAGGCTCATGCTAGCTAGCCTCCCTGCCCCGTTGCTGGCCACCAGGAAGGTCACCCTGCCACGCAAAGGCCTGCCCTGCAGATAAGGAAAAGACAAAGCATTTGCTGGATCCCACTTAATAACTAAGTCAACTGTAGCCCAAACTGGAAAACCAGGTCATTCTTAAGGAAACTGGGTGAAGGGGCCGAGATAGGGACGTACTGAGGGAACTGGGTAAGTCACAGTCAGGGGAGCTCATTGGCTACGCCGCAACACAGCCTCTCTCACCAGACACAGATCTGAGCAGTTCAACTGTTTTCTTTGGAGCCTTCCTCCATGTCCTCCTTTCTCCACCTAAATCTAATAACGTTTGTCACCGAAAGCCTTTCTGCATAATAGTCTGAGGTTGGGCGCTCCAGTCAGCCAGCAAAACATTTCTGGCCCCTCGAGTCCTCTCAATCCATGTGTATAATTACATGAGAAATTACTTGAGGTTAATTTGGTGTCAGCTGGACTCATAACAAGTATGTTATAAGCATTTCCGCTCCGTAAATTGTGTTTGGAGAAGCAGCTCCAAAAATCAAACACAATTTCATTGCAGTTTATCTCATACCTCAATATTCTGAGGTTACAGGAAGGAGATCATAGCAAGACAGCTGAAAATCCAGGAAATCTCTGGGAAATGAATGGCTCACAGGGGGACACACTGAGCTTCTTCCCTCTTTGGGACCGTTGCAGGGTCATTGGCTCCATTTCAGTAGCGTGTTAGCAGAGCTACCGAAATTGCTTAAACACCCTCAGGGCTGAATGCGAGGTCACCATCATTATGCCATTATTAATGTTTTATTATTCTGCTCCTGCAATAACTTTTAGATAGTGAAAATTCAAAGGACTCTGCTCTCGCGCACATAAGCTCGCTACACTTGAATGCTTTTTTTTCCTTCTGGAAGCTGGAAATAGTCGGGCTTCCTTTCCCAAGGCTAAGTCAGCAAACTGTGGTCTCTAAATGAGCCATAATTACAACCAGTATCAGCACCACTAGTGCGTACTAATTTGCAGCATTTAGCTTGGCGCTAAATGCTCTTCAGAGCTCTGTTGACAGGAATAATCCAAGTCCTCAAGGGGTTTGCCCTCTAAAGGGATAATGCCAACACGGGTGCACGGGGGGAATAAAAGACAAAAATAGAATACCACCTTGATATTACATATAGACAGAAATGAGTTACACAAAGAGGCCATTTTAGAGAAAATGAGAAAAACTATTAGGGCTCTAGCTCCTTACAATCTAAGACAGCCAACAAGGCAAATTCAGATGAGAGTCCGATGTTGCCCAACCAGAGGCGGAGAGTGCCCAGCTGTGCTGCTACTTACAGGTCCTTGTGGTTATTACTGGAGGAAAACACTTTGCTACGGAAGCGCCTCTGAACACCTTAAACCTTGCTATCACAAATAGGTCACTACTTCCAGGAAGTAACATGAAAAACCCAAAGGCTAAAAAAACACTTTTTTGACCATTTTATTATTTCACTCACCAGAACACATGATGCAAGACACCGTGTAAAAAGGCAGAAAACGAAACAAATTCATTCTTAAGCACTAAGTCTGATGTGTGAGGCACAGCAGACGTCACCGTAATACAATGCTGAGGACGACAAGAGCCATATGGGATCCTCTAGAAGTTCAAAGAAAGGTAAGGCTCTTTCCAGCGGAGAAGATCAAAGAAACTTCCCTGGAGAAAGCTGTTTCTGCATTGAGTTTTAAAGGGCAAGCCGCGTGTAGATGTCCTGGGTCGGAGTGAGAGGCAGGAGACAGAGGAGTTTTCCAGATGGGAACAAGGGGACGGAGGTAGAGGAGCGTGGGGAACGTGTGCTAACTCGGGGATTAGCTGGGTTCCAGCTGAACGGCCAAGAGTAGCAGGTAACTTGGAACAGACAACGGCAGGTGTGAAATGAGAAGCGAGTACGGACGGGAAAGGCCACGGGCGCTAAGGACACCTGAGCGGTGCGGAGGGTACAGTGGGCTCGGCACCCCGGCCCCCTCCAGCCTCAGCTTCAAGCGCCGCCCACTTCTGTGCCAGGCTGGACTTGAGGGACCCGGCGTGTCCCAGTCACTCTGCAGCCATCGTTTCTGGGGGCCTCGAAGCATTCCTCAGCTCGGAGTATGAAATCATTGTCCTGGTCGGAGAGAACAGCTTTCCAAGGGTTCCATTAGAGCTCTCAGGCTGGAAATAACTTTTGGTGAGACTTGTCCAAATAATTTCCTTTATTTAGACTAGCACAAGTTTCTTCTGGTTCAACAGGTCTTTCCTAAACAAAGTATCCCATAATTCATTCCCTAATATATAATATTAATTGGGCTTATTTAATTCTGTTCATGGCTCATCATTTTTCCCCGATTTAAAAGTGGCTTTAATTCGTTAGAAAGGTCATGTATTTATTTATTTATTATTTATTTATTAATTAAAGGTCATGCTTTTAATAAAGTTTATTATCTCATGTCGTCCTAAGCAAAGACTGAACCGTGACCAGACCAGACAGGTAGCAGCGTTCAATAGGTAGGGTTATCGCTATTGAGGAGCTAAGAACTGCATAGTGACTAAAGACTGGATTTATACTGGAAAACCTTTTATCTTCAAATCTTCATTCTCTCCCTTCATGAGCCAAAGCTTTCCCTTCTTTTAGCTTGGCGTTTCTTAAAATATATGCTACCAAAAAACCAGCATCTGAAGCCACTGAAGATGCTTGCTAATTTGCATTCTCCTGACTCAATTCACCGCTCAAAAATCCACATTCTCTTAAATTCCTCAAGTAGGTCCTTTCGTACACTAACACTTATTAATCACTGTTTTCAATTGCAGTTCCTACTCCGGATACCTAAATCCCTCTCCAACGTGCATGTTCTTGTCAAGCAAAAACTTTGGAACATTTTTAGTTATATTTAAAGACACAGACTTACATTATTAAAACTACAGTTACAATCTACTATTTCATGAAACTTTTACAAAATCCCTGGAGAGCATTCTTCCTCTAAAAAAATGCAAGGGGTACAAACAAGCCTTATTGCTTCTTCATTTAAAAAATAAGAATATGGGAAGCCCAAGTGGCTCAGCGGTTGAGCGCCTGCCTGCAGCCCGGGGCATGATCCTGGAGACCAGGGATCGAGTCCCGCATCGGGCTCCCTGTGTGAAGCCTGCTTCTCCCTCTGCCTGTGTCTCTGCCTCTCTGTGTCTCTCATGAATAAATAAATAAAAATTTTTTAAAAAAAATAAATAATGAGAATATGAAAACCCTTCTCCCCTACAGACAACATACTCCAGAAACCTTACTTAGGGATGCCTTCTCAAACAGCATCAACATAATGAAAAGCTCCTAAGTCTCCAGGGCTAACCATGTATCATACAAACAAAGCACGGGGGAGGAAAAGAAAAATAACACGGTTCTGATCTTGATCAGGGGAAAAAAACAGCAGCACCTGCCTTTGATGTCTTGCAGAAACCATCGAGATAAGAGTGCTAGTATTTTTCGATCACTCAAGAATATGAAAGAATGCAAACTCTATTATTTTTAAAGATATTTTTAAGATTTTTATTTAAATTTCAGTTAACAGTGTAATATTAGTTTCGGGTGTACCATTTAGTGATTCAGCACTTCCATACAACACCCTATGCTCATCACAAGTGCCCTCCTAAGCCCATCACCCATTTCACCCATTTCCCTCACCCACCTGCCCTCCGGGGACCATCAGTTTGTTCACTAGTTTAAAGTCTGTTTCTTGGTTTGCCTCCCTCTTTTTCGCCCACTTTGCTCATTTGTTTTGTTTCTTAACTTCTCTATATGAGTGAAATCATATGGTATTTGTCTCTCTCTGAATTATTTTGTTTAACATCATACTCTCTAGCTCCATCCAGGTCATTACAAATGGCAAGATTTCATTCTTTTTATGGCTGAGTAATATTTCACTTAATGTATATACACCACATCTTCTCTAAGAATGACAAATTCTTATGTTATGGATTTCTGCCTACAGTCCTACTAACTGGATTCTCTGAAATTTCATGTGCTCCAATTCAGTGTACAACCACGTGGCTACACAGTTACATGGTCATGAGAATCTCAAGAGGTGCTCGCTGCAGTGAATGGGTTGTAGTATTTGCAAAGGGTATAATTTATGGCAGAGAACCCTCAAAGTAGATGGCAGGCACATAAATGGGTGGAGAAGGAAGCTGTCTTCCACTCAAGGCGACATCTGCCTGATACACTCAAGGAAAGCATCCTCACGAACAGAACGTAAGGACTGAAAATTGGGAGTCGAGCCATTAGGTCTTAATCAGGTCCTTACCACCTGCTTTCATTTACGTTAGGCATAACAAATCTGCCATCTTCATCCAAACCTCCCTGCCTCCCCACCCCCAACACACATCCCAGGTTCCTAGACACAGAAATATTCACCTTTTGAAATATAGGAACAATAACAGTGTGTGCTAACAACCTGAAAACTCTTAAAGCCAAGCTTTGGTAGACTATTGTATGGTTTATCCTTAGATCTTCCGTGATTTCAAATTTAACATCACTCGCACAGACACATTCACCTGTCGGTCATCAACCTCATGTCTTTGCATCCTCAGCTCACAAGAGTAAGACAAAAATAGTTTTAACCTGTGACCACACGGTCACCATTAATCATTAGATCAAGCTCTCAGACAATACCTGACCAGACTGGGTTGAACAGGAGGTGGAAGAGGTTCATTCAAAACTGGTCCCTGCTGAGGACACTTGCTGGATGTGACAGAGACACATGCACTTAGTACCCAGTATATTATAGTGCTCACTCCATGGGGTTTTAGGTGGGACTTGGGAAGTTCTATCTGAAACTATGAGCACAGCCATCCACAGCCAAGGGGTTGAAGAGAGCTAGTAGTGGCTTTAGGGATAACCAGCAAAATGATGGTATTTCTAGAACCCACAGATGCTACTGCAAGCCATGGTCTAGTCCACCATGTGGATACAGAATAAAGGCAGTCTCCACCCCCTAACTACAGCTCTCCATTCCTTACAAAACCTGAACCGTATTTCTAATTCACTTTTTTCTTTATCTCCCTGCACCCTCCAACACCCATGGTCTAATGAAAAATCAAATTTTCTGCTATTTCAGTGAAATAGTCAAAATGCTGTTTTACTACTATCGTGGAGATAAAGACCCCACAGGGACGCCCGGGTGGCTCAGTGGCTGAGCGTCTGCCTTCGGCTCAGGTCGTGATCCCCGGGGTCCTGGGATCAAGTCTTGTGTCGGGCTCCCTGCATGGAGCCTGCTTCTCCCTCTGCCTGGGTCTCTGCCTCTCTCTCTGTGTCTCTCACAAGTAAATAAATAAAATCTTAAAAGAAAAAAAAACCCACAGACACCTTAATTTCCCCAATGACTTCAAAAAATAACTTCTTTTACAACACTTACTTGCAAGTTCATCAAGATCTGCCATGAATGCTACAGATAGTTGGGGATAACATAGGGTCTGAAAGCTCTCTGTTAAACACTCAGTCTTTGCAGAATTTACTTTTAAGATGATGTATTATTTTTTTCAACTTCCTTGTTTAAAAGATTCAACATTGTATTTTCGGGGGCACTATAATCCTAGCATCTAGCACATCACTCTCCTCAGTGTGTCCTCATTGGATCATTTACCTAGTGAAGGGACTGATGAAAAGAGCCACGCTGTGACCGAGGTCATCCCAGCACTTTTTTCAAAACGACTTTTCCAAACCATTTGGGTACTTTTTAGAACACAGAAATTTTCAGAATTTTTTTAGTGTCAGCTCCACCGCTTGTTGGGTAACTTCCATGAAGCTGTTTGACTTTTTGGTATGCGAAAGGTAAACACACACAGACCTCCACAGCAAAGACCAGGAGTTAAATGTTCACGTGTTAAAAGAATGTGAAGTTGTATCTGTGCTCCCTAGTAGAAATTCTTGGCTAATTCACCTTAATATGTCACTTACATTATTTTCTAAAAGATGGTGTCAAAGGTCAACTTCAGTCTATCCGTGTGCATCGTCACATTGGCTAGATGATTTCTCATTTCCTTTAACAGCATTCTCAAGTTCACAAAAGATGCTCATACGATAAAAATCTACTTCGCATGACACAGTGGAGTTCTATCTAAGACAACTCAGGCGACTAAGTAATTTCAAGGGGGGGGGGGGGTAGGAGGTGGCAGCGGAGGATCTCCAACTCCACTTGCATCGCCAGGCAAGAACGCAGGTAACGTGATGTTCATTTTGGCAGAAGGTAACCTAGAAGCTTGAAATCCGACTGAACACCGGGCTTCTTATTTTAGCTGTTGATGCCAAACAGCACTTCGAACAGAGCGTTTCTATCAAGCTGCCAAAACCGGGTTTAAAGTTTAAAAAGGAGTAGCTCACCCCGTCTTTAGTCTACCTTCCCATATTGTGCCCCCGGGGGGTGGTCAGCACCTTTCCCCCCACTACAAAAATCCTAGGACCAAGAGAACCTCTTGTAGTGGAACAAAATAACCCCCCTTCTAGGTCCAGATTCAATTTTCCACAACCCCAGAGATACGAAATGGGAGACAGCTCAACATGCAGGGAGCTGGCATCTGCTCCTCGGACTGCCTCTCCGGCGTTTTAGAAGCTGGGGATCGGGGACCGGCGTGTACCTTAATGGAAGGGAAACTTTGCCTTCAGGAGGGAAAATAAAAGAAACCTGCTCCCTCTTTTTTTTTTTTTTTTTTTTAAAGATTTTATTTATTTATGAGAGAGACAGAGAGAGAGGCCGAGACCCAGGCAGAGGGAGAAGCAGGCCCCATGCAGGGAGCCCGACCTGGGACTGGATCCCAGGACCCTGGGGATCACGACCTGAGCCAAAGGCAGATGCTCGACCGCTGAGCTACCCAGGGATCCCCCACCTGCTCTCTTTTTAACAGCAACTAACCTGATACCTTTCCTCAGATTTGGAGACTTTGAGAAAAGGAAGACAGCCCTAAGGTGAGATGTTGTGTTTTAAATTCGGCAAAAACATTACATCTCACAGCCAGTTCGTGCCGGGCACCCTGCGGGGGCTCAGGACAAATAAACTGGTACCAGGGACCATTTGACTCAAATGATTTTCCAGACTCGAAGCATTACATGAGGCACCTGTTTGGGGAAAACTGAGATCCATATTCTCTCAATTTTCTCTTCGCTTTCTCTTGTCTGCACTATTAAGTGCTTCTTGGGTGGATAAATTACTGAGTACATAATAGAAGGTGTGATGCCAAGTCCAACCTAGACCGGCCAAGTTGTTGGACTGTCAGAAACGGCAACCATGGCACAGACTGGCTCCCACTAAGCGTGGTCCCCGCCCCCCCCCCCCCCGCCCCGCTCATTCACCGAGGCCACACCTCTGCGGGTCCAGCCGGTGAGGAGAGTCGGACACAACGCTGCCCGCTGCCAGGCCAGGCACAGGGACCTCCCGAGGATACCACAGGCCCGCTCGCCCCCCCTCCCCGGGTGCCCGGAGACCACCGGAGACCATGCCGGGCCGGGCCAGGCTGCGGCTGCCCGCGACAAGAGCTTCCCCCGACCACCCGGGTAGAACCAGCCCCCCGGGCGGAGGACTGGCTAGACCTGTTATCTAACGACAAGGTCACATGAACCATCACACGTCTCTGCACACGCACTTGCTGGAACAACGGCCTCCCACAAAGCCACGTCTGTGCCCTCGCCCCACACACGTGCACATCACTGTACTTGGAGAAAGGGTGTCTGCAGATCCACGTCAGGGACCTTGAGGGTGATCATCCTCACCTTCCCAGGTGGACCCCAACCCAACAGGGAGAGTCCCGCTAAGACACAGGAGAGCAGAAGCGGCCAAAGGGAGAAAAAGAGAAGGTCCCGTAAAAGTGGAGGCGGAGGCTGGAGTCACGCAACCACTGCCCAGGAGCGTCTAGGAGCCCCTGGGAGCTGGAGGGGAGGCAAGGAGGCCTAGGAGCTTCCGGGAGCTGGAGGGGAGGCAGGATTCTCCCCGAGAGCCCTGGGCAGGAACAAGACCCAGCTGCCATCCGACCTCGGGCTTCTGTCCTCCAGGACCCAGCAGTGCTCCCTACTGCTCTAGGCCACCAAGTTTGCGGCCGTTCCGACCGCGGCCACAGAAAACGAACACGGCGGCTGTCATCACCCTCCCGTCACTCTAAGTGAAACGAGCTTAGTAGCAGAGAAGGCGTCGCGACCAAGTGACTCCAATCACAGTCCTCGGTACATCTTCAATAGGGTACATTCGGGACACAAAACTGTAAAACCCCAGGGCCCCCCAAGGCCAGCACTCTCCCTGACGCAGGTGCGAGGACCGGGGTTTCCCCACAGGCCAAGGAGCCCATGCGGAGTCCCTCTCACCCCGCAGCTTCGGGCCCTCGGGTCCTCAGGTGCACCTGTTGGGCAGCCAGCAGCTACGGGCCCCCCACGGAGAGCCCACCTGGGGCCCCACGGATCCTCCAGTGCCCTCCTCCCCCTCCTCCCGGGAGCCCTCCTCCTACTCCTCCTCCTAGGAGCCCTCCTCCTCCACCTCCCCCCTCCTGCTCCTCCTCCTCCACCCAGGAGTCCTCTTCCTCCTCCCCTTCCTCCTCCTCCACCTCCATCTCTGTCTCCTCCTCCCCCTCCTCCCGGGAGCTGCCTCTCCATCTGTGTCCCCGCCCTGCACCGCCCTCTCCCCCCCACCCCCGCCCAACACACAGCCGGCTCTCCAGCCTCCACCCATGTCACCTGCCTGGGCCCAACTGCCTGCGTGTTGGGGGCATGAGCCATGGACCCTGGGAACACGCCCTGCCCAGGGGGATGACATGCCGACTGATGGTACCAGCCAGTCACGAGCTGCATCCCGCTGTCCTTCCCAGGCTAAACCATAATGACCCATCTTGCTTGGACACCCCCCCCTTTTGCTTCTTTAGAGAAAAGCATCACGTCCAACGCACCAATCGGCCCAAAGCCCACGGCATATGGAAAAGGAACTTCGCCATCAGCACAAATAACATTTGTGTTCACCGGTAACAAAATAAAAAGATGATTTTACCTTCATCTTGTTCAAAAAGACAGCTGAAGAAAGTTAAGGAGGGGATTTTTTTTTTTTTTTTAAGTGAGGAAATCCATATGGAGGGACACATGGCCCGGAAACCTTAGGTGAGGCCACGGATGAGGCTGGTAACAGACCCTGCCACCCAGGTGCTGGGCACTTGGTAAGGGCAGACCACGAATCTGGCCCCGAGCAACCCAGCAGCAGCGGAGAAAAGGAAAACCGCGACCGGTCCTGTGATTCCGATCACCCACATAACAATTTTTCACTGGAACCAAACCTGAAATAACTTCACCCTAAAGCCTCCAATATTCTTGATCACATACTTCTTTTGGTATTAAATTTCTCTAATATTCCCAGTTCATTTGGTGCAGACTCCGTACTAGGCCTATCCCGGGTACCTCACGATTACCTACCTGCACTATTTGCTTAAAAAGAAATGAAATAAGCATTTGGATTCCATATAATGTTTGGGCACAAAACAGTGGGGCAGGGGGTGTCTAACGGGTTAGGTCTCAATGACAACACACCACGGTCATTGTTCTAAGATGACACATAAGACACAAGGTTTGCCTGGTATTTTCCTAGATTGAAAATCCATGGCTATGGCTTGGGGCGCCTGGGGGCTCAGTGGGTTAAGCATCTGCCTTCAGCTCAGGTCACAATCCCCGGGGCTTGGGATCGAGCCCCACGAAGGGGCTCCCTGCTCAGCGGGGTCTGCTTCTCCTTTCTCTGCCCCTCCCTCCCACTTGCACTCTCTTGCACACATGCACTCACTCGCTCTAATAAATAAAATATTTAGAAGGAAGAAAGGCAGGAAAGAAGGGAGGAAATCTATAGCTGCGGCTTTTCCTGACAGCATCCTACAGCATGCATTCAAACCATCAAGTATATTTAGATAATAGGTGATGACACATTCAATATAATCAATTTCCTTGAATCTTTTGATGACAAGTCGACGATAAAATAATGGTCCAATGTCTAATAGCTGAGCTCCTCAGTAGCAGCAGAAGCAGCCACACCATCGATAAAGCACCTGCTCCGTGCCAAGTGTTAGTTGATGTACTTTACATATATTGCCTGCAACCCTCAAAATAATTTTAAACTGCTGTGTTTTCAAGTAGGATCCACACGCAACTTGGGGCTTTAAACTCAGCACCCTGAGATTATGAGTTGCATGTGCTACCAACTGAGCCAGCTAGCCAGGCACCTCTTTAGAAGGTTAGAGTAGCTAAGGAAAAAAATGAAGATTATGTGGCACTTTAGTTTTTAATTTTATATTGTAAATTCTTTTTTTTTTTTAATTTTTTTTTCACTTTTTATTTATTTATGATAGTCACACAGAGAGAGAGAGAGAGTGAGAGAGGCAGAGACAGAGGCAGAGGGAGAAGCAGGCTCCATGCACCGGGAACCCGATGTGGGATTCCATCCCGGGTCTTCCGGATCGCGCCCTAGGCCAAAGGCAGACGCCAAACTGCTGCGCCACCCAGGGATCCCATATTGTAAATTCTTGAATACACACCGAAGTTCAAAGTATACTGTGATAAACCCCAACACACTCCACCACCAAGATTCAACCATCAAGGTTTTGCACGTTCTATCCCTTTTGTTTTCCTTTATGAAGTGTTTCATAGCCATATTCCAGCAATACTCCATCCCTACGGCCGTACACATTGCTTTAAAAATAAAGACAGATTCTTATACAACCATAATGCCCAAATCAACCCTAACAAAGTCAACCACTTCTTAGATTCATCCACTAATTTCTCTGGAAAATTTTTCTGGGGAAATTTCCCCAGTTACTGCTCTTCTTTTTTTTTTTTTTTTTCAGTTACTGCTCTTCAATTCTGTTTTTAGCCTATCTCTGTTACAAAAGCAAATATAATTCGCTATGCCATAAAATTCACACTCTGAGAGTGGTAGGCAGTTTTATTCCGTTCACAAGACTATGAAACTATCACCACTCTTTAATTCCCACCACCAAGAAATCTGGTGTCATTTCCATCACACCTACTAAACAAAACTAAAAACAAAAAAAAACGTGCACATTCATTAGCGGTCACTCCCGTCCCCCTCCCAGTGCACAGCAACCACTAACCTACTTTCTCTATGGATCTTTCTACTTGGGACATTTCATATAAATGGTATTTTAAAAGCAAATATTTTATTTATTTATTTATTTATTTATTTATTTATTTATTTATTTATTTATTTATGATAGTCACAGAGAGAGAGAGAGAGAGAGAGGCAAAGACACAGGCAGAGGGAGAAGCAGGCTCCATGCACCGGGAGCCCGATGTGGGACTCGATCCTGGGTCTCCAGGATCACACCCTGGGCCAAAGGCAGGTGCCAAACCGCTGCGCCACCCAGGGATCCCTAAAAGCAAATATATTTAGAAAAGGTATCAAGTTAAGTACCATAGACAGATACAGGTTAGGTACCAAATCCACACACGGTCTACATTCCATCACTAAACACCAATACATTATACTACCTTATGAAGAATATCCTATGAAGGCCTTAAGATCATGGTTTTTACCTTTCCCCTCACAAATATACACAGGGGACATGGCGTGTGTGACATACCAATGGGCTTCCCATATGTGGCAAAAAGTCCAGGTTTCTGCTGGCTAAAATTCTCAAAATGACCAATGGCTAATCACACATGGCAGGTCACCATGGGGAGAGCACAGGCAGGCGAGGCTCAGTGCCCACGTTGCAGCTCCCCGCCTTACTCTTGCTCTCAGGAAAGCCTATCAGACTGTGAGCCAGAGAAACAGAGACAACCCATGTTTTGTAATTTATTTTCCGTGGCTCATTCACACACTTGAGCCCTTGGCGAGGAAGAGAGCAGCGCATTCACATACAGCCCCCAAATGAGCAGCTCTTCCACAATCAGACCTCCCAGGCCACCTTACCACTCAACAGCTACGCCACCTTCAGCAATGATTTTCTCCATCTGTCAAATGGGGAGCTGAACACCCGTGACTGCTTCGACAGTTACACACAAAGCTCTTAAGAAAATCTACTTAGTAAATGCTGGCCACTGGCAATAATAATTATTTTTCACTCTTATTAACAAATCACCCAGGACACCTCTGAACACTGATGGAGCCCCAGCCTGGAGCTTTCAACACGTGTTGAAGTAACTGCCAGAAAGAAACAGATCGAGTGGCTAAATTCTCTATGTTGTGGCACATTAACATTTAAGGGCAATAATAAGCTGAACCTAGGATCCGAAAATCTGAAACACAATTAATTAGCTGATTTGCTCCTCTCCCAGCCTTGAGATCCCCAGACCCACCATCTACCCTAGAGGCCATGGGTGGTCCGAGGGAAGAGTGCAGCTGTTAGAAATCTTCTCTCAGCAGTAACCTGCCATTTCTGGCTGCTAGAGAGGCAAAGACTGACAACTCAACCAAGCCGGAAAGGAGCAGAGCAGCCTGACGGCCAGTGAATCCTGCAGGTCTGCGGGAGGAGGTTCCGATCTTCTCTACAGCGCTGACAAAATAGCCACTGCCTTCCTCTGCACCTGCCACTGTCACAACCTGTCACACTAGAATTACCACCCCCACTGGACCTCCCTCATTTGCACGATTCCTTTTCCTTTATATTAACTATCCCTATCATCCTTGTTCATCATTGTTGTAAAATCATTTTTCCCCACAATAATAGGCTTAGACAATACTCATGAAAAATTAACTCTCAGGGAAGGAGAGTCTAAGTGTCAGCAGAATTTCACTCCTTTGCATCATGGTCCTATAAACAATAAGCTTCCTCTTTCGTTTCTATCTACTCTCGGTACCCAAATATGGCCTGGGAAAGAGGGGAGGACTTTTACCATCATCTCATTACTGTTTGAATCAGGAGCTGAGGAGAAACCACACACAATGAACACTTTAGAAGCTGCCAACTGCAAGCATTTATTTCTTAGGGTAATAGCTCTACCTATGGGCAATAAAAAAAAAAAAAAAAAAAACCCTCTGCTTCTCTGATACATGTCCCCACAATAGAAATCCAAGAAAGGAAAGAAAGAAAAAGAAAGAAACCCAAGGCAGCGGTGTTAGGAAGAAATGTAACACTCCCCAAAAATTTTCAGGGTGGTGGGAGGTGGAGACACAAGCACCCTGAAGCTCATGCCACAACATAAAAAGTTCACATACAGAGCCTGCTATCTCACAGTGACGCCTCTAAGGATTCAATCAACTGGCCCAGACCAAGCCCTCCAACAAAGTGCCAAAAAAACAAAACAAAAACCATCAATTACAATGCAATACTACTACATATCCTGTAAAAGAATAGGATAGAAACGTACATACTGATGAATGTACCAAGGGCCAGAATGGACTAGTGTGTACATTCACGTATTTTAGTTTTTTTAAGACAAAAACATTTTAAAAGCTGAAAGGAAATACTTCAAGGTCTTACCAGTGGAGCTCTAAGGTGGAGAATTTGAAGAGCAGACAGAAACAAAATGCAGATTTTCACTTTTTATTTTATATCTCTTAATCATCTGAATTATGAGTTAATGACAAAATGAAAACAACTTTAGAGTTGCTAAAATCTGAAATAATTTATCAGCTGAAGCAATGTTTCTTTATAAACAATTCACCTTCTCACATGACTATACATCAATATACAGGAATAGGAAAGCCAGCTGAACTAGAAGACTTGCACTACTCTTGCAGCAGAAACTGCTGTGGAAACAGAAAAACTGGGGCGCCTGGGTGGCTAAGTGTCCGACTCTGGAATACAGCTCAGGTCGTGATCTCAGGGTCATGGGATTGAGCCCCATGTCAGGCTCCATGCTGGGCATGGGACCTGCCTTGGATTGTTTCTCTCCCTCTCCCTCTCCACCCCCACCCCCGGCCGCAGCCCCAATTCTCTCTCTCTCTCTCTCTCAAAACCAAACAGGTCTGAATTTGGTTTGCCTATCTGATGAGATTTCCCAGAAAACCTAATAACTAAATGCTTGCAAATAAGGGAGACAATTAAAATAATGCACAAATAAAGTAAGTCACTTCCTAGCTTTACCTCTGGTCCTGAGAAACAGGAAGGCAGAGAGTAACACAACAGAAATCCATGCATTCGTATCCTGGAAAAAGTCTACTATATTTAGGGAGGAAATCTGATTCTCTTCTTTCATTATTTCTTGATAAAAGCATCACTGTGTCTTACCTGATCGCAAATCAGTTCCCACTTCTTCTCATTATCATACTGCCGCAGTAACCTGGCTTTGTCAGGGGGTAGGTTCATAGCATTCTGTAAAAAGAAGAGGAAAGAGATACGTCACATCCCACAACAGGCTGCTAACGGGTAGCTCACGCGCGGACCAAAGAATACTACAGTGGTTCTTTGAGGACTTGCTTGCAATTCCTAGCATCCAGTTAAACCGAAACACCTTACGGAAGTCATTTAAACATCAAATCAGTGTAATGGGACTAGAGAAGCTCTGAAGTCCTTGCTGGGACATTCATCTGCTTTGAACTATCAGATGTGCATTTTACCAAACGTAATGCTTTATTTCTTCATTTAATAGCAGGTTCCCATTCTACTTAGTAGTTGAGAGGGTATTAATTACCCCCAGTTATTTTTAAAGCACTGCAGCCCCACCAGACACACAACAGAAAACACCCGAAGAAAACTCAATGACCAGAACCTCTGATAGAAAACATCAATGTTTACTTTGATAATTTTAGGTAAAAGCGCACTTTAAAAAAATTTAAAATTTAAAAATTTTTTTTAAAAAACACGAAAAAAGTGCAGGTGGTTTTTGCCACCTCTGTGAGATGAAAACCACTCCTTCAGGACATATGTTAAAATTAGCAACGACAATTCTTAGTTTAGCTATACAGTTTCTGAAGTTGGGTTTGCAGGGAGAAATTGACCATGAGCTCAAGGAAACATCTAGACGTCGGAACTCACATAAACCTCCCTCCGTCAATACAGCACACCTTCCGTACTATTGGTCACAGATATGCGCCCAGGTGCACCCGCATGGTTTTAGTCCAATGTCCCAAATGACCAATCTTACACACTCTTTCAAGATGCTTGGCTTGGGTCTGAGGTGAGATCTTTGGCCACAGAACAGGGCAAGTGAGAGCGCCCCAGAAGGAGTTCATATCCATTCCCTCAGCCTCCCTAAAGTTTCCAGGCTCCAAACTGAGCTAAGGAGTCAATGTCTATTAGCTGTCGTATCTCATCTACTCACAGCAACACTCTAAATCATACTATCCCCAAATAAACACCACAGATCCTTGCCTGGGGCAATGTTTGAATAGACAAAATCCAAAGGCCTTCAGCTTTTAATGCTAGAGCCCCTAGCTCCCTGGAAGATGCAGTCTATGGAGAAGCAATTCAACTCGCAGTTACTGTCTCTTATCATCCAGGGAAAGGAATGTAATAGAGGCGGGGATGGGTGAGCTATTCTGACTTAATGACAGAGAATTAACCTCTGATAATTTTGGTAGATATAACTCAACCATTTTCCTTTAAACTCAATTTAGCATCCAGAGTAGGATGCCTAAGGAAGTGGGCGTTACAGACGACCTACTAATTTGAATCTGATCCATCTGAATCCAACAACCTGTCTTCAGAATACTAAAATTTTTAATTACCCCCAAAGCTGATAATATAAGCAGAAGAGCTTTGGACTCCAGAGTTTTCAATGATATTGCCAAGGCTTCTCCCTAGAAACATCTAAAATGGGGAAAATGTTTTCGTATCCCTTATCAACACAGAATATGTACTTGAATCAGAAAGAACAATAACGACTCGCATTTACTTGTAATTATAATTTTACAAGTTAAACCACCACCTCCGGGACAAGGTAAAAGAGGACTTCTTGTCTATCTTTCTGAGGGAGACCAATGTTATTGACAGTTAAAAAACCAGTCCATTATTGCTTACTTGTGCCCAAGAGACGGATTATTTCCTCCTAAACTGATTTTGACCTCCACGTTAATGCTCTTGGGTGTGATTATGCATTAAATAAAAACAGTAAGATTATGAGGTAAGTTAAATGAGGTTTTCTGAGTCCTTATTAATCTCTTGAGATGTGAAGGGGATAAGAAAAAAGAATGCCTGAACTCTTCCAAGGTGTCAAGCACTGTATGAAGCACTTCACATAATCTCATGTAAATCTCCATAACAAGCTCATGAGATATAATTTCCCTCTATTTATAGATGGGAAAGGAGACCCGGGAGAACTTGGTTAACGGGCTCAAAGTTGGACCACTTTCCAGGAGCAGAACACAACCTTAACTTAGTCTGTTAGGCTCCCCAAAACAAACATTAAAAATGCCATTTTTTTTTTCTGGAAAGGCAAAATAGCAGTAACTGACTTTCAAGTGAGTACCAGACACTCACGTAGAATTAGTTAGCATACGCCGCGACGGGAGTTAGAAACAGGCCTTGTTACTGCCTTTCCATCTAGATCAGCTTTTATTTTAGCGAAACAGTCTTTCATTCAACAAACGTCTGAGAAGCGCCGCTCCTGTGCAAGCTCCGTACTGCACCGTACGGCAGGAGGCACAGAGACAGGGGCCCCAGCCAGCATCAGATTCCGGTGGGAGCAGTTCCACATGACTGAGCTCATGGTCTCGAACTCTGGTACGTCTTGAGAGAGATTTTCAGAGGGTAACTTTAGAATGGACAATCTGGAATGATCCTTCAGGAAAAATTAAGAGGAGCACTAAAGATGAGAAGGACTGAGCCAGGTCGAGAGTGGACAAAAGCATACCGAGGAGAGGAAATAGCGAAAAGATGCTAAGTCAGGAAACAAACAGCCTGGCCCATCAAAGAGCCGAAAGTCGTTCACTGAAGGTGGAGAGAGAGTAAAAGAGAGAGAACAAGAGAAAGATGAGGCTGCAGAGCTGAGGTTAGGCTGTACCATGCCCAGACACGTCGGCCGGGTAAATACCTTTATTTTGTCTGCAGGGCAACAGCAGCCGTTGAAGACCATAAGCATGAAAGGACAGAGCCAAGTTGTGTTTCACAAGGACTGCCCTATGCATACGCAGAGATCTGAGTAGAGACAGCCAAAGTGGAGGCAGCAAGGCCACGGGCTCAAATGAATGACGGTGGCCTGGACAAGGCCAATGGCACATCAAGTGAAGTAAGGTGGACAGATGTCAAAAATAGCAACAGAGGGGCCCCTGTGTGGCTCAGTGGTTGAGCATCTGCCTTCGGCCCAGGGCGTGACCCCGGGGTCCCGGGATCGAGTCCCACATCAGGCTCCCTGCATGGAGCCTGCTTCTCCCTCTGCCTGTGTCTCTGCCTCTCTGTGTCTCTCATGAATAAATAAATAAAATCTTAAAAAAACACCAACAGAAATTGTTCGGTTAGATTTTAAGGGCTGAGAGAAGGCGGCACTGATTAACACTACACCTGTACGCCGAGTCACTAGGCGAGCGGCCGTGTGCTCAGCGCAGGAGCACCCACAGGACGCGGCGCAGATCTGCCGGAGGTGGTTAGCGGGTTAAGGTGTGAGCTGGCTCTGGGACGGCCTGGAGCGAGGGCAGCAGGCAGACAGCACCGTGAGGGTCTAGAGAGGCCTGCATCTCCCTGAATGAGAAGAGTCCTAAGGAGTGTTTCTGAGCTTGCTGACCAGTCCTCGGCTGGAGAAGGTGCGCAGCGTCGACGCGTCAAAACTAGCGCCGCGCTTGGCAACCACAGGCCGTGCACCCGCGGCCGCCCCTTCCACTCACACCCACTCAGGCTCACGCTGTGGTCCCGGGGATCCCGCGGCCTGACAGGCAGACATTCGGCAGAGGCCGGCCGAGTCCAGGGCGCCGGGTGAGCCGGGAACAGCCGCCCTTAAACCCTGTCCCGGCCGCCTCCAGAAACGCGCTCCCCTCTGCGTGACTGACAATGGGGATCGACCCCAAGTCTTCCTCGCTCCACCTCATCTACTTTGTGGTGTGTGACGCAAGGCCCTCCCCTCCTTCCCTTCTCCCACAAACACCCACAAACACCCAGTACCTGCTGGGCTTCGCCACGGGCCTCAATACCTGCCCTCTAGGAATCGGAGAGATTCGGTCATGAAGCTGCTTCATCAACCGCAGCCACAGCCCGAGCACGGAGGATGTTGGAGTTGACATGCCTAGTGGAGGTTAACGGTTTATTCCTAGACCGCACAAGCTCCAAGCTGCAACAGAGCATCCGAGGGCATTCTTGGTCTCTCCTTCCTTTCAACCAGGCAAACTTTTAATAATCAGCTCAAATATCTTGTGCCTTAAGAACCTTCCCCCACTACTCCGAGCCAACACACCCTCTCGGGCTCCAACGGCACGGCACAGCAGATCCGCTTGCCCAGCTCCATCCCCAGTGGGCTGAGAACCTCCAGGACAATTTCTTCCATTGACCCCAGAGTCAGGTACAGTGTATGGCAAATGGTAAAGCGCCACGCGGGTTGCCGAGTAAACTAATAAACCACTTGCCGAGGCCGATTAGTCCGGCAATACCACTCAGTCTGAAAATATCTTCACTGATTCAGGGCTTATGCTTCAGTGAGTAATGAAGTCTAAACACCAAAGAATGTTTTTGCTTATTATAAAACCCCAATGATAATGTCTATTAATCATCAGTAATTATCTTCCAAACAAGAATTCAAGACAGTGGGAAAAAAAAAAAAAAATCAAGGTCAATTCTAACAACAATTGCCTAAAAAGCAAAATGATGCTTTAGGCAGTCTTCTGCCGCACATAATAAATCACGGAACCGGAACTCCATCTTGCTTTGTTCTTGTTGCCAGTAAATTCAGATCAGTATCAAGTATAACAATTAATCTACCCCAAGTTGTAGTCATTTTTATGGTCTTTATTCTGGTTTTCTGCTTAACTCTACTATTTTATATTGTTTTTTTTTTTATTTTAAAAAAAGTTGTTTTTAAAGATTTATTTATTTATGATAGACACAGAGAGAGAGAGAGAGGCAGAGACACAGGAGGAGGGAGAAGCAGGCTCCATGCAGGGAGCCCGACACGGGACTCGATCTCGGGACTCCAGGATCGCGCCCTGGGCCAAAGGCAGGTGCCAAACCGCTGAGCCACCCAGGAATCCCCTTATATTGTTTTTAAATGGGCTTTCCATCTTAAAACTTTTTGAAAAAAAAAATTCAAAGGTAAATAATAATGGAATATCCCCCTGGATACTTCATGGAGACATTAACTATGGATAAAAACAGTCTGTGATGGTATACATCTGAAGTGACATTTATAGACTATTATACACGACATAGAGCAGAATGAAGGAACCAAATAACCCCATGTCCTAGGAATACAACTCTCTGACATCAGCTCTTATCCTAAGTTCACGGAAGCAACAAAAGTTGCGGAATACCCTTCTTTCTCCCTGTTGTCCTTGGTGCGAAACCCACAGTGATACGCAGACACACACTAGTGAAAGTGACCCTATTAAATACACCTTATGTAACCATAATACACCTTTGTTCTCTTAATCTCTAAATTAAAACTTTCAAGTATTAAGTCACCAGATTCAATAACAGAAACTCTTTTATTCCATAACCACCTGCAGAGGTTAAAAAAAAAAAAAAAAAAAAAAGGAAAGAAAAGAAAAGACATGGACTTACAAGCAGGGTCACTTATGGGAGCAAGGAAAAACACGTCAGAAGAGAAACAGCTCGGACAATCTTTCAGGGTTCTTAACTGATAAAGGTAGAGAAGTTTCATGGGAAACTCAAAAGAAGGAGCCCTTCCTTTTCTTTAATTTGCAGTAAATACACACACACACACAATATAAAATTTGTCCTTCCAGCCACATGTTTAAATGCATAGTTCAGGGATGTTAACTATATTTAGTGTTGATCTCTAGAACTCCCTCATCTTGCAATACTGAGGGGCTCAATCCCCAAGCAAGAACTCCTCATTTCCTCCTCCCCAGACCCATTACCTTGTGCCACGAAAAGGAAATGGGATGGGTTACGATAGATGATTGGGCAGCACGGCACATACTGCAGTTGAACAAGGCAGGATGCGGCAGGGGTTTATTAGCCGGCTCTGGAGGTGGACTAGCTGGATTCCAACCCTGGCTCTACCACTTATTACTGGTGATCGTGGGCCACACAACTTGAATCGAAAAGCAAAAGAAAATGAACAAACAGCCCAGAAGCGAAGAAGCCGGTAAATATAATTTCAAAGGGAAGGTCAGAATCAAAGTGAAAAGTCAAAAACAAGATGGTACCACTTACTGATGGTCTGATACGTCTCGGGCACTTAGGCTCTCTGCACGCCTCAGCCAATGTAATTTGCCTTATAATCCTGACAGGTAGGTATTATCTTCTCTATTTAACAGAGAAGAAAACTGAAGGACAAGGAGGTTAAGTAACTCTTCCCTGCGTGACAGGTGACGAAGCCGGGACCCAAGCGTGGCCTTTACGAGCACCCTCCTTCCCCTGACACTTAAGTGGTAGTGTTTCTACAGCACGGCCTGCCTGAGCAGAGCAATCCAAGAATTCTACTTGAATAACCAAGACCTGATCGCTAGCTGAGACGAAGATACACATTATTTAAGCTACTAATATTCTCAAAATACCCGTATTTTAACAAAAGTCTTCAGTATCTTTGAAAATATGAACTACAGCGTCACCCCTGCCCCCCAAGTTACTGGGCACCCCCAGAGGTAGCAGGCCCTCCACCCACTCAGCGGCACCCGGTGTGCTCCAGGAAGGCCAGGTGGAGCCAGAGATGCAGATAGGAGGTAAAGTCAGCCTTTGACAGGGCGAGGCGAGATGAGCAAAGCAATGCAAAACAGACCAGGAACGTGATGCAATCTGGCCTCAGAAAAGAGGCCCTTACGTTTCGTTGTCGTTAGAGGAAATGCAGGGACCGGCCGCGGCTGTGTGGGAAGGGCAGGGAAGAAAGGCGCACGTGGTTCTGAGTCACTGGGCTTGGAGGTGGGCCCCGGCCGTGGCCTTAGCTCTCGGGGCCGCTCCCTGACCCGCGCCGGGCTTCCCACGCATGGAATGTGGGGGGACAGTGGCGGTCCTGACCAGAGGGGGACGACGGTCACGATGAGAACTCCCTGCTTCACAGAGTCTGGGCAAAGTGAAGCTGTGACGCACGGCACAACGTGCACGGAGACCCTCGGAAGGTTAGATCCTATTAGGGTCGCTCCTTCGGCGCGGGCAGTGTGGACAGGGCTGAGCACGGATGCAGGAGAAGGAAGGCCGTGCGACCCGGGCGCAGTGAGGGGAAAGCCGGGAGCCTGAGCCAGGCAGAGGCCAGTCCCGGATAGCGGAGCACAGGCTCCAATCTACCCAGCAGGGAGTGGGGCTCCTCAGCCAAAAGAACATCAGGGAAAGCCGGCCGCTGGGGTCCTCAAACAGCCCGAGATACAGGGACCCCCCCGTCCAGCACCTGATGCCCACTTACAGACCAATCCCCCAAGTTCGCTTTAAGATTCCGCATCTCAGGGCAGGAGGGTGGCTGCAAACTCAACCCACACGAGCCTCCAGGTAACGACCTGACTCCTGAGCTCCAACGGCCTCCGAGCCCAGAAGATGCCGCTAACACCCACCCAGCCTGTCCCCTGGCCGGCCTCGGGCAGTTGGCCACACGGTCCCCACAGGGATGCTCAGTCAGGCGTCTTTCACCGTCACTTCATTTTTATTCACCACTGAGGGCATTCATGTCATTTGCTGTAGCCAGGAAAGCCCAGAGCAGGAGAGATCGGCCTGCCCCCGGATCCAGGTACACCTTCAAAATAAAACCCGGTGGGAGAGCTAGCCCTTCTGGGCAACCAGGACAATGAGATCCACCTCTGACCTCCCGTTCATGATTTTAGTTATGCCCGTTTTCTTAAAGGCCTTCCTTTAAAAAGTCAACTAAATACAAATTACTCTTATACAACGTTTTATGATCAAAAAGTCCAGAGCTAGAAGAGAAGCCTGTGAAGCCTGGTCCTAGTCTGTCTTCTCTAGGTGACCAAGCTGACTCAACAAACCACCGGCCAGGTCCACATTCATGGAAGTGGTTGGTACCAATACTAGACCCGAGAACCCAGGCCAACGGGACTAGTACTCTTTCTCCATGGTCATGTGGGGCTTTGTATTCACAAAACAACTCATTTTGTTTGCAAAATTATGCATCTCGGGGCAGCTCTGGTGGCTCAGCAGTTTAGCACTGCCTTCAGCCTGGGGCATGATCCCGGAGTCCCAGGATCAGGTCCCAAGTTGGGCTCCCAGCATGGAGCCTGCTTCTCCCTCTGCCTGTGTCTCTGCCTCTTTCTCTCAGGATCTCTCATGAATAAATAAATTAAATATTAAAAATAAAAAAGAAAATCACAGGTTTTTATCAAAAAAATTATGAATCTCTAGAAAGTCACATGTTTTTCCCAGTGAAGACCAACTAATATAAAAAACTTCCCAAAATCACGTGTAAATTATCTACTGCTTGAAAGTAGTCACATTTTCACTGCTCTTTGCAAATGAGAATACATAACTGTTGAGTATATATACATATGTTTAGATTATTTATATATAATTGCAGGGCCCTTATCATCAACATGGATAAGGCTATGTGGGAGAGCCCATCTTAATCTACCGAATAGAAGGGCGTAACTCTAGTAGTCTGGGCCAAGTTTTCCTATAGCCCATCAACTACTCCCCAGATCACTAATTTAAGTGATTCAACATCCAAGAGATGCCAAAATCATACACCCCTCCTCTGGCCATTATGCCAACTCCTAAAATACAGATTCTAGTCCTATGCAAACTTAGGGAAGGGAATAATGGAAAGAAATACTCATCTTCTTTCAAATATCCTATCTGATTGCCATTAGAAGCCTAATGCCTGATTCCTGGCCATATTCCCAAATTCAAATGATTCATTACCAGTTGTACACCAACTACTGTGCCAGAGCTTTGTCTGCCTGCACACACTTGCGTCCTGGGATGGGAGAGTCACACAATAGGCCACACTTAAAAACTATTTCACGGGCAGCCACTTGACAACATAAGGGCAAATGTTTTCAAGTGCTGGGCTTGCTGGCACAGACCAAAATGAATAAAAATCCAGAGAAAGGGTTCTTAGCCAGTGATAAATGTCAACTTTCCATTACATAGGACTCTTTAGAATAAAAGGGTTTCGAGATCTAGAGATACTAAACCCTAATTACAACACATCAGAGAGTCAGATTCCACCACAATCAAGCCCTAGGAATGTGATCTCTATCACCTGCGACCTGAAACAAGTGTATTTTTTTCACCTTGCCCAATATCCCTGAAGCCCCAGCCTCATTCTCTCCCAACATTTTCCCAGTAACAGGTTTTAACTTCCCTTCTTAGATCATGAGGGTCACTGTCCCCCTCCCCCTTCCCAATTACTCTGAAAAAGACCACTGAACCTGGTTCCATATTCGTGGTAAGCCCTTTCATCAAAGGAAGAACATAATCCAAGTTTATGCTCAAACTAACATCACATCTTCTGAGACAATAAGTGAAAAATTATGCTGCTGCCACACAGGTGAGCTTCTAGGGCAGACTGTCACAGGCAGCATAATCGCTCCCAAAGATGTCATTAAGCTAATCCCAAGAACCCGTGAAGGTTTCCTTCTATATTAAGATGTTATCTGTCGATGGGATTGTGCTAACGTTGAGACTGCGAGCTTATCCTACACTACTTAGATCAGCCAACGTAAACACAAGAGTCAAGAATTTAAAATGGAAAATATCTGTTGTTGCTGATGATGTAGAGAAATTGGCACCGTTGTACGTTGCTGTTGGAAATAGACCATGGTAGAGCCACCATGGAAAACACTGGGGTAGATCTCAAAAAATTTAAACACAGAATTAGCAGCCGATCCCACAGGTATGTACACAAAAGAATCAAAGACAGATTCACCAGATACCTGTGCACCAGTATGTAGGACAGCATCATTCACAATGGCCCAAAGTAGGGACGATCCAAGTGTGCACTGACATGTCCACTGGATGGATAAACACAACCTGTTATATACATACAGCAGAATGCAATTCAGCCATAAAAAGGAACAGAGCTCCACACATACCACAACACGGGGGAGCCCTGAAAATATGATTGGGTGAAAGAAGCCAGTCACGCAAGGGCAAATATCTTATTCCACCTGTAGGAAATATCTAGAAAAGGCTAAATCAGACAAACCAAAAAACAGATTCCAGGTTACAGGGCTGGGGAAACGGGGAAAGGGGATTATTGCTTAATGTGTAACAGATGTTAGAGGTGATGATGAATTATGGGAAGTAGTGGTCACGTGACACTGAATTTGCTGGACGCTACCAGAATCATTCACTTAAAAATGGTAAATTTCGAGCTATGGCTATTATACCACAATAAGAAAAAGTAGTTCCAAAAAAAAAAAAAAAAAGGTGGATGAATAGGGCAGAAGCGAGTCAGAGGGAAGAAACCCGGGGGACACAGCGTGAGAAGGGCCTCCCCAGCCAGCGCAGACTTTCAGAACGGAGATGGGGCCACAAGCCAAGGAGTGCAGGCAGCCTCTGGAGGCGGATCACAGCAAAGAAGTGGTTTCTCCCCAGAGCTTGTAGGAGCCCTTCCTGCTGAAGGCCGCGACTTCCACTCAGTAGCACCCGTCAGACTTGCAACCTACACAGCTGTAAGGTGATTAAAACTGAGTTATTTCACGTGATGAAGCTCGTAGTTATTTGTTATGGAAACGGCAGAAAAGTAACGCTCTGGGTGACAATGCTTTGGCTCCACCATGCATGGCTGTCCTCTTCCCACAACACCAGATTCCAAGATTTTCTTTTTTTTCTTTTTTTTTTTTTAATTCCAAGATTTTCACATCTGCTTTTCACGGCCAATTGTTAGACATGGCTTCCATTTCATACGCTGTATTTCAACTTGATAAAAGCCAGTACGTAATTACAGGAGGAAATGGAAAACCCTGGGGAACTAGACAATATCCTAAAATTAAATTACTGAAAGGTCTAAAAATAAATCTACCAGTTCCTATGAAGACATGGTATGAAAATCCTACACTATCCACACAAACACAGACACTGGCAAAACTCCGCTTTCGTGGCAGCATGTGCTGCTCAGTCTTGGACTTTGCTCCAAGCGACGCTCAGCATCTACAGGGGCCCAGGCACCCGGAGGAAGACCGAGAGGTCCTGGACGCATGCCCTGAGTGTGGCGCGTCTTCACCGCTCTGCTCCCGGCTTTCTCTTCCTTTAGCCTACCACTTATGGGTTTGGACTTGGACTTCGCAGCTGCAGAGAAGACCATCAAGTAGAGCATCAAGTACAGCGTCAAGTAGACGTGTGTTTCCATGCGTGCAGGAAGCACCACCTCAGGAACAGCTTAGTCAGTTCATCAAAAGCCTTGCTAGGAGCCCCTGGGTGGCCCAGTCAGCCAAGCACCTGGCTTGGGTGCAGGTCATGACCTCGGGGGCTGGGGGCTCAGCCCCACTTCGGGCTCCACGCAGGGGAGCGTGCTTATCCCCACTCACACAACCACATGCGTGTGTCCACATATGCGCTCTTTTGCTCTCGTTCATTCTATCAAAATTCTTTAAAGATTTATTAATTCATGAGAGACAGAAAGAGAGAGAGAGAGAGAGAGAGAGGCAGAGACACAGGCAGAGAGAGAAGCAGGCTCCATGCAGGGAGCCCGACATGGGACTCGAACCTGGGACCCCCTGGGCCAAAGGCAGATGCTCAACCCCTGGGGCATAGGTTTTCAGTCTCCGTGGTTTTATCTAGGAGAATATTAAGATTCATATGAGATAAAATCCATGTCATTTAAATAGTCCTGCTTTCACTCTCCCTCCACGGTGACATGTCCTAGGTGTAAGGGGCCACCTCAGAGCACAACCCGACTCCGTCTGACGGAGGGACAATGGTCCCACTTGCAGCAAGAGCACCAGGCGAGGCGCCGAATGGAGTTCGCTGCTGAGAAAGCGCACGGCCACCTCCCAGATGACAGATGCCCGGGAGGCAGGCCCCGGGCGCATGGCGTCTGGCCTGGGCGCCACCCCTGCTGGGTGCAGGAGCAGGGAGCCAGGGTGCACGAGCGGGGCTGTGGGGCCTGTTGGGAGGCGCATGGCAGGCCTGGGGGGATGGGGCCCAGGGGATGGGGCCCGGGCGACGAGGACGGGGCCTTGGGGACGAGGTGGGGGGATGGGGCCTGGGGGACAAGGCCCAGGGGACGAGGCCGGGGAACAAGGCCTGGGGGACGGGGCCTGGCTGCTGCCCAGTGGGGATGTGCTCCCCCGAGGGCTCCAAGTGTGAGGAGCCAGAACTCTGTGCGGCCGGCAACCCGTGTGCTTATTACCCTCTGCAGCACCACCACCCTCCTCACTCGGGAACTAAGCACACCCAGCCCAGGGGCCCTCGTCCTCCTGTACCCCGAACCCCGCAGCGCCCTAGGGACCCGAGGGGCCGTGCGTCGCCTTTCACCCGTGACCTCCAGCCACAGAGCCTCTAACATGCTGGGCATGGGGTCGGTGTCTGACCGAGAGGGGCCGCGCGTACCAGGACTTCCAGGCGAGCAGGATTTATCAAAATATATTACCGCAGAAGCCATATCATCATCACTTCATCTTCCTCCGTGGCTCTGAAAGGACTCCGGGATTTCACAAGGCCTCCCGCCCACCCTATAAATTACAACGACAAGCTGCGTGGTTGGAAGCGCTGAAGCCTGGGTTCGGATTCCAGTTACCAGCGGCTCACTGACTAGCTTGTCACTTAAGTCCCCGAGCTTCTGCCACCGCCCAAGGGGACACAGACCACCTCGGGGGGATCCCCCGCGGGGCCACCACCACTCAAGTGACTAAACGCATGCAAAGCGTCGCATGGAGCTGAGTCTCATATAACAAGCGTTCGAGGAACTCTAGCGACTGAGGATCAGAACCCAAGGAGCGGACGGTGGAAGGAGTGGCTTGGCTTTGCTAACGCGACATCTGTGCGTCTCTCAAGACGTGCTCACACTCGCGTGAGCACGTCTTGACCATAGGCATGATGCACATTCAGCAACAGTGCAAATGACAGGCTCGCCACAGCTAGATCTGTGGTTCTCACCCCCGCACGATGCCATGAGCTCACGGGGAAACTGGGGAATTATTTTAAGGTTCTGAAAGACAGAAATTCAAAGTCTACAGGCACCACCCAGAAATTCAAAGTCTACAGGCACCACCCAGAAATTCAAAGTCTACAGGTCACCGTTTTCACATGAAGTCACACTACGTTCCTTTCCACAAAAGCCTACTGGACGGAGCTGATTTTTCAGCAGTCGCTACGACAAAGTAACAGGAGAAAATGAAACACAAAACAGGAAATGAGGCTGGGTAGCGTCGGATCCGAAGGCACGGTTTAAGAACTTGTGCAGTGCCCAACAGGTACACACGTATTCATATATAACTATGATTTATTTTTTTAAGGATTTCATTTATTTATTTATGAGAGAGAGAGAGAGAGAGGCAGAGACACAGAGGGAGAAGCAGGCTCCATGCAGGGAGCCAGACGCGGGACTCAATCCAGGGACTCCAGGATCACGCACTGGGCTGCAGGTGGCGCTAAACTGCTGAGCACCCGGGCTGCCCTATGATTTTTTTTTTTTAAGATTTATTTATTTATGATAGACAGAGAGAGAGAGAGAGAGAGAGAGAGAGAGAGAGGCAGAGACCCAGGCAGAGGGAGAAGCAGGCTCCATGCACCGGGAGCCCGACGTGGGACTCGATCCCGGGGCTCCAGGATCGCGCCCTGGGCCAGAGGCAGGCGCCAAACCACTGAGCCACCCAGGGATCCCGATTTTTTTTTTTTAAGATTTTATGTATTTACTTATTTGAGAGAGAGGGAGAGAGGCACAAGCAGACTGCGCTGAGCCGGAGTTCACGCAGCGCTCGATCTCATGACCCAACGTCATAGTCTGAGCTGAAGCCAAGAATGAGATCCTACACCAACTGAGCCTGTCAGGCGCCCGTAACTGGGATTTTTTTTTAAAGAATATAACAGAAGTATCTTTCCTTCCACTGACACGTAATACTTTTTTTCAAGTAGCTAAGTTATTAGGAAGTAAACACTTAGGACGTTCGCACATAAAGACTTAGACGGAGCAGTTAGGTCTGCCTGTGTCCTCCAGCCATCCTGTCATGCTGTGGAGGCGCAGGCGGCGGCAGCCAGGACATGGGGAAGCTCTGGTCTGGGTCGCGGCCACGGCCCCCTCCCGGCACCGCTGGCCTCACTGCCCTCCGCAAGTGTTCTGAACAAAAGGACCTTTCCAAACAACTTTACCCTTTTATCATCAGCCACACATGAAAATCATTTAAAAAGTTGGATGAGTCTGACTTGACAAAACTATACATGTTTTTCGAAATGAAATTTTGTCTTTAAAAAAAAAAAGGTTTCCCTAGACATTCCACGTAAACCAAGCGTCACATAATACACAGCAGCCTGGTCATGTTCGTAAATAAAACTTTCCCGTGTAAGAGCTAAAGCACTCTCTCGGGCTGAGCCCTGAATTTCAAAAACATCTGCTAGAACTGAGTTTTATGAGTATTTTTTTTCTTTATGAGTATTTTTTTTTAAGATTTTATTTATTTATTCATGAGAGACCCAGAGAGAGGCGGAGACGCAGGCAGAGGGAGAAGCAGGCTCCGCGCAGGGACCTGACGTGGGACTTGATCTCGGGACCCCAGGGTCAGCCCTGAGCTGAGGCAGACACTCACCCCGAGCTGCCCGGCGTCCCGACGGAGAGTTAGTCTAAACGCTTCCTTCCCCGGCATAAATACGAGCTGTGCCTCCTCTCGCCGTGCAAAGGACACCAAGGAGGACGGCCACTGTATGGCCGCCCTAACGTAAGGACCAATTACGCTGAAGAAATTAAGGTTTGAAAGTGTATTTGGAGCTAAGTGAGAATAAAAGTCTTGACAGCAAGAGTGCTCTGGTGGCGGAGTCGGTCAAGCGTCTGCCGTCGGCCCGGGTCCCGGGATCAAGCCCCACAGTGGGCTCCTGCGCGTGCTCACGCTCACTCGCTGTCTCTCTCAGAAATAAGTAAAATCTTTTTAACGAATTACCGGATTTCCGTTTTTAAAGACCTCACAGCAGACGCCCGAAGAACAGGCCCGGCCAGTGGGCCCTGCTGCGCTGCTCGCGACCCTGGGGTCCCCGACTCTGAAATCAACGGGGCGCAGGCGTCAGCATGTGCGGGGCCACAGCTGGGGGTCGGCTCCGCTCACCGTGAGCACGCTGTGCTGAGCCTGAAGGGCCAGTCATCGGGGGCCCATAACCCGCCCCCCTCGAAGGAAGGAAGGAGACACTACCACAGCAGCTCATGAAGCCTAAATTCTCATTTGTTCAAAGCTCGTTCACACGTCGTTTAAAAACAGCTATGACTGGATCTTTTCACTAAATCTACCTTCTTATTCACTATTATTTACTTATTCACTTATTCACTAAATCTACCTTCTTATTGCCACACCACTTGCCCCGAGGCCAAGCCCGGCTTTCTCATTCCAACAGCCATTCCCACATTGCCTGGTGTCTTGGTCCTGGGGGCCTGGCGACTGCTAGCGCCACCCCCCCCTCCCCCCGCTCGCTACAGACCGAGGACACCGAGATCTGTCCCCTCCTGAGACCCCCCGCGCCATGAGGCTCAAGGAAGGGGGAATCGTCTTAGTAAACACGCAGGGATTCAGGGCTCAGCCTCCCAGCACCCCACGGCCAGCACCAGCCGCTTCTGCTCGACGGGGCCACGCCACGGGCTGCATCCCCCGCTGCCCGCAGCCGGCCTCCCACAGAGGGCTCTGCCCAGCGGCCTCACCTCCCTCCACGCAGCGGCAGGTGCACAGGGGCCTCGTGCAGGGACAAGCGGGTGCCCAGGGAAGCCTGTGCCACATGCACGGTCCCAGGCTCCAGCTGGGGATACCAGCCCAGGAATCCGGATCTCTTAGGATCTCCGAGGACCCCGGGACACGCGACGCCCACCACCCGCTGACGACAGCCCCCGGCTCGTGGCCCTCGGCATGACCACGTACCTGCAGGGAACCAGGGCAGGGAGAGCGGGGGGACAGGGGCCCAGGCACACATGCCAACGGGCCGCCTGCAGGACACACGGTACGGGTGCAGCTCCAGGAGGCCCCCCGCACCTCCTTGCCCACGACACCCCCAGATCCACGTGGCCCCAGGGAAGAAGCCCCATCAGCCGTCCCCTGCACCCAAGGCTCTGGCCAACCGTTCGCGCCCCACACACGCTGCATTTGTCCTGGAGACATGGGGAGGCAGACACGGGCAGAGGAGCAGCGGCCCGATGGGGACTCGATCCCGGGGCCCTCCCGCCACTCCGACCCGCGGGGCCGCCCAGGGAGCCGCTCCCAGTCCTCCCACACCACAGGGACAGGTGGCCACCAACTCCAGGACACACAGGCACTGCCGCTGAGGCCCCGACACCCGCAGCTGTCAGCCTGCACCCCAGGGCGCCGGCATACACACGGCCCGACGGGACCCCCCTGGCTTGCCACAGCTCTTCCCTGATCCACGCAGGCGGCACTGCTCCAAGGGACCCGCCGTGCCCTGCCTGCGCCTAGATTTGGGTCCCTGCTGGGGCATCGCTGCGCCCCCGGCCTGGTGGACGGCAGGGCCTCTAGAGAGCAGTGAGGCTACTCATCTGCCAGGCCACTGGGGTGGCCTCGGAGGGAAGGTTAGGGGGGAAGGGGGGCAGCATTTTATTAATGAGGTGCTGGGGCCCTAAGTAGAAATTAGGGTGAGCCAAGAAGAGCACACGTACCACCGTCGTCCCTAATCCATCGTGGGCAGGCCTGGTTTTGTGTTCTGTTTGGACAGTCTTGTTGCAGAAGGAGAATCGGACGGATTTCTTCACGTAAGTTTACCTGAGAGGACCAAGGTCTCCCCCTCCCCTGGTTGGCCTGGGGGTCCACGACCCTTATCAGGGTTTGTTCTTTTTCCTCCGGGGTCCCCCATAACATGTTATCTTCAGAGCCCCCCCCCCCCCCCCCCCCCAGCCATCCAGTGTCTGAGTCACTGCTCCGCTTTCATTAACATCAGGTTAGTTCCAATAAAGCAAACCCAGCCCTGCTTCGGGTCGATGCTCTGACCCCGACGTGCAAGAGAGAAAGCAGACAGGCTTCCTCCAGGCTGGAGGGAGCAGGGGAGAGAAACCCAGATGAATTATTTAGTGAATCCGGAGCTGGTTTGGGGGCAACACAGTACAACTTAATTCTCCAGAAACCACTATCAGCAGAGCTCAAAGCACCAGATTGCCGAGATAACAAAACCAAGGACTTGTCGGTCAGCGGGACGCTAGCTCCTATCTGCACACACAGTGCGTTTCTGTGGATCGCACATTTTCTAGGCTTGTGCCCACAGATGAGTTTTGTTAGCATCACCAGCCCGGAAGGCGGGCGGCCACGTCTGTCAACTATCTGCTGGTCAAAACCTATCACACCCTTTCTCATAGATTAAAACCCTGTCAGGCTAAAAAGCCATACACCGTGAGAAAGCCCAAACCAGGTCCTGAGCAACCCCTAACAAATCTGTGAAATCCTTTCACAAATTAGGTCCCGGCTCACTTCTCGCCATTCTACGGATTCCTTCTAGATCTGAGGTCGCCTTGGGTCATTAACCAACTCACAGTCGTGCAAAGTTCCAGAGCCGTTCCTCCTAGAGTCCTAGACATCAAGAACCCCAACAACCCAACCCCTCCACTAACCTTTCAAACAACGAGGCAAAGGCTGGCAGAGGGAGGGTGGCCAGGCTCCAGAGCAGGAACTCTCAGGACTCCAGACCATCATCAGGAAAACCTCTCAATACAGATGGATTGATCTAGTCATTTGTTCATTGCATTTTTTCTGGAGCTTTAATGGCTTTTTAGCTGTGAATTCCAATGAGCCTGAAGACACATCCTGATTTTGACCCTGTGGCATCTGCACCTCATCAATGATGCCGTTCCAACAGGTGGACTCTCAGTCCCCCATCAGCCTAAGAGGAAACGCAGCTCATCAAACCCCCAGATAAGAGCAGCTGCTCAAGGGTTCTGCTGGTTCTTCCGACCTGGCTCAGGTTATAAATAAGTAAGAGGCCATTTTCTTTCCCGCTTATTGCCTCACAGAAAGCCATATACTCAGCATACAGGCCCTTTATGTTTACTAAATGTCAAATCCAATCACTAATTAGGTCAAGTAAGAACCAATTCCTTCTCATTCTGAAGTAGAGACGGTTTTCCATGCTAGTGTCCAAGGAAAAAGAAATTCAAGGTAGCCCTCTGTTTGCACGTGGTGGAGACTGCCATTTGGTGGGAAACGGTGAGCAGCTTCCAAGATATGAGGGCTTCAGCCCCACACCTGCAGGGAACTGAATTTTGCCAACAACCAGGGGCTTGGGAAGAGGACTCCAAACCTCAGATGAGATCTGAGCCCCCACCGACACCCTGATTGCGGCCCAGCACGACCATGAACGGAAGACCCGGCGAAGCCATTCCCCACCTCATTACCCACAGAAACCGTGAGATAATAAATTATGTTGTTTCAGTTAAGGTGCTAAATTTGTGGTAATTTTTGTGCAGCAACAGAAGATACACCACCTTTCATATAATCAAGGAAAAGTTTAATACAGATTTGTGCAAAAAATAAGCACAAGACGGATAACCTAAGAAGGAATGGGAATATTTACTGACAGAGAGAGAGTGGGAATAAAGTGGACAGAATGGGGGCACCTGGCTGGCTCAGTGGTTGAGCGGCTGCCTTTAGCCCAGGGTGTGACCCCGGGGTCCTGGGATCAAGTCCCACATCGGGCTCCCTGCATGGAGCCTGCTTCTCCCTCTGCCTGGGTCTCTGCCTCTCTCTGTGTCTCTCATGAATAAATAAAGAGGCAGGGAATAAATAAATAAAATCTTAAAAGAAAAAAAGAAGTGGACAGAACGGAGGAATGAGAAGGATATAAAAGGGCTGAGGGGGAAAGGACACCTCCTACACACACACACTGTATACTCACAAGGTCTAGAACTACAATAATATACATCACATCACCTAACAATACAGAAATAAAATCAACCAGGATGTGGCAGTTCTCAATCTAACTGCATTACAAATGAATTAAAAGCCCACCAAAGTAAGGAAGAACCAAAATAACTCTGGAAAAAACACTATTGCAATTATACATTCTAATGCTGAAGACAAAAGAGTTGCACACGAATATTATATTCTAGTTAGGAAACTTCTCACAGGGGTAGTTGTTAGCATTTGGAAATAACTATGCGTAGCCCAGGATTACGCAACTAAGTAAATGTATCGTAGCCCACGAGAGCCAGATTTCTCACTTTCAGAGGAAGGAGTTACAAGGGGCAAGCTAGAATGAACGCTGTGGTTTTCCATTTAGAGATCCGGATGTGCACGTGTGCGTAACAAACACCTATCTCCTCGCTCTGCCTGCTGAGGGCGCCTTGACATCCCAGCAGCAATAGGCACCCCTAGTGCCCAGACTTTGGTTTCTATATACCTTCCTCCAATAAAAGGGACTAGAGCTTCTTGGCAGAAATGGCTGATTCTGGTGCTGGAGCAAGAAAATTAAAGATGAGCCTGGAACATCTTATGGTGTCAAAAGATAAGAAACTGCTCTAAAAACTGATGGAACAGGTAAAAAAGACGTGGGACCCAAACTCCTTTAAGGGGTTCCCTGCGGCAAATCCGAAACAATTTGAGCAACACGAAAATGACAGTAACAGATTATAACCCATTGGGAAAAATACCCATTTAGTACATCCATGTATAAATAATTCAATAAAAAACAAGAGAAGAAGGAACAGCTCCTCCTTATAGAATTCCAACGAACACATGAAGGATGGGTGATGGAAACAGGAAAAGTACTGTTTGGCCAATGCCACAGCAATAATTATCTCAGGCAGGGAATCAAGGGATGCTAACGTTAAGGAGCAAACATAGTGTAAGAAGCAGGAAATTTGCATCGTGGGAAGGGATCTCCCCACAGGATATTTATCACTTCCAAAGGGGAAAAATGGCAGCTTTACAGTGAGGAATCCTGGCAGACGCCACCTTAACCAAGTGATTAAGATCCTTAGCAAAGGAGAAAGACATGGGGATGTCACGCACATCTTGAGAGAATACGCTCCTGTGTGCACATCAAGGCAGTGCTGTTTTTGCCCAAAATGCATCACCTGAATCAAATCCACAGAAACCCAAAATGAGCAATGTCCTACAAAATCACTGGCTTGTAATCTCCAAAACGATCAAAGTCATCAGAAACAAAGACAGACTAAGGAACTGTCCCAAATTGGAAGAGACTGCAGGAAAACGACAACTAAATGCCGTGTGGGAACCTGGACTGGATCCTGGAGCAGGAAAAGGGTGTTAGTGGGACAATTATCAGTGGCACCGTATCATCATTAGTGTCGTTTTGGTCACTGCTCTGTAGTTATGTAAAATGTTGACATGTGGGAAGCCGGGTAAAGGTCACACAGAACTCTTGGTATGAATCTGCAGCTTTTGAGTCTGAAATTCTTCCAAAATCTAAAGTTCAGAGAAAACCACAGTGGTTTTGGCATCTCTTTAGGCCAAAAGCTTGATTCTGGGGTAAATATGGGGAATTACGATTAACTTAATGGTGAAAATGGCTAGAGAGACTAAGAGATACTAACATGGCTTCAGAATAGCTAGCCACGTCAACCTCTGCTCTAAAACCAGAGACGCCCGGGGGGCTCAGGGGTTGAGCGTCTGCCTTCGGCCCAGGGCGTGACCCCGGGATCCAGTGATTGAGTCCCACGTCGGGCTCCTGCATGGAGCCTTCTTCTCCCTCTGCCTGGGTCTCTGCCTCTCTCTGTGTGTCTCTCAGGAATAAATAAATAACATCTTTAAAGAAAAACTAAAAAACCCCAAAACACTAAGGCATCCCAGTCAACTGGCATTTGGTACATGCTGCCTGAAGATACGTATGCACGCTTGAGCACGTGTGTCCTGTCGCCTCAACCAGGACGTACGGGCTTCTAGGGCGTGAACGTCCGTGTCCGGTCCGTGCTCTGTATGGACGTGCTCTGTGCGGACCAGGCGCAGAAACACCAACAGAGGACGTGTGCCTAGAGTATCTGAAATGACAAGGGACCACGAAGGACTTGTTAACCTGAATGACTCTCTGGCTGCCTCTTACTACTGTTTAAATAAAAGCGCTTCCTACCAGAATCCCGAACCCCCCTTTCCACATGCAGGCTTTGTAAAGTGCAGGGTAACGAGCGCTGGGCACCCGGCGTCACCACGCTGGTGGCCCCGAGACAGACCTTCCAGGTGTTAGATGTATTCCCGAGACCAGCTTTTCTCCTTCTGTTACTTAAACTGAGCTAAAAACATGGAAGCTGACTTTGCAGGATGGCTCCTGTGTTTGGACCCAACAGTTCCATTTGCTTCCACGTGGCTCCACTTGCTTCCCACACACGGTTCCGAGCCCATAACGTGAACAATAAAAGTCTCTGTCCGATGAATGAAATCCGCGTGGCCCTGATGTTGTGCTTCCAGGGCCAAAAGCCCCAAAGCGTACCAGGGTCACTTTCGTAACACCTACTGATCTAGGACTTTCTCTGACAATAGCCTAGGGACATGGGAAAGAGCCACTACATAAAACTGTCCATTTTGAACCAAATATAAAGAGCAATCTGAGGTCATTATGCAATGATTTGGGGGAGAAAAAAAAAAACAGTTTACCACAACGACTGAACAACTTTCAAACAACTGTTCATTAAACCAAAATGACTATTCCCAGATCAAATACATACCCCTTGTCTCTAGGAGACAAACTAGTAGCGGTTTTAGTAAGTTCTATTTTAATACCATATATTTCAAGAGCCAAACTGAAACACCCCTGAACAGGCAATCAGCTCCGAAAACACTGCAGATGATGATGATGGTGCCCGTAATTTCCCTATGAATTTTGTTCCCACCTGACCGTGTATGGTTTATAATCTTTGTTTTATAATCCGACTCCTTCTGAATGTGATTGCTTTTCGTTACTTAAAAGATGCTAGGTACTTTGGGTTCGGTCCTGAGGGTGGAACAGTAGTACAATACACAGGGGTCCGATGCCTTTTATAATTTTGGGCCAACAAAACAAGTCACCCCACAAAAGGACAAGCTCAGAGCCTCCTGAAGATGGTCCCTCCTCCTGCCTCCCACTTGGCCGACCCTTGCTCCTCATCCGGTTGTGCGGAGGCCTGGGTCAGAGCTGGGGAACCCAACACAAATACAGAAAGTGACAAGAGATAAGGAAAAACAGACTTTCCAGATTCTGCAGTGCGCTCGGGCGTCCCGCTTACGGGGCCTTTGATGAAACTGGGAGAAATGAGCCGTTTCAAAGCACCGGGCCCCAGCCGTCCTCCGGCAGAGAGCAGCGGATGACAGTGTCCACCGTGATGACAAGTCCACCACCGGGCAACAAACCAGAAACACTGGGCTGGCTTCCTCGGTAGGCAGCGTCGCTGAAATCCTGGTGGCACCGCGTGGCTTCAGAAGACTCTGTCCTGAGGTCAAGTCCTTGTTTTCGGAGGCCGAGCACGAACCTGGACTTAATCCATCCGCTGCTCGTGCACAGTAGGGATCCTTCCAGCAAGAGGTCACAGAAAGCAAGGAAGACGCCCCCGGGCGGGACCGTGGGAGGTCCACAGGCAGGCCAGGACAAGGCCTCCCAAGGCCCCTCGGCAGGACGCACGTCCCAAAACGTCTTGCATGGATTCCCCACTTTGGCCAGTGAGGGGCGGGCGGGAGCGCGGGCCCACCCCAAGGCCCGTCCCGGGCGCAGGGCTCACCCCGAGCCCCCCATCCCTCGTCGCGAGGACAAGTCCAGCTCGCCAAGTGGCAGCGACATCCTGGAGGGGGCAGCAGGTCAGCAGGTGGCATCTAAGAGGCTGGACTCGGCTCCGGGGTCCAGGACAGGCCCCGCCAATGATCACGCCCCGGCCCTCCACAGAACTGAGCCAGGCCGGGAAAGGGCCGCGTCCCAGCGGGTGGTCAGGTAGCCGGCTCACGCCAAGTGGTGACCCCCAGCCCCCCGAGTGCCCGCAGGCGGGGCAGGCTCTCCCAGGCGGAGCTGGGAGACCCTGGATCCGGGGCACTCCCTCCGCAGTCGCCTCGGCACCCTTGCCAGCTCTTCCCTTCTGCAGGCCTCCTCCGGGGGGTACGGGGGGGGGGGGGAGTGGAGGACACGCTCGACTGCCGGCCTCCTGGCCTCCCGGTCAGCCCATTGGGCTCCAGAAGCCCGGCATCAAGGCGGACGCAGGCCACAGGCCATGACAGGCGCAGTGTCACCCGGCGAACATTACTGGTCTCCTTTTTTTTTGGACACAGCCAAGCGGGCCTGGCCAGCAGCGTGGAGATTTGCCTCGCCGCCCCGCCCACCTACACTTTCTTGTTTAAGTCAGAAGTTCTGGTCACACCCCACTCCACCAACAGCTCCGGAGCCTGGTGATCTTTCTCTGTTATTTATTTTCAACTCCGTGACCCGCCTCCTGAGGGTGCCGCTGGGCATCGGTGCAGGCCAGGCGAGGTGGTGAAGTCAGCGGGCCCCGGGGCTCACCTCGCACACGCACACTCGCACACACATGCACACGCGGACCCTGGACCTCAGAGGCCAGGGAAGTGCCTGTCGCCGGCATCCGCGAAGGGCTGCCCTCCATCCCTCCACCCCTTCCTTCCTCCTTCCTTCCTTCCTTCCCTCCCTGCCCCCCACCCCCCCGGGGCTGTTGCCCTTCCCTTTCTGCTCCCTTCCCACCCATCACAACAGCCAGACGCTATCCTCAGTGGGGCTGCCTCGCCTCCTCCCTGGGTTCCCACCTTCCTGGCTGGGGGCGAGGCCTGCATCCCTTTTCTCCACCACCTGGGCCCCCGCGGGGTGGAGCGCGCTTCCTCGGGAGCAAGGACCAGCCAACCACTGCCTGCACCCCAGGTCAGGCGGCCGGCACCCCCCACCCAGACCTTCCCAATGCTCCCTGCCGTCCCCATCCCAGGGCATGGCCACAACGCACACCCCGAACCTGGACGCTGTGTGGGGTACCCCTAAGGTACCACACTGCCCACTCCTCCGATGGCCCCATCTTTTCTTTACGGAAAGGAAAATCATGAGAACATTTTTCTGTCCCCAGCGGCTATTTTCCAGAAAGTCCTCGGTGTATCTTGCCCTCTAAGCATTCCTTTCCTATTTCCTAGGGATTTATTCCTTTTCTGCCATTTCAACAGGAAGGAAGAGAGCTAACCCCACCTAAGTGTACGCCCTGCACTGCATCTCCTCCTCCAACGGACACAAAACCGCGGGCTGGGATCTTGTAGGATGTTGCACTTAACCCTCAGGCGTTAATGTGACTCCGGCCGTTAGAGGCAAACCGCATGAATCACAAGGAAGGCCTGGGATTAAAAATACATCTGTTACCTGCGCGCACTCCATATGCAAAGCAGATAAACACTAGGTTCATTCGCTTACTGTCAGCTCAGCATCATTCATTTCTTCTTGTAGGACCAGCTTATACCTCGAAAAAACCCACACACGTGTCAGCGCCCTGGTGTGATGCAGGCTTCAGCGCCAATGGAACCAGGCTTAAGCACCTAAAAAGTGTATCTGCTGACCTCTCGCCTGCCCTCAACTGTGATCGAGTAACACGGTGACACCTGCTACACCACAAACGCAAGCTCCTCATAAAGACCCGAGGGAGGCAGGCAGCGTCCTCTTCAAAGCATGACGTCTATGCTAACATCTGTGGATCACAGCCCCGGCACACGGTCCACCCATTTCACAGGATTCAAATGAAATACAGATAGACAGAAAATACATTTCTAAAAGAAATGACTCATCTGAACGTCTTATATTTCAAATACCCGATATAGGGAACACAATGCATCCCCCATGAGCCCAGGCCCACTTACCAGATCTTAACCTCTGCTAGCTTTTCTTCACATCTGGGGGAGTGATAGAGCCGAAGGCGCAGGGGAGAGAGATTTTAAAGGTTATTTTTCAATAGTCATAGTATAGCTAGACCAACAATAAGGGGAGAAACCACTGGAAATTGGTCCCATTTTTATTTAAGCCAAATCTGGAACGTACACTGTTATTCTTGGCTGACTTCCTAACTCAGCTTTCATGGTTATCACCGACGGATGAGGATGTAAACTCGATCTTTATTGGAAGACCCCAAACTCTTAACGACAACAATTCAGAAATCAGGATTTGATTCTGGATGAAATTAAAGCAATCCTCTCCCCTAAGCTCCCTAACTGTGCTCAGGAATGTCGTCTGTGTTCTTAAATATCTGTAATTAATGATTAATGAAAATCACAGTATTTTAACTTTTAGAATTAAGTCTTTTTTAAAGTACTCAGGACGAAAGAAAAAAAGCTGGAAAGCTTAATATTTCAAACACTAATTTCAAACATGGAAAGCAGAACTGCTATGGCCACAAAGTCCCTCGGGGACGAGTTTACTATTTAGAAGGTAAGATTTACGAAAAGGCTGCCAGGGGATGGAGCGTCTATGGTAGGACATCCTGAAGGACATTGAAACTGCAAATAAAGAGCACGGGGCAGGTGCTCGGAAGCTACCTGTTAGATGCATTTATTGTCTGGATTATGCAGAAAACAATCAACTCAACAGCCTATGAAAGCAAACACAATTTGACTGTAATTCACACTGAAGAAAAATCGGCATGTTAAGCAGTTTACGGACAATTCGTTTCTGTTGCATTTTGCTAGAATATCTGTAAACCCTGAAATAACAGGACTGTCTTGACAACTAGGCCTACGGGTGCTGACACGGGGAGGCTGCGTTTTCATCCCGAATCTGAGGTGCAAGAAAACAGGGCAACACACACACAAAAAAAACAACTTAATGAACTCAGCAGCCATTCCCAGGGCCTCTTAAATCCCTATAGAAAGTAGAGCCTGAATCACAAGACTCAAAACTCCTAAGATGCCCCAAAGCACCGTGACTAAAGACTAACGCGAAGAAACACAAACTTATTTTCAGGCCTAACATCTGAATTCCAGAAGCCAGAGCGAGTATGTTAATAAGGGCTGAGAAACAGTGACACGTTTGACCTTCAACTCCCAAGAGAAAATTCAATTAACCAGAAACTGCCTTCCCTCAGAGTAATCCTAGCTAATTGAGGTGTTTTTTTTTTTTTTTTTAAGATTTTATCTATTTATTCATGAGACACACAGAGAGAGAAAGGAAGAGACACAGGCAGAGGGAGAAGCAGGCTCCATGCACCGGGAGCCCAACGTGGGACTCAAACCCAGGTCTCCAGGATCACGCCCTGGGCCGAAGGCAGGCGCTAAACCGCTGAGCCACCCGGGCTGCCCTTAACTGAGGTTTTATTGTGTAGGGCAGTTCATAAGGACCCCAAAGGTTTACTTCTGAGTTAAAATGCATAGAACCTAGTCCCCTGCCCTCTATTAATCCGTTCCAGCTACGAAGAGAGCTTCTGAGAGAACCGAGGAATTGCTAAGAATATCAAAAGCTCTTCATTAGCAGAGATGTCCGTGAAGAGAGGGCAAGAGGGCAGCAGGGTTGTGCCACGTGACGATACAAGTGCCCAGTGTGACAGGGAACATCCCGCAAATTAGATTAATTTTACAGCAGTCCCTCTGCTGATCCAAGTGGGGTGGACACGGGCAGATCCTGATGCAAACGCGCTGGGACAACAAGGCCCTGGGCTGGGTTCCTGGGGACCGTGGGGACCAGCAGCACGGCCACGTGTGGCCCCTTCAACAAAACACAGCAGTTCTTCCCCAAGATGAAGACTCAGCCAATTATACAATAAAATCCTACCTCTAAATGTTCTTTTTCAAAAATCACACCCCTCTCCCATGTCCGTGGCACAACCTGGGATATAGCGTAACAAATAGATATTTTTAAGGCTTTCTTTGGGCAATGGATTCATGAAGCTTCCTCCTGAATTCTTCTTTCCCTGTAAAATTGGGGAGCAAAGTGGAGCCCCCCTTACCAGAGGACAATATCCTTCTTCAGAGCGTCACTGGAGCTCCCCTTCAGGGGTACTCTCACATTTATCAAGTAGGCTTGGCTTTTTTTTTTTTTTAATGACATTATTGTATGGAAGAAAGATTTTCAAATAACCATCACACACGTTTTCAAAACACAGGCACGCACTATCGTTTTTTATTATTTTTTTATTTATTTTTTTACTATCATTTTTAAGTTGAAAACTGCCTGTATCGGATTATTTTAAGTTCTAGAACAAGTTCACTTAAAAAAATAAAAACCATAACTGGACACAGGTGCACAAGAGCACCCGGTCCCAGGCCAGGCCGGGTCTGGCCACGTGCTGCTCGACAAAACCCGAAGGCAGAGAGAGGAGGGGTGGTGCAGCCGGGAAGAGACGTATTTCCGCGAGGCCACCCGAGGAAGACGGTGTACTAAGAGCTCGAAGATGGTCTCCAAGTGCTGAAAATCTAGTTTTATGTAACGAAAATGTAGGGCAAAGGTCAGTGGGTGTGTGCAGGTGGGCAGAAGGGTCAGGGGATGGGGGCTTGCTAGCTTGGGGTGGTTCTGGATGTTCTGCCCTCGGGGTGTCTCCCCTGAGATGCAAGGATAAGCGGGAAGGAAGAACTTGATCAGAAAGTAGAGTCAAAGTGGAGGTAGTTAAACCCTCTCTGCAACCCACAGGCAATAAAGGTGAAACGCCACCCTATCCTGTCCCGTGAGCCACCCTGAAAATGACCATGACTCCCGTGGAGGACAGTCACACAAGACCGGCAGCTTCTTCCCAAGAAGCATTAATGCACCAGAGACTCCACATTCCCCAAGAGCATCTTGGTGGATTTTTTTTTTTCCAGAAAATTCTCTTTGGCATCACTGCTTGCAGCCTAAATCCTAAGCCCTCAAGCCTCCTCTCTCTCTAATTAGGCTTGCTCATTGAGAAGATCGCAACGTGGACTTTCAAAATTAAGTCAATGAGGGAAAAGGTGCTGGATGCCAGGACCCTGGGCTGAGGCGAGTATTCGAAGTCATTCTGCAAGTGTCGGGTATCTGACGGAAAACCTGAGAAACTGGAACTGCACGCCAGTGGCGCTGTTAGAATTCAGCGTGTGAAGGGAAAGGGGCCCAGACGAACCATGTGTGAAGTGACCAGGGCCACTGCCGCCCACGCGGGAGCGCCCGGCAAGGATCTGCTTCAGTGCCCCTGAGTGGTCCAGGGGGTCCGTGTCTCGCCCGGTCCCTGCAGACCCAGGAGCAGTGGTGACCACCGCCTGCAGTCCGTGCAAACAGAATTCCAGAGTCTTGCTCAAACTGCATCTTCCTTGCACAGAAACAGGAGCCCCGAGGGAGGGCTGCTCCCACCCCACTCTGCGTGGAACCTGTGTACGCCTTTCTCAAGAAACGTCAGGTGCTCACTATTAGCTACGAATAAAGAGCTGCAAGAGAGGAACAATCCAGACAGCAGCCTAGAAACACATGCACGGCTGCAGCCAGGGTCCTGGCAGCAGGCCCTCCGCCCTCGGGCAGAGCCGGGGGCCCGACAGTGGTGTCCCGGGACGGAGCCTCTGGATGCCAGGAGTGTCAGTGCTGAATCCTTCCCCGGGGCTCGGCCCATGGCCACTGCCACTTATCCTTCTGCAAGAGCCCGTCCCTGGGAAGAGTGCTGAGCTTTCGCCTCTGGCTTTAGGGAGGCTGCTGCACACGCATGTGCCCCATCCAGGGGCAGCGTGCGCTGTGCTTAGCTGAACTGGGGGGAAGACCTCCTGAATCACAGGCACAAGCTAGGAGAGCTCTGTCACTCTGGTCATCACCGTATGTAACATGTCTATAGCTCTGGTCACCAAAATACCTGACTCTACTTTTAACCAACACCGACTAGTGTTTCAGCACACTCCTCTGGTCAAAGGAAGCAATGACTTTCCAGGCAACGCCCACAGTGACACAGAAGCGACTTGGAGGTGTCCGCTTCCAGGCTGCAGCCACTCCGACAGGCCTCGGGCACAGGCCCCAGACGTCCCCTTAGTCACCAGCGTCAGCCCAGGACCTCAGAATGGAGGTCGTTCCCTCTGGTAGGTAAAGGCAGAGGAAGTGGCCCACCGCCCGCCACCCGGTGACCACGGCACGCAGCTCCGAGACGGAAGGGCCAGCACTCGGATCCAAGGCCAGGCCCCGGCCCCGTGGGCCCTCGGGCAGCGCACCAGGCCCCGTGCCACGGCCCACAGGCACAGGACGCATCCCGCCCACCCGGGCAGCAAACGGGCGCCTCGGATGGGAAGGCGGGGGTCCCGCACCTGCAGCTGGGACGGAGGTGCGACCTTCTTCAGGGGGGTTTATGAGGTAGAAGAACATACGATTTCAGTTCTGTGGATTTAAGTATGTTTTTTTAAAAAAGGCACACGTGCTAAGGCTTTGTGCTTCTTCCTCTTTAAGCGGAGTATTCATTCAGGCATTTGAGGCTCTCACAGCGACCTGACCGTTTACATCGGCATCTGGCAGAGAAGGGAAGGTGCTGCCCGCCGGGTCCCTAACCAGGCTTCACAGGGCTCCGCGGAACCCAGGTCCCCCGAGCGGCGGTGACGGCAGGCTCACCCCAAGTGGAATCCGTGTCTGTGGGGCCGGCTGAGGCTGTGAGACTTAAGATGACAGCGCTGAGAGTCACCCAAGTGGCTGGAGTCCTAAAGGAGGGCAGCGATCCCTGGCTACCCTAGGGTGTATTTTTGCAGCTGATTTTCTTCCATTAGCCTACCAGGAAGGGTCCAAAAGCAGACTGGAAATAGGAAATAAAGCCGCTTGGACACGATGCTAATTTCCTAGAAGATCCGACCCTATTAAGATGCTCTGAACGATGGAAGATGCCCTAACTGGACAACACAACACGTAAAACCAAGTTCCGAGCTGAAACATGTACTTTAGATAATCACTGTGCAGGAAGGCGGTGTTCCTTAGTGGTTGGCAACTCTGCCTGCAAGTCAGAATCCCCTGGGAAGCTTTAAAAAATACCAGGGCCTGGGCCCTGTCACAGACCAATTAAATCAGAATCCCTGGGGAAGGAACGGGCCATCCATTTGTGTTGTTTTGTTTTTCTAAGATTTTATTTTTAAGTAAGCTCTACTCCCAACGTGGAGCTCGAACTCACAACTCTAAGATCAAGGGTCACACGCTCTACCGACTGCACCAAGCAAGTGCCCCTTACAGGATTTTTTAATGCAATTCCATTGAAACCAGGATAAAGAAGTATATGAGGTCCAAATCTTGTTGTGCTTTTTTTTTTTTTTTTTTTTTTTTTTGGCTGCTGAAAATGCTACACAAGTCAGACGCACGGTCAGGGTCTTCATCAGAACGGAAATGGGTGATTAGGAATGGAGGGTGGTTAAAATTTGGTCAATTAAATACATGTTAGGAAGACGTAGCACAAACTGACTCTTCTCGGTTAAATTACCTACCTGGGGATCTTAATCTCTTCAGGAGGCCAGGTAGGCGGTAGATAAAATAGCTCTAGTTATGTCTACATTGATCCCCAGCTCTTCTGAGAAGACGTTTTTAAAAATATAAATCAACTTTTTGTGCAAGCAGTGTTTACTTTTCTTTGGAGAGCAGTACGAGAGCACATGCAATAAATTTATTTAAACAGCCACACAGGCCGACCGACTGACTACACACAAACATGTATGTGTGTATATATATTTGCTTAAAACCTGCAGACGGGATCCCTGGGGGGCTCAGTGGTTTAGCGCCTGCCTTCAGCCCAGGGCGCGATCCTGGAGTCCTGGGATCGAGTCCCGTGTCGAGCTCCTTGCATGGAGCCTGCTTCTCCCCCTGCCTATGTCTCTGCCTGTGTCTCTCATGAACAAATAAATAATATCTTAAAAAAAAAAAACCTGCAGACAAACATGGGAGGTGTATGTGTGTGCATGTATTTTACAAAATTCAATGAAAGTGTACAGAGAGACTTTTTGCCTAACACAAAAGCCAAAATTTCATTCCTACTCTACTCAAAAGTGAGTCATCTAGAAGGAAAACACCAGCCTTCTATTCATAGGCCCTTTGGAGGTTTCACTGGAAAAATGAACAGTGCACTCAAGTCTGGCAATATTTTTTTTTTACTACATACATCTGGTTTTGGTATATGGTGTATTCTTGAAAACGCCTGCAGTCAAGAATCCTAGGTTACTGCACAGACCATCCAGTCCTTGGTAGTCATCATCCCCAAAGTTATTTTTGATTTAAAAACCACCAAACAAAACTTTCTTGGGTGCAACTTCTGATTTTTCCAATTGAGACAAAAAATAACAAGGATATGATTAGGTTTGTGAGTTGCAGTCGTCAAATCAGATCTGAGAGGCCACGGGGTAGCTGTACTTGGAGACACCCGAGGATCTGAGCCTATCCGCCCAGGGGATGGGTCAGGTGGGCTAGCCCTGCCTCCTTGGGGGTCCCGGCTCCAGCGACAGCAGCGAGTGGGGCCGAGCTTCCTCACGACAGTCACGGACACACGAGGGCCCAAGCACATTCACAGCCCTCCCCGAAGGCAGCTGCTCGCCCCACGGTCATTTATATGCTGTGGGCCAAGGAGGTTACAGGCCATGTCCAGTATCATCAGAATAGGGAATATTAGGGAATATACTCTCATGCCACACAAGCCACATGGCAGAGGAGGGGTCAAGACATGAAAACGGGCACCCGGTGGCTCAGCGGCCTAAGCGTCTGCCTTCGGCTCAAAGGGTCCTGGGACGGAGCCCCACATGGCCCCTGCTCGATGGGCAGCCTGCTTCTCCCCTTAATTGCTTGCATACGCTCTCGCTCTCTAATAAATAAAATCTTAAAAAAAAAAAAAAAAGACATGAAAATCTACAACATCCGTGATCCATTAATCTGCCTGTTATAAAACAAAATAACCAACGTACTCCTCTTTTTCTTCTCTCCATAAAAGTTTTTGACACCATAAAAGTAATTTACATTTTGAAAACAGCAGAATTAGAAGGTTAACACAAACTCATCATGTAGACTCTAAAAATGCCGTGTTTTAAGACATTAGGTGGACATGAAGAGGACGTGTCTGGAACTCTCACAGGCGGCGCGAAGGGTTCCAGTGAGGGAGCAGCAGATGCCGAAGCACGTGCAAAGAGTTCAAATAAAACGGGTCCATGAAAAGTGGAAAATGCAGATTATATATAGTATCTTGTGTAACTATTAATATCTTTTCTATTATTTCATCTATAGTCCAAAAAGTTTGTATATTCAAAACTTTTGTTTTAGATCTTCCTGAGAAAATAGGACATTACCTTAGTGCAGGAAGGTGCCTTATATTCAGGCTAATACAATATTTATTTAGCATATCGCTGTGAGAGTCAAGGAGGCATGAATTTAATCTCTTCTTTCCACTTAACTTGGCCCACATCGACTTTTTAGTAAAGCTCACCTCTGTCTCCATCATACGTTTTTCTGAAAACATAAAGCAGAAAACCTTAGTGGGGTCCAGCTCTCCAGCTATGTCGGTCACATCGGGATGGATACTTGTTCTCTGCTCGACACTAGACATGAAGGATGAGGAGAACTAACTCCTATGTTACTGAACACAAAGCCACTTCACCACTAGGATGTGTGAATGGTGGTGGGACTTTGTGAGCCTATCTCGCCTTCTTGTATTGATACCTGAGAGCTATTTCAATCAGGACTTTTCAGACACGGGAACCCAGAAAATTAGAACTGCGTGCTTCTAACTGTCTTGTCTACTGTGACTCTGTGTAAGTCTTAATTTAGGAAACAAAGGTTCTGCTATTTCAATTTTTTTTTTCTTAACCACCAATTGCGAATTGTCAGGAGTGTTTAGACCTGTTTAGACCAGAGCTCCAGTCTTCCTGGGCTTGGCTTAGCAGGGTGCACGGATTCTGTCAGTCACCTGTGGTGTAAAGCAACACTGGAGCATTATATTTAGAACTTTCTATGTTTACAGGGATATAGTTTACGTGTATATATACACCATGCATCACTTCATTTAACCCAAGACACCTTTACTGGAACAATGTCTGACCATAATTATAAAGAATCCAAAGTCATTTTTATATTTTTATTGTCCAACCTATACTCAAACATCCATCTTCTGCTTCCCTCTGCTTTTTTTTTTTTTTTCAATCTGTCAGTGTAAAATTATGTGCATCTCACCTACTTGGATTGGCCAGGACCTGAGAAGCTCCAAATAGGCCAAAACTTAAACAATAACTCTTTAACAATCTGCTCAAGACTCCAGTCTTGTTTACTTGCTTTTCCCAAGACCCTAATCTGTCATGATCTATGATCTCCAGGAAGTGAGACTGGAAGGAGTCAAAGGACAAAACCACAAGTGTGGGCCGGGCGTAGCCCAGAACCAGAAGCTGAACACCATGATCTGGTTTTTTCCTGGAAGATTTTTCAAGGGTCATCTAATCCCAATCCCGTCATTTCACAGATGGTTAAGAGGCTGTCTCAACTTGTATGGGTATCCCTTCAGCTCTTCCTCATCCCAGGATTTACTAAGGAAAATTTTAGCTCCAAGAGTGAAGGCCAATGACGAATAGCCTCTTCTTTCAGAAGCTTCTATGAATTTAAGAAGCTAGCTATCTGCCACGGCTGAATGAACTAGAATTCCTGTTAACTAAGAAAACTAGGTTTCTTCTTGATTGTGCTAGATCAGGATAAGCTTTCAAATATGGAGTTTTCAAGCTACTTGCCCGGTCTTTTCAGAAAACCAAAGCACTATCACACTTTTTGTTTCTAGCCGGGGGCATGTTATGCTTTGGGAACTAAGTGGTGTTTCTAATCCTATGTTCGAGACTCAGGAGGCAAACAGGACGTTACACAAACGCTCAGTCCAACTGCCCCGATAGGAACTTCTGCCTCCAAATTAGACAACGGACTCACCTCTCCACCCAGAACTCTTCCATGAGCCCCTATATTTTAGAGGTAAGGATTGCATGGTCAGCATGATTATTAGTTCTCTAAAACCCTAGAATACCGGTCAGATGCTCACTTTATCCAGGGTATCCACGTGACACTGGTGACATCCTACAGGGTCCGCTACTTACAAACACTGTGTGACTTGGTGCAAGTCAAACCGCACCTCTCAGCCATGAAACGTTGGTGATACTTTGTCCCCCCTTTAGGACAACAAAAAGAAAAACACCAATGGCTAATAAAAATATATCAAATAGTAAATATAGTCCTTTAAGTACAGCCATTCCTATAATGGTATAAGCACGGGGCATTTCAACCAGCTGCCACCAAAGACTCTGAAAGCGAGGTCACACAGTTGACATCATTCCCAGGCTCCTCAAATACCATTTAAGGCAGAAATTTCTAAATGAATTGTCTCTGTGTTCACAGAAGACAGAGCATGCCAAGGGACTACCTCTCCCCGGATTAAAGCCTCCCAGGTGCCTTATTCAAGGAATAGCTGGCCTTACTAGAAATATACAATCACCAAAGTACTAAATCTAAGATTAAGTCCCATTTTCAGTGGCAAGACCCCGGTCTAAGAGGTGGAACATCTATTCTCATCCTCTCGCAATTCATGTCTAAAAAGTTTTTAAAGAAATAAAACTAACAGCTTTCAGAGTCATTCAGAGGCAAACTAACATCCCAGGATTTACTCAACTGCTACCAGGAAATAAATCAGCTCTATTTTATGGGTACAAAAATGAATCAGATATAGACCCTATCTCAAAGATGTTCCAGTATCCTTATCATCATGCATTTCACGTATGAATAGCAGTTACCAGTTTCCAAAAAAAGATTTCACACGTTTCACTCATTTTCACACAATTTTTCGAGATGAGCTAGGTACGTGCAGTTCTGCCTGTTTTATAGACAAGCCAACAGATTTCAAAAGACTAAATGACTAGCTCACGGTCACTTTAGAACTAAAGGCATTAAGCTGTAAGGGTGAAGATCCAACTTTTTATTCTACCCCTAAGTTATAAAGCCTCTAAAAGACAAAAATCCCTGTAATCAACTTAGTGATCTACGTAAGAGCACAACACCCGTTCAGATGGTTACGGGACATCCTTCTCCTCTGCTTCCCAGCCATCAAAGAACCATCAAGTCAAAGCTCCATGGTTCCACAGGTCCATTCAGACCCAACTAGCGGTTATTGATCACTGTCAAAGGAAGTCAGTCTAAACATGAAAGAAGCGCTGACTTAGTGAAGTGCATTAACCATGTCACCAATCATTCTTAATTACCGAAAATTACTTGAGCTCATTTTCCATTTAATTAAAAACCTTTACGTTTAGAGAGAGAGAGAACTTCTCTTCGGTCAACAAACAAAAATCAATTGTGAATCACAAAAGCTAACAGCCTTTCCTGATGTGACCCAGCAGAGTGGCCCAGGGTCAAGACCAGATAACAACACTCTGGGTGAGAAAGCAAGACGGGACCAAGGGCAAAGACAGTGCCTTGGTTTGGGTTTAAGTAAATTTGGCCCATGATTAAACAAGCTCCTGAGAGGCAGAAAAATCCCAAGTGCAAAAAAATTCAAAAATACTTCACAGTCCAAGAAATTCAGTATGTGCCTTTCGTACACTGAGAGTTTCCTAACAGAAGAGTATTGTCAATATTTTCTATGGAGACCTTTCAATACCAGGTCTGCATATGCAATATGAAATGATGAGCAAAAGCAACCGTTCAGAGAGCCAGAAACAAAATGAAATCCTTGGCCTTGACTTTTGGATATTATAAGCAAAGGGAACTTTGACTCCTATCATCCCCACAATTTTCTCGATTTCCTGATTCTCCATGTATTGAACGTGTATTGGACCATCTCAGTAAATTAACACTAAGCAGACCACAAACTGCAATCTGGAGGCACCTCAATCCTGTTTGCCACCCCACAATGCAAGAATCATGACTTAGAACACACACATACAGACGTACATGCACAAAAAAGCAACTCGTGCCAAAATTACCTTTATTTCAGGCAATGCACAAATTCTTTTTTTTTTTTCCACAAATCCTTTTTATTCTATTCTAGACTTCTTTCCTACATTAAGTGGTTACAAGATAAGAACTGACAACAGGGATGTCTGGGTGGCTCAGCGTTGGGCGCCTGCCTTCAGCTCGGGTCATGATCCCGGGATCCAGGACTGAGTTCCACGTCGGGTTCCCTGCATGGAGCCTGCTTCTCCCTCTGCCTCTCTCTCTTTCTGTGTCTCTCATGAATAAATAAATAAATCTTAAAAAAAAAAAAAAAAAGAACCGACAACAGATTCCAAGACCCAGTACTTAACCCACAGCTTGGGAAAAAAAAAAAAAAAGAACCATTTCATTGTATGTCATCATAATACATAGTGGGCCCCCAACTGGAAGGAACTTGTATCCGAGGCTTTGCCATGTGCCATTGTGATTCTTCAAGGAAGCAGCTGTGGTATTCACCACTTTCTTAACCTTCTACTTTTAAAACACACCATGTACGTTCTTAATCCTCACAATAGTCCTTAAAGCAGATACTATCATTTGTGCCACTTTACAGATGGAAAACAAAAGCTCAGAAAGGTCATGCTACTTGCCCAAGGTTACTCAGTGGCAGGGCTGGAATGCAGAGCCAAACGGTGTGATGCAAAGGGGGCTCTAGAGCAGGCACGATGAGGACACAACATAGACCCACAGTCCCCTATAAGAATCCTTGGAACCAAACACAGGTCAGAATTCACAAGTCTTTGGGGGGAATGCAGGAAGGTAATCGACAGATTACCAGTGCCAGGTCTTCTCGACACGTGTCTTCTCGACACGTCTGGGGCACCATCCCGCAGTCAAATCAATAGCAAAGCCTAAATGTTCACCCTCGGTGGGTATTCATCAAGGCTGCGCAGGAGTGTCCCCTTTAGCTGAGGTCAGGGTCTCGGTTCCGTACGGAAGAACACGGATTGCGATCCAGGCGTCTGAAGTGGCTTCACAGACACTCACTGGACACTAGCATGTGTTGCTCTTTTATTACTGGTAATTAGACTTTCCTGATGGCGCCTGAAGACACTTTCGGATACCATGGGGAGGTTTCTATCTCAACAAAGGAAGATCACGATGCGCCTGATTCGGAAAGCCTCAGCCGCCGTGAGGTTAAAAATGCCAACTAATCACAGCAATGAAATCCCTCTGTTCGACCGTAATATCATAAGAACCTCACTATCGCACCGTCGCCTTGTATTGGAAAGGAAGCTCATCTTTTCTTCTCATGGGTGGTACACAACCCGATCTGTAGGTTAGAGGAGATGTGACCACCTAGTCTTAGAGTTGGCTGCACTTTGGAGTCCCCCGGGAGGCCTCCAGGAACACGGACGCCTGGGTCCCTCTCCTGACACTGTGGTCCAGAGTCAGTATGGCCCCAGTGGGGTACAGCCTGGTGCTCAGGGCTTTCAGAGGCTCCCCAGGGGCTTCTATCGTGCGGCCAAGTTTGAGAACCATGGGATTAAAATACCCACCAGAGTAGGCTCCCTGTCCCAAACACCCTGGCAGCTTTTTAAGTGAAGAGTACTATTCTCCAAAATATCATCAGCAGCATCATTCGGAACCCCAACCTAACTACTAACAGGCCTCCAAATGGTCCAGCGTTAGAAAAGGTTCCTATTTATAAATTTCAGGGAGTGCAAGAAGGCAGGGTTAAAAGTTTCTAAATCTAACCACAAGGAAACAAATGTTGGCTCCAGCTCTGGAGTGGGGCTGCTGCAGAACCATACCCAGGCGCCGACCCCCCCCCCCCCGCCCCCACAAGGTTGTACTGAGAGCTCATTCTTTTGCTTATTTTTGGTCCTTTGCTTTTTTAAGGCACCCTGCAGTCAAGTGCTAGGTACAGGAAACTAAAGAGCTTTCTGCTAAATAATTTTGCTTTCTTTGTCAAGAAGAATAAATATATCTTACTCACTCAATGTAAACAGCCTCTCGCTCCTCTGAGGATCAAAACCAGGGGCTGAATGACCTCATTTTGTTTTGTAAAAAAAAAAAAAAAAACACGTAATTTGTAACTGCATTTTCCAAAAGACAAAACGTGGTCCCAAATTGCCAAGGGAGTTAAACTGATATCCCTTGGCTGTTCAGATGGTCCAAAGGGCAAAAATGCAAGGCCAACTCAACTCCGATAAAAACTTAGAAAGCGACAGCCTACAGGGCTTTTCTGCTCTCTATTCCTTTTTATGGCACAGCTTGGAAAATTAAATCTTCCAAGCAACTGAAAATTACATTCCTTGCCTCTTTAGACACGAAAGGGAGGTCTCTTATGCAAAGCCAAACATTCTCTAACACTTCCACACAACAGAGTTCGGTCGTACGATGAGAAATCAAGATCAAGGACAAGTTAACTGTTCGTAGGAAGCCAATCTTTCATTTAAAAAAAAAAAAAAAGTTAAATCAACAGCCTTCATTAAAAGAGCACATAGCCGTGAAGTTCCTGCTCCGCACCCGCTTTCAAATGAGAACTGTTCTTATTCCCTAATAGTTACAGTTTTCTCTGACTCCATGTCAAATTGGCTAACTAAACTCTCGGGTTTCCCATCCAGGTACCAACCAGAAGGTAGGACTCCCTCCTTATTAGAACTGTTTATGGCCATTCTCATCACTTTGATTCCACAGTACAATGCAATCCTGCACGGCATTCAACTTGCAAGCAATCTGGAAATGGCCCTAGGAGAAGGCTCTGTTATAAACCTTTCCTGGCAGGACCATGTGCTAATTATGGCCGTAACGGGACACAGACTTGATTAGGCAATTTTTTCCTTGAGGAGTATCATCTACTGTCATTTTCTAATCTAGAGGAAAACACTTTCTATCCCCTTATAGATACTATTTTCATTTTTATCAGCTTCTTAAGACCTAAGGACATTGCAGTTGTTGTCAACCATGGTTAGAAATTCATTGACAGCGACCTTTCAAATGCTTTCATCTAAATCTTCAGGTGACATCCTAGGAAAACAGCCAACAGCAATAGCTGACATTTATTGAGCTATTAGTACGTAAGAGGCCCTGCTCCAAGGGAGGAGGAGATGATCTGAAGCTAAAGACCATGCTCAATTCACACCATGACTGAACTGGCCTAAATGGGACCAGAACCCAGGTCCCCCCGGCTTCCTAAACAAAGCTGTCAACACTGCATTATTCTGCCTCGAACATCATGTACCTCCTTAAGCAGCCACATTCATCCTCCACGAGACAGAGGGGGTGAAAAACTATCTCTAAAGCTAAGAGTTATTCGGGGGCGCCTGGGTGGCTCCGTCAGTTGAGAATCTGCCTCTTGATTTCAGCTCAGGTCACGGTTTCAGGGTCGTGGGATTGAGCCCTGCATGGGGCTCTGCACTTGGAACTCCACTTGCCCCTCTCCCTCTGCTCCTCCCGCCACACGTGTTCTCTCTCACTAGCATTTTTTTTCAAATTAAATAAATGAAATCTTTAAAACTAAGTGCCATTCAAATCTGTTTGAAACTTTTAAGGAATTCAGACACAAAACAGGCGGTGGGGGTAGAAAAGAGGAAAGAAAGAGACAAACACAACATCCATTTTCAAGAAGCTTTAACTGGAAGAAATGCTCATTGGTAAAACCAGTGTCTCGGTCTAATGTGCCAGGTCAAATGCGGTGGCAAGTAACTAATCTGAAAATCAACACGAGGCCAAGGGTAGTCACAGAGCCACTGTGTTTCTCCATAACAGGGTAAATAACGCCTCTTTATAAAATGCTCCCATTTCACAATGGAGAAAACCAAAGGATTGAGACGTTAATAGCTAAAGAAAAGATGATGACCAGGAAAAAGATGATCAGAAAGCGTACTTTGCCTCTTAATTGCATGATCAATTAAGCACAGACTTGTCAACTGCCAGACCCCTATGGGGGGTGCAAGGACTCGCGAGGTTCAGCACTTCCACCCGCTTGGTGAACCACTGGGAAGTCGCATGAGCCATGGGAAACGCAGCAAGGGTGGAGAATAAAAGGGAAATGAAAGGAGGAAGGAGGGTGTGCCCTGGGGCACCCCAACATGCGGGGACATGGAGAAAAAGGACTAACCAAGGAGGCCAGAGAAGAGGAAGCAGAGGTACAGGACCCAGGCTGTTGGTGGTGCAACAGCTCTAGGTCCTGACTCAGGGTGCGGTGCTTCCGGGGCGACAGAGACGGTTCGTTAATCCTGATCTGAGAGACGCTCCTGCCTCGTCGGGGTCACACATGATCCCCAGGAGGCCTGGAATAATGGGGGATTCTCGGATCCTGAGAGAAATGCTGAGCTGCAGGGGAGAAGACAGCAGGGACAGGAGGCTGCTCATGAGGACCTCATTCCGTTTCATTGCCAGATCCCCAGACGAAAGCGCCACCGTGTGACTCAGCTTACGGCAGAAACCAGGGACTCCTCTTGGCCAAGAGGACAGCAGACTCCCCTCCTTCCGTCACGGTGGGCAAAGTGGTAACTGATTTGGGCAAAGTGGTAACTGATTCGAAAGGTCCCAAAGCATCACGTGTAGCATACGCTGCGCCTCCCTGTCACTTAACGTAGACCCTAAAACCAGACACCAGTTCCAACAAAAGTCATCCGGCCCCACGAGCCCTCCCCACTGAACTTGTCCTCCCAACCAATCACCCGTTCACTAATTATCTTCTGAGTGCTTGCTGTGGCCATGCTTACCCTATGGGGGAGCATTCACGTCCAGGCTCCCGAAGAGCCTGTCAAACAGTCACAATGTGAGCCACACGTGGAGTTACATTTTCCAGTAGCTGCATTAGAAAGTAAAATGAAGGGGCGGCCTGGTGGCTCAGCGGTTAGCGCCGCCTTCAGCCCACGGCGTGATCCTGGGGTTCGGGATCAAGTCCCACATCGGGCTCCCTGAATGGAGCCTGCTTCTCCCTCTGCCTGTGTCTCTGCCTCTCTCTCAGTGTCTCATGAATAAATTAAATCTTTTTAAAAAAAAGGTAAAATGAAGTGAAAATGATTTCAATAATAATATTTTAGGTATGTTGGTTTGAGTAAGGCACAGCAACCCGTAAACAGTATGTCACGGATGAGATAATATGAAAAAAAGAAACGTCGGTTTTTTAAAATCCTCAGAGTATTTTATACTTCAAACAGGTTCCGATTCAGATGCTAAACTCCCATCAGATACGCTTCTGTTTGGATTTCACAAAATAGACAGTTGAGAAATTACATTCTCATACCCAAGTATTTCTTAGCGTACGGAAAAGTTTTCCATTAACTCGGTATCCGTTTTTAATTTTAAATCAATTAAAATGAAATAAACAGTTTTCTCCCAGTGACGGCAACCAGGGTTCAATGCCGCAGAGCATGAAGCAAGCGGCTCCCGCACTGGGCGGCTCGGGCCCAGGCACTCACACCTGGAGGATGCCCGGCAGGGATCTCATTACGGTGAGAGAAGGTCTTTCTAAAAAAAAAGGTGTCAAGGGAGGGAATGTTCAGAATCCCCCAAAGGTACACGGTTCAACGCAACCAGGACCATCCTGTGCTTTCTCATTCGGGGGTCAAGTCAGTTCCTCAGGTGATGACTTGGGTTAGCAATTTAAGAAGAGCAATTTAGGACTGAGTGAGAGTCTGGGATATGGGGCCCAAGCGACCGGGTTGAAAATCCAGGCCACCAGCCACAGGACTTTGGGCGAGTAGCTTACCCTCTCCGTGCCTTGGGTTCCTCAGTGGGAAAACGGGATGATGACGGCAGCACTGACACCAAATATGGGCATTTGGGGACCCAATGAGCATAAAGGGCAGCTGGCAGAGCGCAGCGCCAGGGGCCCAACCAGAGCTGCTGGCTTGCAACACCTCGCACCAGAGCTGCCGTCAGAAGTCAGGGGCTGCACAGCAAAAGCCCATCACGTGCACGAGCACAGGCCACGCGCACGCCGGACAAAGACCGCAGCCAGCTCGCTGCTGAGACGCCACGCCAAGTTCATCCCACGCTGCCAGCATCCTCCATAAACAGAGTAATATACGTACAGATGGTCCTTTCGACGGGACACGCATGCCATCAAAACAGGGTTCACAGGATCAAGATAGATGCAGGCACGAGCTGCTACAAGAGCTCTGTCAGCCTGCCCTCTGCAGGGGGCAGGGGGGCAGGGAAGGCGGGGGCCAGGGAGGCAGGGGGCGTAGGGGAGCAGGGGGGCGAGAGAGGTACCGCTCACCAAACGGGCAGAGCCGAGTTCCAAGTGCAAGCACATGTGGTATTTATTAAGCTGGAGGAGTCTGGTTACATCTATTTTGAGATTTCTGTGTTGTATTTGGTTTGCCAGAAGGAAGGACAGTCCATGAAGAATTACTGACGAGCAGGTTCAGCACGTAGAGAGACGTGTGGGTGCTTCCAGGCCACGGGAGTGGGGTGGGGAGAGGGGCGGCAGGGCACAGGGCCGGGAGGAAGAGGGGAGAGTGGAGCTCGGGCTCAAGCAGGGCTGGCTGGAGGGCTCCGGGGCTCCGGGGTGGCTGCGGCGGCTCAACAGCGGCAGGCTGGGGCCTGTGCCCGCACCTGTGCCCACATCTCTGCGGCTGCCTCCCTGCCGGGGCACTAGGCGATGACCAGGGGACGGCCCTGTGCAGGCCATCGGCTCACGGGCACCACCCGGCCGCAGGCCAGGCGTGGCAGTCGAGATGCACCGAGGCTGCAGGGCACCAAGCAAGTGCTGGGAACGGGCCGAGGGCAACCGCCTGTGGCTCCAGCACGTCGGGGCACAGACGCTGCTCCTTCCTGGGCCAAGGGGAGAAAGGCGGGCTTGCTGTGCGCTAGAGGGGACGGCTGGAGGAAGGGCCGTGCGAGCGGTGGGGAGGTCAGGAGCGGCACCCAGGGGCGGCGCACCCCCCTCCCCGGGCCTGATGCCCTCGGAAGGCCGCACGGTGAGGGGACGGCCCAGCGCCGTCTTTGTTTGGTGAGACGACCTCAGCTCAACACTGCCTGAAACCCAGGCACGGCCAGGCTCACTCTGTGCCGTCGACTAGAGACCCGGGGTGGGGCAGGGAGGCAGGGAGGCTGAGGCAGGAGGCCGGCCGGGCAGGCCACAGGAGGCCACGCTCCCTCTGAAGCCACCTGAGTTGAGGAAGAGCCAGGAGGAGAAAACAGACTCGGGCAGGGAAGCGAGGGTGCCGCCTCTGAGCCAGGACGTGTGCGTGACCCCGGCGACCCCAGCAACCCCGGTGACCCCAGCGACCCTGGTGACCCTGGCGAGGCTGCCCAACCCAGCAGCACCCCTGCCCGGAAGACGTCAGAGGCAGAAACCTCAAGGGCAGGTGCACCGCAGCTCATCTCTCTGAGGAGTGGACGGGCGTCCCCAGGGCGGGAAGTAAGTACTTCCACCCCACGGGGCAGGATTCGGCCTCGGGGCCTCCTGCACACCACTCATGCTAACCCCTTGCACGCTTATGCCTACGATCTTGCTAACCCCTCGCACACTCAGGCCTACGCATGACCTCTGGGGGTGAGCACAGGCCGCTGGAAGTCGTGACGCTCGCCAAGCACCGCCCGGAGAGACCTTCCGGACAGCGTGGCCTGCTCCCTGGGCCTGGAAAACGGGGCTAGCAGCCAGCTCCCACAGACGGCCCCGGGCCTCCCGCCCGGCCAGCGGCAACCAGCAACAACGTCCGCCCCGAGCTCCCGCAGACGATGCAACTGGAAGACGAAGGCGGCTACAGCTGGCCGAGGGCGTGGGGCCAATGACCAAAGACACCGTGGCTCCACTCAGCGCCCGGGAGGGAAGCGGGAGGACGGAGCAGGCCCGAGCCGACCTTGCGTAGGGCAACACCTCCGGCCCGAGGCCCTCCCGTCCAGGCGGGGAGCCGGAGAAGGCAAAACACTCAGCTGCGCCCTGATGCCCTCCTGTCCGAACAACATTCGGCTCAACAGCCCTAGTTTCTCCAGAATCCCGGTTAGAGAAGGCTGGAGGGAAGGGAATCCTCTAGAAGCTGCCTTTGCACAGCAAGAACTCGAAGGTCACTAACCAACCCCCCCCCCCCACTCCCACTACGACTCAAGGCAAATCGCACCCGGGCCTCCAGGGGTGGTGGCTGGTTCCCCGCAGCGGGTACCACCAGGGGCTCTGGGCTCTGATCCCAGCTCCGCCCCTCGTAAGATGTGTGGCCTTGGGCACGTCACGGGCCCCGAGTTCTTCACAATGAGACAGGGATGTGCGCCCCACCTCCCGAGGCTTGGCGGGCACTGCGGCCGTTCCAGGTGGGCGAGCCGTTGCGGCTCTCGTTTGATTAAACACCGAGATGGAAAAACCATCTTGCTCCCGAGTCTTGTGAACGAGAGCTGCGGCAGCACGGACGCTCTCGGACCCGGCGGGACTTCCTGCCCATGGCAACCCCTGAAGCTATAGGAGGGCAGATCTAGAAACCCCGCTCTAACACCCAGAATCCGATGCCCCGACCGGCTGGCGGCTCACGGTCCCCGAGCTCGTGTGCCACACCGGGGAAGAGCAGAGGCCTCCCAACAGCCGGCGCAGCGCTCCGCACAGATCACGGATCTGCTGGGCCACAAACATCCAATTGTTAATGAGATTTTTTTTTTCTAAATATCAAAAGAAACATTCTTTGTAAATCTAAGCACAAGGGCTCTATTATGAAGAGAGAAAACAAGCCACAATGTGGAGGCAGCAGGATACTCTCTATGGCCCCGCTCACGTGCGGACAGAAACACGAGACCCAGGTTGAGGACGTGGCTCCACCACGCCCATGACGGGACGTCTGAGTCTCCGGTCATTTCAGCAGCCACCTGAGGACGTCCCCCGCTCCCCCAACACGCGGGCCTCAATCCGCTCACAGAAGAACATCAACTCGAGCGTCTGAGGAAGCCACCGGGTTCCTCCTCTGTCCGTGCTCACTCCTGGCCAACTCTCATGAGTGGAGGACGTATATGCAAGCGCAGCCCCCCCCAAAGCTGCTGTACATCACAGTCACTTGGGGAGCCTTGGACACTCTGACGGGGGGGGGGGGGGGGCACCAACTCATCGGCGCACCTGGATGTGGCAGCTGAGGACAGGCCTTTTTAAAGCTGTCCTGCAGTGATGTTAGGGAACCACTGGTCGATGCCGTTCCCTGCTCAGTTCCCCGATCAGCGATGCCCTCCCCTTTGCTCCGTGCCTCAATTAATTCATGCCTGAGCTACCTTGTTAGACACACTGCCCCGTTAGACACCCTGCCCCGTTAGAGCCCTGCCCCATTAGACCTCCTACCCCGGTAGATGCCCTGCCCCGTTAGAATCCCTACCCCATTAGAAGATGTCCTGCACCATTAGAGCCCTGCCCCGTTAGACTCCCTACCCTGTTAGACTCTCTGCCCTGTTAGACGCCCCGCCCCATTAGACTCCTTGCCCCGTTAGAAGCCCTGCCCCATTAGACTCCCGTTTAGCACTGCCTAAGATGGTAGCCACCAGCCCCATGTGACTATTTGAATTTGAATTAATCAAACTTAAAATACAGTTCCCAGCTGTACTCGCTAGCTTTCAAGTGTCCAAAAGCCTGAAGCTAGTGGCTACCGCACCGGGCCGTGCCATGTACAGAAAGTTCTACTGGAAACAACTGCTCTAGCCCATTCTTCTCTCAATTACCCTCTGCAAGTGGATAGGAATTCATTCTTTAATTACATACCATCTTCAATTATTTGAGTATCAAAGACGTCAAATGTTGTCTCCACATCTAAATCTGTCCTACCCAATACAGTAACCCACAGCCCCATGCGGCTCCTGGCAGCTAAAATGCGGTTAGAGTGATTGATGAACTGAATTTTTAATATTGATTTTTAATTCAAATTTAAAACCAGATGTTTGCTTCAGTTACTGGACAACTTCTAAGAAAGGGACAAATTCAGTATGTGAATCTACTTTTTTAACTGTACATTTGATAATCTAAATAAAGATCAAGTATTTGCAATAAAAACTTACTTAAATTTTTTAATTAAGTAAACTCCACCCTCAACATGAGGCTCAAACTCACAACCCCAAAATCAAGAGTCACGTGCTCTACTGTCTCAGCCAGGCAGGTGACCCTCCAATGAAAATAGAACACCAGATTTGAAGACTTAGTAATTTTTTTTTTATTTTTAGTATCTTTTTTTTTTAAGATTTGTTTTTATTTGAGAGGGGGAGAGTCTTAAGCAGACTCACGCTGGGCAAGGAGCCTGACACAAGACTCTGAGATCAGGACCCGAGCTGAAACCAAGCGTCAGATGCTTCACTGTGCCACCCAGGCACCCCAAAGACTTAGTATTTTTAAAAGAATGTAAAGTATCTCATTAGTAAGCTCTATACTGATTACATGTTGAAATAATATTTTTGATATATTACATTTTTTATATTAATAAAAAATAAAAATCTAGGATTTTAAATATATGATTAAAAATAATTTCACCAGGGATCCCTGGGTGGCGCATCGGTTTGGTGCCTGCCTTTGGCCCAGGGTGCGATCCTGGAGACCCGGGATCGAATCCCACGTTGGGCTCCTGGTGCATGAAGCCTGCTTCTCCCTCTGCCTATGTCTCTGCCTCTCTCTCTCTCTCTCTCTCTCTCTCTGTGACTATCATAAATTAAAAAAAAAAAAAGAAAAAAAAATAATTTCACCAGGGCGGTGCAGCAGGAGTGGGGGGTGCTGGTGGCTTAGCTGAGCTCCCAACTATTAGTTCTGGCTAAAGTTACAATCTCAGGGCTGTGAGATCCAGCCCCAAGTAGGGCTCTGCTTGGGATTCTCTCCCCCCCGCACCCCTCTGCATGTGCATTCGTGCATGCTCTCTCTCTAAAATAAGTAAATCTTTAAAATAATAATAATAATAATTTCACTGGGGCACCTGGGTGGCTCCATCAGTTGTGTGACCAACTCTTGGTCTCTGCTCAGGTCACGGTCTCTGGGTTGTGGGGGCTTCATCCTCAGTGCAGAGCCCACTTGGGATTCTTTCCCTTTCTCTCCCTCTGCACCTTCCCCTCATGTTCTCTCTCTAAACAAATAAAAATCTTTAAAAAACAATACTAATAATAATCTCACCCATCTTTCTTGTCTTTTAATGCAGCTACTGGGAAATTTAAATAAGCTACGTAGTTCACAATATTTCTACCGTACAACTCTGCTCTAAATTATCAGTTCTTTGAAGGTAAAGATTATATATATATTACTCCTGTCTTAACTCTCTACAGAGAGGGCCATTATGGGCAGACAAGGTATTAAACAAATATTGACTCAATTTAATTCAATACTAAGCCAAAAAAAATACTTTGCTTGCTCCTAAGTTTGGTTACACTGGGGTGAATTTTAACTGTGAGCTTTGCAACAAATTATAGATTTCCATCCAGAAGAAATTATGTAGGAACTTCCTTCAGCCTTTTAATTTATTTCGTCTGGTAGGACACTGTACACATAATGGCTGTTGCAAAACAAAACAAGCATTTGAATTCAAATAGTTAATTATCATTATTTTAATTTAGCTTGACATGCACAGAACATGCTATTCTTTGGTCCCACCTTAGTTCATATCATCGCAGAACTTTACCACCAACTGAAGATAAAATGACCTCCAGGTATGCAAATGAGATCACTGAAAAAAAAAAAGAGTGTGAATGTTCACAATTTACGGAATTTATGGAATATTTTTATTTAACAGGCACATAGAGAACTGGCCTTAAATTGAATCAAAGGCTCATTATTAAAGTGCCTACTAGCACACTTCATCTTATAATAGTTCTCCTTTCACAAAAGATAGCAACATTTTTTTTTCTTAAACACCTATATTTTGTTTGGGGACTAGGAAACCAGATGGAAACTTTGGTGATTTCCAATTCATATGTTATCACCTCTGTGACGGCTCTTAGCTCATAGAAACATGTTACTTTCAGTACTTCCTATTCTGGCCCAGGGCAAATCCTTTTAATTATTTACGATAAATAGGAACCTCTTAGAGGAGCTCCAAAATAGCTAGTTACTTAAGGCTCTTCTTTAATAAAAATTGTTGTCTTCTGTTTCTGCCATAAAGTTGACAGAAAAATCAATAAAAAGTAGAAAACACTTTGCTTAATTAGCCTCATAAGCAGTTTCACTTAATGCAGTGAGATCCCTCAAAAGGGAAAAGGACAATTTCATAAAAATAAATCTAATCATTTGGACCTAAACCCTCCTAGAGGGTCTAGGAAATCATGTAAAATAACAAAGACTCCATTCCAATCTTAACAGCAGAAATCAGAATCATGGCGTATTCATGAAAGGCCTCATTCCAAAAATGCTTGGTTCAGTGGGAATTCAGAGTTTTGGGTATTCTTTGCATTCCAATGACCAAGAAGAACTTGTTATCGGAAGGCGCTGAGGTCACAGAGTTCGCTCTGCATACCCCCAACAATTAGCCATCTTTCCCGCTTTCAAATCTTTTCCATGACCGAATTCCTGCTTTTGATAGTTCACGTCAGGTCCCCGCAACGCAGAAAAGTCCAATAAAAAAGTAAACCTGAAGGCAGGGAGATTTTGCCAACCTGATTTTGCCTCCACTCTCTGTCCGCCTCAGCCGTTTCTGCTCAGCACACCGACCGGCTCCTCGTCTGCCCTGAATTTCGACAACACTGGCTCCGAGAAGAGGGGCACAGCTTGATGGCCCGAACGATCTAATTCACACTTCCCACAGGACACCCTCCTCCTAGATGAACACGCACCTGCAGAAAACTGGCATGCATTTCTCAAAGCCATCATCATGTCCCGGACAAGGACAGCACGCGGTCCGTCACCAGGAGAGGAGAGGTCACGCGCTACCGTCTCCAGGAGCTCCCAGCTTGCGGTGCCTGGAGGCTGCTGCTTCCGCATCGCCCACTGAGTCTGCTAAAATCCAAACTCCTGGGCCTCTTCCCAGGCCATTCAATCCATCTCTTGGAGGATGAATCCAGGACTCTGCTTTTAAGCACCTCAGGATAGCTGGTCCAGAGGGAAAGATCAAGTGTATTCACAACGGACTTAATAGCACTTGCTAATTATGATCAGATGGGGAGTAAAGAGGGTCAGTGTCACAGGTTTCATAGGAAGGATGAGCAGAAGTAAGGGTGGGGAGCGTTTGAGTCTCGCAGAAACAAGTCAGGCAACGGCATGGCATCGGGAACATGCAGAGCTGCACGGAGACCCAGGGCGAAGGCAGGTAAACACATCCAACCAGAACGCACGGCTCTCGTGCAAGACCAGGATGAGAAGAGGGGACTGCAGACCGTCCTATGGGGGACCTGAGGGCCTCGCCAAGGAGTACTTGTGGGTCAAAGAATGACAAATCAAAGACCCCCAGCTAGCAATCATGGCAGTGGTGTCAACATTGGAAAGACAATCTAGAGGCCTCTTTATCTGGGTCAGAGAACGGAAGACACGGCAGCCAGAGCCCATTTCTCCTTTTCCGGCACACAAACGTGTCCGCAACCTTATCGCCAGAACCTGGGACTATGTTAGCGTGCATGGCAAAGGGGTTTCACTGAGGTGGTGATTAAAGACCTGAGACAGGGAGATTATCTGGGGGGGGGACCCAACCTTGCAAGGCCATGGCCAGAAAACCAGAGAGACGACCGTGTAGGAAAGACATGGACAGACATTATTTGGTTTAAATACGGAGGAGGGATGGGGCGGTGAGCCAAGGACATGGGCAACGGGAAAAGAAAGAAATCAGTTCTTCCCTGGAGTCTCCAGAAGAAACGCAGGCCTGCCAATACCTTGACTTGAGCCCGGCGGGTGAGCCTCATCGCACTTCTGACCTACAGAACTGGGGAGATAATAGATGGGTGTTATCCTAAGCCACGAAATTTGTGGCAATTTGTTACGGGAACAATAGAAACCTGGTCCGTCTTCTGCTCTTGTCTCCCTCACCAAGGCCTCCTCCCCTAGACATGCTCCCCAACCGGCCTCCACTCATCACAAGGGTTCTGAGAGGTCCCTCGAGCTGCACACAGGCCCCCAACGCTGTAAGCGTCACCAGCTTCAGAGATATAGAGTCGAGGTGTGAGGAAGGGGCAGTTAGCCACCGGGAGGGCCGGTGCACCTCCATCCTACGTCATCTCCACCGACGTCCCCCCGCCATTGTCACTTAATCTCCGAAAATAATGCAAAATCTTGGAGCCAATCCAGATACTACAACCATGGTTACGCCTTAAAAGCATCAGTTTATGTCTGTCACGCGTCCCACGTTAAACATCATGACGAGTCGAGCTCTGGTCACCTTTGTTTTCCTGGCTCCTAGCCCGGTGCCTGACCTACAGTAGGTCCCCAATAAATAAATGAGCAGACAAGTGGATCTCTCAGAGATTCCTTCTCAACCCTAGCCCACCCCTGATCCCACGCTGGCCCACCCCCGTCCTAATTCTGAGATGTACTAGATACTCGGTATTTTTATCCGACTTCCGTTAACAGCCACGTCCATTCTTCCAGCGCTGGCGGCAAGCGCACAGCGTCACTCGAAAGCATCCTCCTACTGAGGCTCCCACCTAACAGCAAATGCTTTCAAAATACACCACTTCTCTCAATTCTCCTGGTTCTAAAAGGCTCCTCAAACCCCTCCTTCTCATGCGGACTTAACATTCTACTTTACGTTAAAACCCATTCACCAAGACGAACGCTGCCCTGAAACACTTAGAACTTCCCGGGCATCATCAGGGAGGACGAAAGGAACACGAAAGCTCAGGTGACCCCACCTCCAAGATGTCCCAGCCTCCCACCCCCTTACTAAGAGCGTCGGCCTCGTTCAAGTCAGAGCTTCCCCCATTCCACACTTGCCAGAACCTTCCGCTGGCGGCTTCACCAGCCTGCCTTTTCTCATCCTACCCGTTAACTTATCTGTTCTGTTAACACCATCTTTTCCTTAAAAGGACTTCATCTGATTTGATTCAATTTCCTTATTTGTTTGCTTTCTCTCCCCCAGGGCCTTGTGCTGCGGCCCTCTGGGGAGACCCCACTCCCACCCTTCTAAGCGCACCTTCCTGGCTGTTTCCTTCCTCCGTCTCCTGGCCCAGGGTCCTGTCCTCTCCACCCCCCCCCCCCGCCCCGCCCTGGCCGTCTGCACAGGACAACCGACACCCGCCTCCCTCCGGGTCCAGGGCAGGAGGGCTCTGCTGGAGGCCACCCCTGAGGCGGGCTCGAATGGGGCCAGGCCCTCCAAGGCAGCTTCTCTGCCCTGCTACGGACCCCGGACCCCACGCAAATCCTGGGGACCCTCTCCATCACACCTCTGCTTGGGGAAAGGTACCGGGCAGGGCCCCACGGCCCCCACCCTGAGGCGCCGCCGCCTCCGTCCCAGGAGAAACGGCTCCAGGCCTCCAGCAGGGAGTGCTTGGCGGGGGCTGGGGTACTTGCCCCCCTTCCCCCTTCTGGGGCCCCTTTCCTAATACAATGGTGTTAACAGCCACCCTAGGTCCCTTCCTCATGCATGTTGATTTTTAAGATTTATTTATTCCTGGAGAGACACACAGCGAGGGACAGAGGCGGAGGGAGAAGCAGGCTCCCTGCGGGGACCCCGATGCGGGACTCGATCCTGGGACCCCAGGGTCACACCCTGAGCCCAAGGCAGGCACTACCCCGAGCCACCCTGCACCCCATGCATGTTCATTAAAGTTCCAATCGTTCGGGGCCCTTGGAGATGGGGAGTGGAGCCTAAGGGGGAGCTCCCGGGGCCCTTAGGGCCGCCGCCCCCACAGCAGGCCAGCCAGCGCGGAGCCCTCGGGACGGACTGACGGACCGACGCTGCAGGCACCACAGCCTTGGGCTCAGAGGGCTCAGACGGCACCCGGAGTCAGAACCACGGATTTCTCTGTGCCTCTTGCGCTCCACTTGTCACCTGCGGTCCCGCAGGATTCTAACACTTCTTCTCAAGCGAAATGTCACACCCGCCCAAAGACGGGTATTTTCAGCTCGAGGTGCGAGGATTCTCACCTACAGCGTCTCCAAGAACTACTGATAAGTCTTACAGTCTCGTATTTAATACAAGGCCAAAAAAAAAAAAAAATGTATTAATGAAGAATGGAAAATGGGGTCTGTATCAGCCCATCGCACGGCCCGGTCCCGCTGCAGAGAGAAGCTCCATCCTAATATGAACTTGCTCATTCCCTGACAGAGAGTAACCCAGCCTGGCTTTCTCAAGTACTCTTTGCTTGCATTACCCTCATTTTTCTTGTTTTTGCAACCACGCTCTTGGCTTCCCGCGAGCACATCTGGGGCACGCGTGCTTTCCACCAGGCTCCAGCGCCCGTGCTTTTGTTGCAGTCTCTCTCCTCTCTCTGCTCCAGGGCCTGTGCTCTAAACCAACCAGCAGCCCCCGCAGAACTCAGATCTCCCTACCCCCACCCCAGCCACCCGACCAACCTCTATGGAAGCTGCTAAACCGGAAGTAAACCAGCAGCTGACTCGTAAGTCCTCTTGTTTGTTCCTCTAACAAAGAGGCTCAGAAGCAGCCGGACAGCCGGCGACCAGCAGGGCAGGGCCAGCCCGACCAGCCTCCCGCAGGCCCAGCTGGGGCCTTCCTCGGAGGCCAGGGCCCTCCTCCCCCTGGGCCCATGGGGTCAGGAGGGAGGCAGAAAGCTCCCTGGACGTGGGCACCTAGGGGCATCCAAGGGCGGAGGGCTCCTCACTGGGGGGTCTGAGCACCACCATGCAGGGTCAGCAGGGCCCAGAACTGGATGTGAGCACCTGGGAGCACCTGGGGGGACACCTGGGGGCATCTAAGGGCGGAGGGCTCCTCACTGGGTCATCTGCACACCACCACACAGGGTCAGCAGGGCCCAGATCTGGATGTGAGCACCTGGGAGCACATGGGGGGCACCTAGGGGGTACGTGGGGGCACCTGGGGGCAGAGGGCTCCTCACTGGGGGGTCTGCGCACCACCACACAGGGTCAGCAGGACCCAGATCCGCTCCTGACCTTTCACGCTGCCCTATTCTCTCTCTGATCCTGCAGCACACGGAGGCTCAACTCTGGTTTATACTGGGACTGAGAAGCAGCCGAGTCCCTGAGCCTGCTGCCTCCAGGGTGACATTCGCCACTAATGCCCCACCCGGGGCAGCCACCCCCAGGCCTGCACAGAGATGCAGAGCAGCCCAGGCCAGGCCGTCCTCTGCAGCTGCAACAGACACTTGGTGACTTTCCCCACATAAGGACAGGGCCCCTCCCCTGCAAGAGAGAGACAGAGACAGAGAAGGAGGGAGGAGGGAGGAGGAGGGGGAGAGAACACAGTCTGAAGCACCCACGTGGGAACCATCTGAGCCGGCACATTTGTACCATCACAAAAGTGTTTTCTAAAAGACTTTTTTTTTTTTTTTTTGCACAAATTCCTACCAACCCACGTTGATTTGCCTTTGTAAAGAGGTTTCTGGCAGCGGTGGCAGCTAGGGGTTGCTGCCCCAGAACAAGGCTGCAGCCCTGAGCACCCCCAGTGAGGGAGGCTCGGGGAGAAGAGGCCCAGACAAGCCTCCGCTGCCCACAAATGTGACCCGAGGCAGGAGGCGGGACGGCTAGGCCCCTGCCCAGGGGGACGGCACTGCTCCAGGCGCTCAGGTGGCCGCGCTGCCGCTGAAATCCCATCGCAGAGGCTCTGGCCAGAAGCGACCCCCGGTGCCCCAGGACGCAGCAGGACAGCTGGGGACACTTCCACTGCGAGCCGGTGGGCACAGGGCCCACCTGGCAGGGACCCCGGAACACGTGGCTTCAGGCAGAGGTCAGGCACCCGCAGGCCACAGCCTCTGGGCCGGGGCAGCCCCTGGTGCCTCGGCTTCCCCCCACTCTGTGGCTCCATCCCTCTGCCCCCACCCCCTTCCCGGAACAATAGAAAAACAATGCCACAAAGTCAAAATTAGCACCTCCAGCAGAATGCAGAGAAGACACCGCACTTTAGCAGTTATCTGATCCCATGGCCCTTAAGCTTTCCTTTTTTTAATCCTGGAACATTTTGTTCAACAGAATCTTACTCTGTTAAAAGGCAAAACGAAGGCGGAGCTGTCCTAACCACGGGGGGGGGGGGGGGGGGGGGGGGGGGGGCAGAGGCCCAGTGGGCTTGCCGCCCAGCAAGACCTCCGAACCCGCCACCCCAGGAACGACACGTGGAGCAGGGACCCAGCCTCACCATCCTGTTCTGGCTGCATTGTGTCCTTCGAGAGGACAGCACCCAGTGCCTTTGAAGGACGGGGTACAGAGGCAGGCGGCGGGTTAGGAGGTTTTGCAACAACTCAGGCAAGAGATGCTGGAATTATAAAGGTTTGTTTTTAAAGATTTTGAGAGCGAGTACAGAGGGGGCGGGAGAAGCAGGCTCGCCCCAAGCACAGAGCCTGAGCCTGACCTGGGGCTCGATCCCACTGGGATCACGACCCGAGTGGAAGGCAGATGCTGAACCTATTGAGCCACCCGGGGCCTCAGGAGATGCTGAAGTTAGGCAGAGGGGAAGACACAGAGGCCAGCAGAGGGGAAAGGGGCCAAACTCACCCAAAAGATGGACCTGGGAGGGGGCAGGGGCGGGGGAAGCCGAGCTGACCAGACTGTGCTTTCGGCCCCTAACCACAGGGATGCTGGTATGCGTGGGGTGGACTGTGTTACAGACCATAGAGACGAACCAATCGCCCTTGCTGTGTTTTTTTTTAAACAGAAAAGTTTTGGGAGATTTTTGAATAATCAATCTAGTTAAAGGCAGAAAGAATACTTTTGTCCTAAAAAAAAAAAAAAAAAAAAAAAAGAATATTTTTGTCCTTAAATATAACACAGAAAGTCACCCAGTCCCTAGCTGTGCTCACCGCACCGTATGGCACCGCTCGACACTATTACAGAAGAACCCAGGCAGACCGTAGGGTCCGTTCTTGGACTCAAGGGACCGTGTCCCGTTGGCGTCTTCCTCTGGCGTCTAGTCTCTCTTACTAACGTAAAGCAGGGGAAATTTGTGATGTGACCTCAGGTTCTGATTAATACAGGTTTCACGTGTTCGGACTTTTGAGACGTGTGGCGTTTCCTGTAGCGCGTTCATCTAATTGCTTTGACGGTGCAAATACTAAAACTGGTTTTTATTCCCTGGACACACGGTGACAGAAACTCATCGGAAACTTTTCAAGAATTAAATTATTTCTGGGGCGCCTGGGTGGCTCAGTGGGTTAAGCGCCTGCCTTCAGCTCAGGCCATGACCTCAGAGTCCTGGGATCGAGGCCTGGGTAGGGCTCCCTGCCCAGCCGGGAGTTGGCGTCTCCGTCTGCCCCTCCTGCCTCCTCCCCATGCTCATGCTTGCCCATGTGCGTGCTCGCTTGCTCTCTCAAATAAATAAGAATTAAATCATTTCTATGTGGGTTCAGCTAGAGACCCTAAAATTGGAGGAAAGAGGAAAGAAGTGGGTACATCTGGAACGGGATAAGACTCATCCTTGAAAGCTGAAGTTTAAGACTCATCCTATAAGCTGAAGTTTATACGGGGTGGAATATATAAAGATGGTGATAATTCATTAGACCACTCTGGGAACACATAGGAATTTTATGTGGTCAAACATGTGACCACATTAATGCTTTTAGCAAAAAATTTTGACAATGTACTAGAGAAGCTTCTTCTAAAAGCAAATTTCATTTTAAAAGCCTCTGGATTTTTTTAATGGTTGTCTATTTTAAAAAGCCACAACTCTTACATATATCCATTCGCACTACATTACTAAGCAGTGGAAACAAGATCTAAGTCGGAGCGTTTTCAGCCTGTACCAACACGGAGTTCCTCTCAAAGGGGTGTATCCACAATGGAAGGCTTTCTCTCCTCTCTAGAAGCTAACAACAGGTAATCTTAAATGCCTGAAAGATGCATTTACTGTTATTTAAAAAAAGAAAAAAAAGGCGATTGGTCCCTCTGTATAGGGGTGAAAGCACCAAAGTCCTGCCATAAAATGACAAGAGAGGAGGAGTCAAGAAAAAATTGAGAAATAGCTGGTGGCTCAGCGGTGTGGCCCAGGGCGTGACCCCGGGGTCCTGGGATCGAGTCCCGCGTCGAGCTCTCTGCATGAAGCCTGCTTCTCCCTCTGCCTGGGTCTCTGCCTCTCTCTGTGTCTCTCATGAATAAATAAATAAAATTCTTTAAAATTTTTTTGAGAAATATTACACTATTAATTAATTTTGCAGGAATCCATCAGATGGTAGGAAAATCCTGCCAAAGGATCTTACATCCCAAGACCTATGAGTGGAGTCAAAAAGGAAAAAAAGTAGTCCCTGCATATAAACACAGATTCAGCTTGAAGGTCACACACCTAAGGGGCCTCATGCAATAAATATCCAAGGGAAAAATTCAAGAGAGCAAACCAGAGAGAAGACAAAAAGACAAAAGATGGGAAGAAAGCAAAAGGCAGGAAAGAAGCGTTCTTGAAACAGCCATCTATTAGTCCTTTCCGGCAACGAGGGCGCACAAAGGTATTTACAGAGAGAGAAGCGCGGCGCGTGTGCCCCCCTGGTGCGGGGGGGGGGGCTCGGGGTGCCCCAGTGCTGAGCACCAGCCTACCCAGTACTCAACACGCCTTCGTTGGGCCCGCGCCTTCCCACTTCTCTTTTTAAGCCAAAGTGCGAGGCTGCAAAGTACCAAACAATCCTGTATGTTAGAGACTCTTCAAGGGGCAAGAGCAGAAGACAGAGAATCCAGGCACGTGGATTTTTTCAGTTCCCGGGGCAAACACACATCTTAACGTGGCATGGCCCAAGGATTTTCTTTTTTCGAGAATTTTTTTCCTAGCCCCAAGGGGTGGTCACTGACTTACTTTTATATTCATTACTAATAAAAAAAAAAAAAACTGCAAGGCTTCAAGAGAATAACAGAACCTAATGCACGGGTGTTCAACAGGTGCTTGGATGAACGCATCGGGGCTCAGAGAGCTTTCTCAAGAAGCCGTGGAGGGTTTCCTCTGACGCCGTACCAAAAATACACAGGAGCGCGCCCCTAAGTGTTCCACTCCACGTGCAGCCTGTGCTTCCAAGGTCAGTCGGGGAAGGAGAATTTTACGAGGGAGCAAACTCCTCAGTGTTATCCTTTGAGGGGCAGCCTAGGCTTGTCCTGACAATTAGCATTTCATGTCCCCAGAGGGATCCTTTGTGTTATTTCTGTATGAATATTACTAACATTCCACTTAAGAGCCTACGGTACCATGTCCTTTAAACTCTCTCTCTCGTTCTCACATGTAAGGCCCAAGCAGGTAGGAACACTTGCCCAATATTTTGCACGTACTCTTAAAAGCAGCCCTATAAAAGGAGCTTAAAACCAATCCTATTCTCCAAATATTTGACATCAAGCAGTAAATACCTAAACACCAAGAACCGCTGAAACAAGTACAGAACAGCCTTTTTGTCATTACTTTTTCTCAAGGGTCAGACGCTAGGTGCAAAACTCGATGCTGCCAAGTACTTATCATGATCGACTCCCTCCCATATGCAGCCAGGTACGTCCCAGTGGATTCAATGGGTATGGGAAAAACCGGTCTGGAAACATGTCTACAACCATCACTATGACCTGCAAGCGTGGACCGGCAGCCTATCGATGGAGATGCCGCCTCCAGGAAGCCGACTCTCTGCAAAATTACAGCTAAATGATAACTATCAAAGGGGAACAGTGGGCCTTGATTATACACCGTAAATTTGAATGAAACTCACGGCTATGTAATAAACCACTTTTTTACTTTGTGTAATTCATCAAGGAAGTTTAAAATACTCAACTCCTACTATCGTCTACCTAAAAATCTGAGAGTTCCCCAAATCAAAAATAAGCTGAACGTATTCAGGACAGCCTCTAGAAGACCATAAAAGTCTTTTTTCTAAAAAAATCCTTTCTTCTCCTTCAGGGTAAATATCATCACTACCCTGGAAAACCCTCAACTCAGCCCATCCACCAGGGCTCAGCTGCCTGTGAGATCCCATGATGTGACTCATTGCCACCTTTTTTTTCTCCTTCTCTGGACCTTCTTTTTTAAACCCCACCTTTTCTAAAACAAGGAAAACTGTGACACGCCCAAGTGAGCACGACTTGTGCTGGGGGTGTAAGAGGAGAAGAGGAGAAGTCTACACCAGGATGTAGGAAAGTCGGCACGGGGGTACACACCCCTATTCCAATACCACACACACACCAAGTACCTCACTTATCTGCAGATTCTTCACTAATAATGACTGATAATCCAGAGTTAGGAGTCTCTCATGTTCTGTCTCCCTCCCTGGTATTTCCCACTCATTTTTTTCTCCTTTCCCCTTTATTCCCTTTCACTACTTTTTATATGCCCCAAATTAATGAGACTCCTCTGGGAAACGAACTAAGGGTGGTGGAAGGGGAGGTGGGCGGGGGATGGGGGTGACCGGGGGACGGGCACTGAGGGGGGCGCTTGATGGGATGACCACTGGGTGTTATGCTATATGTTGGCAAATTGAACTCCAATAAAAAAATAAATTTACAAAAAAAAAATAGGGTAAAATCTACACTGCAGATTCACCATAACAAACGAACAAACAGAAAATATATATATATAAAAAATAATAATGACTAGTAACCCATCACCTTTAAACAATGGCCGTCCTTTTCATTGACCTTAGATCATCCTTTGGATGAAAATCTTTGTTCAGCTGAATTTCCTAGAGCAAAACCACCAAACTGCTTTTCAATTTCAGCTTCAACTATTCACCTGGTACTTCATAGAGATGCTTATGCAGATTCTCAAGGAGGATGCTTCTCTAAATTATGTAAGATTCCAAACAATCACAGGAGCAGAGAGAATAACATACCACACCTGCAGGGACCTTCCGGGATCACGGGGATTTTGCGATCCCGCACAGAACTTTAAAGAGAACCTCAGCAATCACGTGGTTCCACCTGTAAATACTTCGACACGTGTTCTGAGAAGGACCATGCTACAGGCTACCACCCACGAGATGATGCTGTATCATTCGAGAAACCTTTTCTTTTCTAAATTAGATAGCCTGAGTATTTAAAAAAAAAAAAAAAAAAGAGTTTATTATTTGCTTAAAATAAAAAGTCACTGGTTCAAACAGGACCTAGGGACAGTCCATCAGAGCCCAGCCCAGCCAGCCAGCGTGGATACAGACACCGTTCATTATAACGCCAAGTATGAACCTGGCAGAAAAAAAAAAAGACTCACACTCTACATACACCACACACATGGCCTTATTTCTTATAAGGTCAGAGAACAAATTAATAAAGTCTGAATGAAAACCAAAGTCAGCTGGAGGCTGGAATTTTCCCTGAAGGCCATGGTTTCAGCTACTGTTGCTGTTCAGCAAGTATCATGAGTCGGGGCTCAAGGTGAACTGTGATGATTTGGGAAAAGGACCCAGTGTGGGTTTGTGGGGGACGAGGACTAGGCAGCTTGTCAACTAGCCGACCAGAGGCTCTGACCATGGACTGGTGGCATTTCATTTCATTTCATTTAATCAGCATGAAAATCAAGCACTAGCAACCAGTCTACGCCGGTGGTTTTCAGAGCGGGTCTTCCCCAGACCAGCAGCACCATTGGGAACTTGTGAGGAGACGCAGACTTTCGAGCCCCAACCCTGACCTACGGAATCAAACCTCGGGGGTCAGGCCCGGGAACCTACGCTTCGGCAGGCCATCCCAGTGATTCTGCTGCACGCCAACGTTTCAGAACCGCTGCTCTAACACGGTGCTGTTCAAGTTCAAAGTAGTTAAAGTTAAAGAACAATTCAGTTAGCGAGTGAGTAGCTGCCCCTTGGGTCCGCGCAGACGATGACCGTCTCCACCATCATGGAAGGCCCCACTGGGCAGCAGGCGTCGGGAGTACTTAAACCAAACTTTAATTTACAGCCCGTAGAAGACCAGGCTTCTCTAGTCCTGGGGTCCCGGTTGTGCACGGATCTCAAAGCCCGTAGCCTCCAGGGGTCTGGTCCGTGACTTGATCCCAGAGTGGGAAATCCGAGACCTGGGGGAAAGGCACAAGGACTGTTCTCCAACGTGGCCACGCAGGCCAGGTCTGGATCCACAGAAAAGGGTCGGGACCACAGGCCGCCGCGGAAGCGACCGTGCTCACCAGGGACTTCACGCACCGGGCCAGAGCACGTGAAGCTCCTGTCTCCTTAGGGGGGGTGAGTATCTGACACAGTAGGACCAAAGGTGCCAGCAGAGGTTGGCTCTTCAACAGCTGGGCGATGAGGATCCAGGGCGACACCCGGGCAGCTCCTCCAGCCTCGGAGGACTGAGACCCCGCCGGCCGCCCAGATAGGAACAGAGCTGGCAAAGCCTCAAGGTGAGCGGCGGCCTCATCCATACCCTCCTGCAGGGCAGTGGAGTGGAGCACACCGGGCTGCCCACACGCTTGCTGAACGTTCAATGGGCTATCATATTTTTTTATTTATTATTTTAGACAAAGAGCACAAGTGGGAAAGGAGAGGGAATCCCGAGCAGACGCCATACCGAGCACAGAGCCCTACATGGGGCTCGATCTCACGACCCTGAGGTCACGACCTCAGCCAACATCAAGAGCCGGAACCTAAAAAAAAAAAAAAAAAAAAAAGAGCCGGACCCTTAGCCAACAAGGCCGCCCAGGCACCCCTGCCGATTTCAATACAATCCCTGCACTGGCCTCGGGGAGTCGACTGGCAACGCTGCTAGGACAGCACAGGGCCCGTATCTGCACCAAACCGAAGCTAAACTAGGAGGCCAGGGGAGGGTCTTCGGAGCTTACGATTCCCCGTGAGCGGGGGCGCTCACGACTTCCCAACAGGAGGAACTGGGCTCTGAGCACTCACCTGCTCAGTCTTTTCCATAATAGCTCATCTTTCTGAGGAATAGGTTTTGACGGTTCCTAAGGAAAGCCCCCGTATGGCCCCTAGACGCAGGACCCTGAACCCACAGCATCACTTGGTCTAAATAAAGTTGGCAAAAAAAAAAAAAAACCAAAAATAAATAAAATAAAATAAAGTTGGCTGCTCTGGGCCACGTGGACGGGCACAGCGACCACCCCTGTGGGGGCTGCTACCCTCTGTCCCTCCCAGCCCAGGGGGTCACAGGCATTGCCCCCTCCCTTCTAACCCTTCCACGGTTCTTTGAACCTTCTAGTACATTAACCGTGCTCAAGCCTCTTCCATCGTGTAACAACACATCTTCTCCCAAACCTCGTGCCACCTGCTTCCCCCTGCTCACCAACGGCCGCCTCTCCCTCCATAACCCGTTTCTTGGCACGTACTGTGTAAACAGCCTGTCCCGATCCTCCCAACCCCGCTGCTGTCTGGCCCGAATCTCTTCCAAGTCGCTGAAAATCCCAGGCCGGAGCTGACGTTTCAGAGCCTGGCCCTGACAGGTGCAGTGACCTCTGAACCCACCTCCAGGTTGTGCAGCCACACACGGGACCTGCTCAGGGCCCCACTCCCCTGCCGCACCGGCAGCCCTCAGCACTAGTTCTGCTCCTCTGCTCCCTCCTAAAGGACGTACTTGTGTCTTGGCCCCCAGGACAGAAAGCAGGACGCACTCCTGGCACTTTGTCGCCTCTCTGGCTGCCCCGCATCTTCTCTCATTACCTGTGACCCTTAGGCCTCTGTCCCAGGCTCTCCACGCTCCCTCTCCGACCTGATTTCATCTCTTCTCAGGGGTCAACTCTTGCTGATTCTTTAAGTTGTAGCAGCAGCCTCGCTCACCTCGGAGCTTAAAGCCAGTGTCCCAATAACTGAATGCGAGGTCCCAAAGGCATGCCATCCCGTCATCCTGCCCCTTGACCCCTCACAAAAAACCTGACCACTGCGTGGGCTCTATTTCAGTCAATGACACCACCTTACCTCCAGTTGCCACATGAGAAACCTGGGCTTCACCCTTTCATTCGTCGTATCTAACCAATCCCTCTTAAGTGTCCCTTGATAGACGGACATCTCTTCATCACTTTGTCCATATTTCTACCAGAAACAACGATACAGCATCCAAACTGTTCTCCCCATCTCCGCTCCCACCCAACCCCTCACCATTCCCCATCCCCTTCCGCTGCAATCTGAGTGATCTCCCTAAATGAGAGATTCTGGAAGTGCGGTCCTCAGGCCACCGCCAGCAGCAGCAGCACCTGGAAACTGGGTAGGAATGCAAAGTCTCAGGCTCCTCCCTGGACCTACCTATATGGAACGGTGGGAGCGGAGCCAGCAACCTGTGTGTTTTAAGAAACCCTCCAAGTCACTGTCATGCATGATAGTGTTTGAGAACCGCTGCTTTAAAATAGAAGTCCGGGCAGCCCACGTGGCTCAGCGGTTCAGCGCCGCCTGCAGCCCAGAGCCTGATCCTGGAGACCCGGGATCAAGTCCCGCATCGGGCTCCCTGCACGGTGCCTGCTTCTCTCTCTGCCTGTGTCTCTGCCTCTCTCTCTCTCTCTGCATCTCTATGAATAAATAAAATCTTTAAAAATATAAATATAAGTCCACAGCAGTTTGTCATTGTTCCCGCAGTAAAGGTCAGCCTCTTCCATACAACTTATCGTAGAAACAGTGGCCCTAAAATGAGAGTTACGGGGTGACGTGATGAAACAGACACATGAACAGACGACAAGTCAGCCTTACGGCAGGGAATGAAAGAGGTGTCCCTGGCAAGCAGAATAGCCCGGAAAAAGGACTAAAAGGAGAAATACATCACCGTGAGGACTGAGTGTGCGGAGCGGTCACGGATGGGGCTGAAGGTAAGCTGTCCAAAACCGTGGTGGCCAATGGTACCTTCTTCCCTTCCTTTCTCAGGTGTCGAAATTTGATGTGTTCCTCATCCAGCCACCCCGTCCCCCTTTCACCAGCCGAAAAAGCTTCCACGACTCAGATTTCACATACAGAACTCCCTAACCACCATTTTCTGTTTAAAAAAAAAAAAAACCCACAACCAAAAACAGAAACAAAAACAAACCTAAGTAGGAAGAGCTTACACCTCAGCATCTGCTCCCACAAACTATACACGCGCTTCAGACTGGCCTTTCAGGTCCTCACCAAGCACTCCCTTCCCATCATGTTCTAGGTCTCCTTTAACCCTCCTGCTCCTTCAAGTCCCTCACCTTTTAGGAAACTTGGTGCAGCTGTGTCCCCACCATGAGGCACGCACTCATCACTTCAGAGGTCCTCAGTATTGAGAGATCATACGCGCTTGTGCAAGTGCACCCAGCACTTGCCACATCACGAAACTCAAAAATACTTAAAAAAGACACAGGTATCGTCCGATCGTTTAGCTCCCTCAAGGGCAAAACCGTTTTCCCTAAGTCCTCATCTTCAACACAAGCAACGTCCAAGAAGATTCCAAAATGGAGCAAGCAAGGCAGCCTAGGAGCGTCTCTGTCTGCAACAGGCCTGGACGATGCACGCGCTCGCTGGCAACACCATGACCGGTGAACACACAAACAGCAGCAAGCCTGCCTTCCACCCAGGCTCCCCCCTCCTCCCAGGGCCCCCACACTCGGCCTTCTTCGCCTGGAAAGGAGCCAGCGTGATTTAACAAGTCTCAACCCCTCGTTTCCAACGCATTCAATCTGGTCAACCTAGTTTCCACCCCTGTGACATAGAAAAGACCCAAACGAGCGCTACACCCAGAGTCCTTTCCCTGCGGAACTCTGCCCTCATCCTCGTCTTCCTCAAAACCCGATTCAGGTCTCTTCCTGAATTGCCGTTCTAATTGCCTGAACAATCGGTTGGCTTTCCTTCTCCGAGAATTCGTTCTTGGTCAAGGATAGGTTCAATAAAACAACAACAAAGGTCAATTCCAACTTAAAGCTTTATTACCTACGATCACGTCGAGTGCTACGCATATATCAGAGTCCATAAACATCGACGACGGAGACTCCAGAAATCGCACTTCCAAAAAGAGTCATGAAGAGGAAGGATCCTGCTTTCCCTGTTATCTCCCTCTTTGTTTTTTTTCTTTTAAAGATTTTATTTATTTATTTATTTATTTATTTATTTATTTATTTATTTATCCATCCATCCATCCATCCATGAGAGACCCAGAGAGAGGCAGAGACCCAGGCAGAGGGAGAAGCAGGCTCCCTGCAGGGACCCGGATGTGGGACTCAATCCCGGGACCCTGGGGTCACGCCCTGGGTCACAGGCAGGTGCTGAACCACTGAGCCCCCCCAGGCGTCCCGTGTCTCCCTCTTTGAAAGAGGCCAGGTACCCGCAGTGTTTGATTCCCACCATTTTGTGGAGGTTCACGTCGCATCCACATCCTGCATAAAACGAGCTGTACTTCAGATTTAAGTAAATAAGAATTCAGTGACCTTTCCATAACAGCACCCTATTCCCCTAAAGGTGGTCTCCCATTTGGGGGGTGGGGGCTACAGAGAAGGCTTCACCTTCAAAGGAAAAGAACGAGAGCACGTCTGGCTTCTCCATCTAGAATCTCCCATGAGGACTTAGAGCCCGAACACGCCTTCTCCGCTTGGCTCCAAGGGCAACAACCTTACTCTTTTTCGTTTGTTTTTTAACCACAAAGTTAATCACTGTTGTGAACTGCAGATACACATCAAGGAGGGTTTCCGAAATGAAGTGATGTCACAGCATTGAACTGCGTGAAGGCGGTTTCAACTTCGTGTTCCAAGAAAACACTGTTTTTATTCTTAAAAAGTCCTGACCCCAACCACAGTCACAGCGTTTCCCTTGTCCTTATCAGTATCATGTGTGTCAAGCAGCAGAGGACATGTCAGTATTTACAACCATACCAACGATCATTAAGATTTTTATTTATTTATTTATTTTTTTGCAAGCATAAAGTAACAGCACACACAATTACCAAATCTCTCCCCTTGCGACGTCTTCCCACAAGCAAACGGTTAGGGGATTAAATGTAAAACTAATATGCAGTTAAAGCCCCAACTCTCTCATCTGGGAAGGGAGCAGATCCAAGGGTGTTTCGGTTGCTTCCCAGTTGGTGGCTCTTTTCTCGGCAGAGTGGTCCACTTGGTAGTTTTTCAAGTTTATCATCTGCTTTCTGCTAGTGGTTAAAATGCTGATTTTCCTGTCCGATTCTACAAAGGGTATCAGTTACTTATGAGTTTTTAAGAGTTATTCATGTAAGACCCATCTCAGCACCTGCTGTATCATATGCCTGTAACCCCCAGGGAGCTTGGGAAAAGGGGTCAAGGCTGCATGAGGATTCCAACCACGGCGGCCAGAGCAAAGTCGTCAAACAGGACCCAAGAGAGAAGGTCGGGGCTGCGTTCCTTCCCTGGCTACGGTCCCGCCTTAGGAGTCAGGGTCCTGCAATCTTTGACCTCAAAGACTCAGAAGAGAGGAAGGAGCCCCTGTTCTGTGCCAGGCACTGCAACATATAAATGCTCATAAATCTACACCATTTAAATACTCATTTAATGCTCAAGAGCAACCTGCAAAACACAGACCACTCTTCCCAATTTATAGGTGAAGGTTCAGAGAGATTCAGTGACTTGCAAAGTCACTCTCATGCATTCGACAAAACACCTTCTAAAGTAAAAATGCCTTTTTAAAAGCGGTTTTCTTATTTTGCATGCCCACTATGTAAAATGTTTGCTTTTTGGCTTACCCAAAAAGCAAACAAAACAAAAGCAACAAAAATCACACGTCACGCATGTACCCAACAAGACCTGTCTTCTCTTAAAAATAAATCTTGGGGGATCCCTGGGTGGCTCAGTGGTTTAGCGCCTGCTTTTGGCCCAGGGCGTGATCCTGGAGTTCCAGGATCGAGTCCTGCGTCGGGCTCCTGGCATGGAGCCTGCTTCTCCCTCCTCCTGTGTCTCTGCCTCTCTCTGTGTCTATCATAAATAAATAAATCTTTAAAAATTAATCAATCAATTAATCTTGGGTGACTGGGTGGCGGGCACTGAAGGGGGCACTTGACGGGATGAGCACTGGGTGTTATTCTATATGTTGGCAAATTGAACACCAATAAAAAATAAATTTACAAAAAAATAATAAATAAATCTTGAACCTAACTCGGTATTCAACTCCTCCCTTATTTTCAATGTTTTTTTTTTTTTGTTTTTAAATAGTCGGTTAGATTTTCAATCATCAGACCAGCAGTTTTTAAACAGGCACACAGCAGTCCTGACACAGTTTCTTTCTGACTTTACTTCGTCTCTGTCAATTCCCATTTGTCACATGAGGATTTCTTATTTTCTACACCAAGGAAACGCTCTCCCTAAAAGCCAAATCTCCCGAAAAGACAGGGATGCGAAGCCTAGAACACTTAAGTCAGCCAGGGCAACTTACACACGCGAAAATCATTAAACCGCCTTCCATCCCCCCTGGGGCCCGGCCAACAGACTTGAATGAATCCTTTCGTTTTCCTTTCCTTTCGGTTCGGGGCCGATTTTCCACCACTCGTGCTTTCAACCCCAAGTAAGAGCCTCTCTGCTGGTTTCCTGGGCCAAAGCACTAGCAACGCGGCGCGGGCCAAGGGCGAGCATGCGTCTCCACGGAGCAGGTCAGCGGCCACGCAGCAGCGGTGTCACCATGGAGGGCACCCCCGGGTCGGCCCGGACCCCCTCCCACTAAGATGGGAGCCACGGCCCAGGGGCTCAAACACACGGACAAGGCTCTGCAAACAACCCGTCGCCCTTCCAGCTGCTTCGGAACCCGGAGACCTGACGAGGCGGGCCGCGCTCCGGCCTGCAGCTTGGAGGCCCCCCAGCCCCCCACCCCCTCCCTACCCCCACCCCCCACCCAGCGCACTGCGGGCCCCATGGGCCCAGGCTTGTCGTGGGAGGACGGGGAGGCCGCCAGCGTCCCCTGCCCGGAGGGGTGAGTCCACAAGGGCAACGCCGCTTCCTATTCGCTCCCGTGTAAGCCCCGGTGGAAGGGCCCTGCTTCCCCCTCCCGGTGTCTGTGCTGGTCTCATCTGAGCGCATTTCCCACTTTCTCTGCAAATTGTCCGCCTTTCAATGTACCAAACGCTAGCACCTGAGCACCTGCTGCCTCGTTCGGGCCTCGAGAGAAGACAGATTTCACGGCACAGAGCTTCCAGAGTCCGCGCCCAAGTCTCCTCTCTGCGTATCACCGTCAAGCTTAAGGCCAACGTCTCCCGTTCCAAGCACACATTCCATAAAGGGCTCTGGCTTTTCCTTCCTCCGCGCATTCTAACGTCTTTTACATCGGACGTGAGTGATACAAAACTGAGTGAGTGTCCCCAAACTGGCCTCTCTTAGCAGGTAAATCCAAGAAACCGTTAAGAGGCAATGATTTTCAAAGACCGAACCACATAATTCTTGTAGGTGTGACAAAGACTAGCCGAGAGGTGACTACTGTGTCTCTTTTGTTCCTGCTGTTTGAATTCGGGATGGTTCCGGAGGCGCTGGGAGTCCCAGCTGTTCTCACCGTCACCGTGGTTACAGACACAGTCAGCTCCACACAAACCGGGACCCTATAAAGAGGCAAAATCGAGGTTTTTCAAAAACCCGGCCTTGAATCAATCCAGCAATCTGCTGCTCGCTAGGAATTGTCCGTGAGGCATCGCCTCCGCCGGCTCGAGCATCTTTCGCTGCGAGTCTCACTGGCCTTGCTCCAGCGCCCGGCCACCCCGGGAGGTCTCCTCCTCCGCATGCCCTCCTTGCTCTCACCTGTGGCAGGTGGAAAATACTACCCGAGAGGTTGACAACTGGACTCCGTGTCGGGCACAGTGACAAATCCAAGGCCTCGCCCCATACCCAAGCCGCATCCAGGCTACTCCTGGGTCCTAAGTGTCGTGGGCGGAGGAGACGGACTGTCCACCAAGATTCTACTTCCCTGCACACTGTCGACGTGCCACTAGCAGGTGGCCATCCGCTCAGGGCCTCTGCATCCGGTGGGACATGGACTATCTCTCGGCAGCAGAAACGCGAGGGGGCGTGATGCACATCACTTCTGGGCAAAGGTGGCCAGAAAGCAGACAACCTCCACCCTGTCCTTCCCATCTGCTAGCCAGATTCAGAGGACTGCAAAGCTACAGGATAGCAGGACATGAAAAGAAAGAAATCTGGCCACCCTCCCAGCTACCAAGAACATCCACGTTGAGCTGTTTACAGGATGAAGACCCCAAAGGGGCCTGTGAGATTCTGAGGTCCGGTACAGAGCATGTACACACTGGGTTTGCCGTCGGACAGGAAATACAATGGGGCCCGTTCATCAGGCACGGGGCTGCAGCACCGCCTGACACTGAGGAACAAACAGGTCTCCCGGCGGCAGGGACAACCCTTCATGTGCGCATCCCAAGGAGCCGGATGCTCTCCGTGATGAAGAGGATGATACAGTGGAGGAAGCAAGGTTGAGGTTCCGAAGAGCAGCCGGGCAGGTGAGGGAGGCACACGGTGGTGGGGCCTCTTCCAGGCTGTACCCCGGCTTCTTTCCTGGGGAACAGTCAGGTCCTTCGAACTCCCCCACGGCACCCCGCAGAAAGATGCAGAGGACACAGTGACCAATTGAGTTTGTGAGATTAGTTTCCGTTTCGCTCACCCTCGAATGGGTCAACCGGCTGCACCTCTCATTCCCAACGTGCACAACATGAAAGCAGTGGAAAACTATACTCAGAGGGGAACAGTCTAGAAAGCCCCTCACTTCATTTTACCATTTTTACGGATACACAATGTACCATCACTTGTTAGGTGTTTTGGGGCTTTTTAAAAACCGTTTATAGGGGCCCCTGGGTGGCTCAGCGGTTGAGCGTCTGCCTTCGGCTCAGGGCGTGACCTCGGGGTCCTGGGATCGAGTCCCCATTGGGGTCCCCGCAGGGAGGAGCCTGCTTCTCCCTCTGCCTGCGTCGTTCAGGAATAAACGAAATCTCTAAAAAAAAAAAATTTATATTTGGTCTCTCTGAGGTTCTATAATAGCAGCGTACACTCCACCAACTGTTATAGAAAATTATCTTTGCAAAACTACTACTCAGGTATTACCACGTGTGACAAACCCTGAGCCCAAAGGACGGAAACAGAAAGAGATGCCCAGGTGTGACCAGTATGGGATCTCCACACATAATCACCTTGGCTGGCTGCAGCACCCCGACCAAGTCCCAACAGACTTTTACGTAACTGATCCCATTTAACCTTCAGCGGCAGGCGCAGAGGGAACAGCGGGTGCGTAGGGGACCCAAGAGGTCTAGGCCACGCCGTCTACTGCCTCCAGAGACATCTGACACAGGAACATCTTCTAGACCGTATCTCCCATCTCCTCTGTACTCGTGACCCCAACAAATGCTCCAAACCTCCTCCTCTTCCCCATAAACCACGTAATCTAGATAGCAGGGGGTCGGGCCCATTCGGCATTATTGAGCATGTGTTTGTGGACTCTGGACGTGGAAAACAAACACGCGGTGCGCCGTTCTGAGGGACCGTCCCGGGGATTAGGATCACATTAATGCTAATCCTGCAGCTGGTCTGGCCAAAAGAATTCCCAGCCTCGTCCAAGCCCCGGAACTCTGAATAGGCAGCTTATGTTTTCCCAAAGTGGCATGAATAATCAAAAGAGCTAAGCCTACCCACCTAATTAGGGCCGACACAAGCCAACCGGCTACCTACGGCCAACTTGCAGCCCTCGGGGGCAAGCAGGAGGCGGCAGGTTAATAAGCCCACTCTCGGGTTCTGCAGGGGCTCTTTGGTTTTGGGGGCAGATCCTGCTGTCACCGAAGTGCCACCTAAGCACCCCACACAAATTAAAATCAAAGGCCAGCTGGGGCCCAGATTATGTCGAAGCTAAGGAAGCCCAAGGGTTCCCGCGTACCGGGGTTAAGATGCAAGAGATCAAATGTCTGATTCTTCTAGAATACACCTAGTCCGACCCAAGGGGATTAAAATCTCAAATTCAGATCCGGCTCCAACTAGAAACGCAAACCCCAAACATGCAGTTTTCAAAGAGCCACCATATCACATGTAGTCCTAAGGCCTCCGTCCACCCACAGCCCCTGGCATCTGTAAATCTTAAACGAGGCTGATCTAATGTGGAAACTCAGTGTGCACACTTCCCCGCTACACAGGGGGGTCTACTCACAATTTACATTGGTGACTCCTTCCCCTCCCCCCTGCTCAGGGTCTGAGTGCACTTGTGCTAATGGCGACTACGCTAATAACTAGCCGACCGCCAACAGTTTGCAGAACACTTCCCAAAAAATCCAACAGAATAATTACAGTTAAATTTCCCACTACTCAGCGTTGCCACAGCCAGCCAACTTCTCCCTCATAAACGTCCCTCTGTTTCTACTCAAAATGGGCTTTCTCCTTACATGACATTAATAGTACCAGTTTCTTCTATCATGTTGGTAATAATTCACTGTCTACGCTTGTATTTGAGATTTTTTTTCAAAGCTAAGAGAAAGTAGGGCGGGACACAAATTTTCTCCAGGCTACATCAGACGGATTTTCCCCCACTGCTGTCCATACAGATTTTTCTGTAGCAGGGCGGGGCCAATAATGGGGACAGGCCAGGAGAATACAGTAAGGAGGGAAGCCATCCGCGGACCCTGCCTCTCTACTACCCTCTGACATTAACAGTCACGGCCGACCCCTAATATGGGTCTCCCGCAAGGTCCCTCAGGCCGTGAGCTACCTCAGCAGCCCCATTTACTTTTTTCCAACTTTTCCTTTCATTGTGCAACCAAACAGCATTCAACTGCATGGCCAAACCAACCTGGGCACCCTTAGTACACAATGGTAAGCGCCAACTCACAACGAGACTCCCCACTCTCAGGCTAACCCCGCAGCCTGGTGGTAGGAAGGGGGGCACGGTGGGGTTTATTTTCCCCTCTCCATCATCACCGGCCAACATGAGGTCTTTTGGCCAAGGGACACGCGTTCACCTGGATCACTTCTCCCATAAAATGAGCCCTCATCACAAACAGGAGCATGCAACTTCTTCAGGACAAGCCACATCCTCTGCTTAGGTCTCAAGAACTGAAAAGCTCCTAAGGCAAAGAATTATACAGCAGCTAAAGAAGCCAATAAAAGTATCCACATGACCCTCTTTCTGATTCCCTGCTTGGCAGCCACAGCTTCCCTTTCCCTCCTTAGTTCCAGAGCCTTCTGTCCTTGAACACAGAGATTGCAGAATGATCTCTTATGACAGGAAATGAAGTGACTCACCACTTACCGAGCACCTGTTAGGTCAGGTCCACGATCAGCTAGGGGCTGCCTATGACCTCGTCAGGGGCCCACCGCTCCGAGAGGTGAGCTCTGCTCCATCAGCACGAGCGGCACCAAAGCCAGGCCTGCCCGACTCGGACGGTAAGGCCTCCTCCACCATGCAGCCCGACACCTGGACTGGAAGCCTTCAAACTTCCTTCAGAGCCAACCCTCGGGGCCAGCATATCCCGGGATCCACGCTACCATGGAGCATCCTCCAGGCCTGGCTCGCTCACCTTTAAATTTGTCACAGTCCCGAGAAAAGCTGCTCTATTTAAACCTCAGAAGGAACATCCCAAGACAGATTTACTTGACACAACTAACAAAAGGATCTCCCGGCAACGGCCTGGAAGTCTACCCTCAGAAGAGATTTGCCTTCTCCGGGCTAAAGGTCACACAAGGCACAAATTTAGAGCTTTGAACAGCCATCTGCTGAGGCATCTGGAAAACAAAGGGAGGAGACGGAAAAGGACAGGAGGCAGCCAAGTCCCGTCAGACGTCTCCCTGGGCTGCGTGTGCGCTTCCTGGCGCATCCTTGGGATGGGACCGAGTTAACACGGGTGTGTCAGGCCGTGCGAGCGCTGGCACGGCTCTCTCATGACACTTCCGCTCCATTCTGAATCCTTGCAAAACCAAAAAATGATTGAATCACCAGGTCAAGCTTTAACACGCTCGACCCACGCGGGCAACACCAGAATGCAAGCCCGGTGGAGACGAACACCGATGCACCCGAGGCCCTTCGACCACTGGTCCCGATGGACGCCAGAAAACCAGTCAGCTGATGAGGATCCCGTTTCCTCTCACGCAGATATTAGCCAAATACGGAGAACAACCAACAGCATAAACGGCGTGTCATCAAGTTTCATACGGAGAGTGAGAGAGTCTTTTCTCAAAAACAACACTGCTCAGATTTGCAATGTCCAGGGCACTGGGGTAGATCAGTCGGGGAGGTGTCTGCCGTCGGCTCAGGTCCTGATCCCGGGGATGGCGTCCTGCATCTGGCTCCCTGGTCAGCAGGGAGTCTCTCTCTCTCTCAATCTCTGTCGGTCAAATAAATAAAATCTTCAAAAACAAACAAAATATTAAAATGTCCAGATTTGATCTTAAAGAGACACAGGGCACATTCATGTCTCCTGTTTGGCCAAGGAGGCTGCACATTCCGCATGAGGCCGACACAAACGACGGCTAAAAATGGTGCATCTGATGTTTAAAGGACTAAGTCAAAATCACACTGGTTTCAAAAACATGCTGGCTCCCCATCCTAGGCTCCCTAAGGAAATTAATCTTTCTCCATTTGCTGAAAAACAGAGCCCCTTGGGTGAACTGTACACATGGAACAGGACGGCAGACAAAACGTTTCAGACTTTCGGTTGCCGAGATACTCGTAAGTAATCCCAGACCAACCCGATTCCTCAGGTCTTAGCTTTCAACGTTTTCCCACCATCCTCTCAATTGAATCCTACTATTTACCCACAAAAGGAAGTTACTTCCTCCATTTTTAGGTGAAGCCAACAGAGATCTACTATTCAAAAACATCATTTAAAGCGGTGGGTTCCTAAAGGCGGCATCTTTTTCTTCATATGATAAAGAAAATAAAAACTGGCCTTAAAAGAACCATTATTTTCCAGATTCCCTCAGAAAGCAGCAAAACACCAGCTGAGCACTGAACCCAAAAGTCACCCCGCCCTTTGGAAAGCAAAACATGATGGTTCAAAACAGAGGCAAGGCAGTCTCAGAAATGCACTTTTAACCACAAATAAGGAAAAAAATTAATGAAGGTGTTGCAATGTCAGGATTTGCTGAAATAAATCCCACTAAACTCCACATCAAAACTTTAAAGGGAAAGAAGAGCTTCGCAGAGGCAACAGGGATACATCAGCCCGAAGTCGCCCACACGTTCGGGTCTTCGGCTGACCCCGCAGACTCGGCTCTGAGCCGTCCGGGGGGCCGTGGGACATGGCGCTGCCTGCCCCCCGACTCCTGCCTTGGGGTCAGACCGCATGGCCTGAAGCGGACGGTAACGGGGGACCAGGCTGAGGCGCAGCAGGTGCGGAGTCCCGAGAGCCAGAGGCCGTGGCCGGGGCCGCAGCAGGCCGGCGGGGGACCCCGCTCAGCGTCCGCGTGGAGCATGGGCCGCCGTCCACTCCGCACGAGGGGGCAGCTCCCTGACGACGCTGGTGTCACAAAAACCCCAAGGTCACCGACGGCAGGACACACCTGCCACCACGTGGCCTTTGAACGAGCGAGCCATCCACGCCTGTGTTGTTTGTCCGAGGGAGAAGCGCATGAGCACCGGAGGGCAGAGGGAGGACAGGACTCACACGGGGCCCGCGTCACGGCACCACAACTCGAGCCCAAGTCCGCAGTCGGACTTTGCTGGCCGAGCCCAGGTACCCCAGGGCGACGGTTTAAAGTCGAAGATGAGCAGGCGGATGAGCCGCTGAGCCGAATGGAAGAGGCGCGGGGAGCCGCAGGGGCCGCTGGCGGGGCCGCGAGCCTTCACCCGGGGCGAGCGGGAGCCCCGCGTGGGGTGCAGGGGCTGCTCAGAAATCAAAGACCAAGCCCATGCAGTCAGTCCACCGATCTCTGTCTCACAGAGAAGAACCCTGGGCACGGCAGCTGCGACCTGCGGGCGAGCACCCGGGCCTCAGGGCACAAGTAGGCCCGGTCCCTGCTGGCCGCCAGACACCAGGACGAGCGATCTCCAAACCCTTCGACGTTCAAAGTGAACGATTTCCACCCAAACGGCAAGCAACTTTAAAGATGGGCGTGGGGAAGAGCATGGAGGGGAGAGAGGAGGGGGGCGTGGAAGGGACGTGTTGGCAGCCACCACCCCGCCCTCCCCCCGCCCAGCTGCAGCGCTCGTGGGCAAACGGAAATGCTAAGTTTTCAGCCTTTTCTCCCTCAAATTCCGACCAGGCCTGACCAGGCCTCCTACTCCAAAGAGGTATGAAGACAACGCACCACGCCCGGGAGGACGTCCCTGCCTGTTCACGCTCCAGCTGTCGCCGCAGGCCCTGGACCAGACCCCACAGAGGGGCCAGGGCTCACGAGCAACGTCAGGCCAGGCACCCGCCCGGGAGGAGTGAGCCCACACGGGCACATCAGGACGGGGGGACCAGAAAGACGCGTCGGACGTTTGCTAGAACACACGTAGCTGGCCCACGGCTTGAAGGACTTCCATCCAAAGCCACCAGGGGTCAAGACAATAAGCACATTACAGGATCACAGAACAATCTAGCTAAGATGCGAGGTCTCCTGTAGACGCTTGCCTCCAGTTGGCAGATGCTTCCTGTCTCCACGGCACACGGTGAAGCAGCCCCCAAGGAAGAAAGCGGGGTCACTCCAGGAAGAGTCTGCAAAGAGCCTGCAGGGTTGGCATCCACCATTTACTAGAAGCATCTGCGGGGGGGGGGGGGGGGGGGGCCAACTACACAGGCAGGATAACAAGATACAAGAAATCAAGTGGAAAACACTACAAGTGAGAAGAAAAACACCACAACCATGAGGCCTATTTCTGTGGGATCTTAAGCTTTCAGTTAAACCCCAACGGATCACCACGGTCGTCCCTTGTTTCCACGATTCATGTAAGCACAAGGCGATGGTGGACTGGGATCTGCCCCTCCATCCCTCATAGAAACCACAAACCCCTACGACAGCAGGAACCAGGCATCTGACATACAGTGGCCCATGAACACCGGACGCGGAAGCCAGCACTGGAGTCACAACAGGTGCTGGGGCACCGGGGCCTCAGCAGAGGGGTGGCCGCCTGGCCCAGGGCATGACCCAGGGTCCCGGGATCGAGTCCCGCACGGGGCTCCTGGAGGGGGCCTGCCGCTCTCTGTCTCTCATGAGTAAATAAAATCTCTCAAAAGAAGAACTTGGGATAAACGTTTTACCCACCAACTGGCAAACCTTTCTCAGACTGGAGGAAACGCACAGGGGGCGCGAACAGGAGGAAGGAGCACCGGCACCCACTCCCAAGAGGCCCGTCCGTCAGGGCCTCCTAGGGGTCACCTGGCCCCGCGGCAACACACTGGCACCTTGATGCTTGCACACGATCGAGTAAGTCAGGGACAGCTCGGTACGTGCGGGGCGGCCTCCTGCATGAGGTTCAGCTCTGACAGCAACGGCAGCTGCAGGCGGCCACGGGGGCTCACGCCATCCACAGGCCCAGCGGGGCCCAGCCTGGACCCCTGCCCGGCTCCGGGGATTCACGAGGACGCTTTGCCAGCTTACCCGGGGCTCCCTGGGGAAGGGCCCCGGCACCCGGACACCCGCCAGGGTGGGGGCCTCCGTCCTTGTCTGCGGCCGTTACTGTGGTTGCTGTAACCTCCTCTCCAAGAGCAGGTGGCCGGAAGGAAGGATGGGGGAGGGCGGGCAGGGGGACAGGGTGTTCCTTGCAACGCTCGTCCAGAGAGAAGGGGAGAGACCACCGCTCGGAAGCCACCAAGACAGATTCCCTGGAGCCGTGGGAAGACCGCAGAGGGCACCGCCTCGGCCTCCTGCAGCCGGAGCGGGGCCCCAACCTCTGCCCGGCAGACGCCTCAAGACGGGCCTGGCCGCACGTCTCCCGGTGGCCCCTGGCCCGTGGCTGGTCAGGCCTCACCGCTCTGGGCCTTCGGTTATCTTACTTCGGTTATAAAGAAGGAGTAAAATCAGTGCAAATAGAAGAAGGATTTCTGATCGTTCACTGTTCCGTTTGATTTCCGCTTGGAAGTGAAGCCAAGGAATTTAACGGTTGTCGGAAAAACACGTAATGAATAAAAATTTCACGTGATTGTGATTTGTAGAGATTTTGCCGACTTCTCCGGCGCCTGCACTGCGGATTCCTGCATCCGGGTCAGTGATGGTAACAGCACAGGACTGGGGGGAGGGGGGTCCGTGCAGAGGCCTCGCCCCCGAGCTCTGTCCGCAGCCGCGCGCGCGGGCTGAAGCCCACCCACCGGGGGCAGCATGGCCCAGGCAGCGTCCTCGGCTCCATGACAAGCCTCCTTACTGGATTTTCAGGATGAAGGAAGAGCAGAAAATTCTGTAGGACTTAATGGACCACTCATGTCCCCACGCCCTTGCTGGACTCCGTACCCTGACTGAACCCTCCGGGGTTTCAATGCCCACGCATGCATCACGAGCCGGTTGTGCTCAATCCGCTTACGGTTTCTTTCAGCTTCAAAACCTCTTCAAATTTATGACGGGGGGGGGAAAAAAAGGGGGCACCTGACAGATTGAAAGGGAATAAACACTAGAGACTCAAGCTCTCCCACCGACGCATTCCCTCGGGTGTCTGACGGACGCGCGTGATAGCAGACGTTGTGGGAGGCAAGGAGAAGCAGCCAGACTCCCGACCTCGGCGGATCTTGGAAGATATGCCACAAACGTAAATATTTACACACACGCATGTGGAGCAGTCAGGTCACGGGCAAGGCCGTGCGCAACCATGTGACACAGGAGTTGTGGAGGCAGAAAGGCAGGTCCGTGAGAACCAAGTGGAAAAGGCAGTGAACAGTCCAGTGTACGAATGTGGCAGGAGGAAGCGATCGTGGGATGGCCAAAGAGCAAAAACTCTAATTCGCGCTTTAGGTTCAACTCATTTAACCCCCACGCCAGGCCTCGGGGTACCTGCACCGTTGCACACGTGAGGTCATTACTGCTCTTCACGCAGCAGCAGGACCATGACCGTGGGTCTCCCCAGGTGAGGGCAGGCCCACCCTAAAGTGGGAGCTGAATTCAAGCCTGTGTATTGGCATCTCGCGCTACTGGAAACCGCACCCATGTGGGGATGGAGGCCAAGAAAGTCTCTTACCCTGAGCACATGACCCATTCCATTGGCCACAGACTAGCCCTAAGTAAAGGAAGGGCAAAAATCTGTTTCATTCATGTGCAAACGCAAGTTGCCTCAGTCCTGAGTCCCCAAGTCGCCCAATCCACATCATCTCAGTGGAAAGAGGCCCTTTGTGCTCCTGAATCCTCCCTCGGTCTGGTTCCCAGGGTGGACCCTGCTGCTCCATGGTCAAGCCAAGACTCAACACCCAGGACATAAAGATTGTGGCAAATACCAGCAGAAACAAACCCTCTGAGAGCAATGAGGCAAGCAGAAGGACGATCGTCCCCATCTTTTTTTTCCCCCCAGATAGAGAAGGTTCAGAAAGGTCGACACCCCCACCACTGAGCCCACACCATGGATTCCCGCCACTCCCTGAGCACAGGCCGCACAGCCAAGGGCTGACCACCAAGTCAGGTCTCCTACACTTGCTGCCTCGACACTAGGCTCCAACAGAAGGAAGCCGAGGAACCAACAAAGAAGCTGCAGCACAAAATCCTCAGATGAGCGAAACCGGCCACAGATCCTCAGCACCTACCACTCGGAAGAGACGCCCAAATACTGCTGCTGCTGAATTTATGAAACGTGCCAACATAAGTGATTAAAGACACAGGGTTCCCGTTTGCATCTCAGCCAGTAGACATCCTAAGCCCAAGCTCTGCTTTTAAAGTCCGTATTCCAGAACAAGCCCATGCAAGAAAGAAAAAAAAAAAAAAAGCCGTGGAGCTCCAGGTTCAGCAGTTTTCCAATTTTTAATACATCAGAACAATCCTGACAGGTTGCCCTGCTTTCCATGTACTGTCGGATTCCCTCCTGGGCATCGTCCATCCTGTGATCTTTAATGAGTTCTGATGCCTTCAACTGGATGAGAATCTGCCATAAGGGCCACAGCCGAGCAGAACGTGAAGACGGTGAGCCCGGAAACAAACGACACGAAGCGTCGTGTGAAATGAGCAAATAAGCAAATAAGTCGATTACTGAATCCCTCGTATACTCATTATGAGGAGCCAGACCCTCCTCCCACCAAATCCGCTGGTCAACTGATAGAAATGCGAACACGTACCCAGCACCAGGGAGCAGGGCTCCTTATTCGGCCACGAATATTCCACGTTTCTACAGCCTTCCTGCACCCCAAGGACAGGAAGGAACAAAAAGCAAGAACCAGTGTGGCGATTTACCCCTTGGAGGCAAAGATAGAACCACCATCACAGTTGGCATTTTCCAGATTCCCCGTTTCTAAAGAAAAGTCTTGGTGGGCAGTTGGACTCACACGCTGCAGCATCCCCTATGGGCTTGCCTCCCCAGAATTCTAGTGCCTAGAGAGGACAAGAGACCATCTCCCTAGACAGAGACAAGGTCCCAGGCTTCGAAGCAAACGAGGTTAATGGGAAGACCCCAGACGTCATGACACAACCGCGTGCAAGACAAAAGGCCGGGCCGAGGACAGGCCACGGGGCCATGGACAGGGTCAGGCTCCCGTCAGACAGGTCCCGGCCGAGGACTTTCTGAGCAGCCTGCAGCTCCCACCGGCTCCCGCCCCAGCTGACCCCGCTCGGGCGAGGGGCTTCTAGCTCTTTGGTGCCCACTACATAGCCCAGGTCAGTCCACAAAAGCACGTTCTGCTTCCCAGAGTCCAGGGCCGAGGAAGCGTGAGCAGAGCGCTGCGCCCGGGGACAGGCCCACACTCTGCAGCCCAGCAGGTGGGCCAACCCGGCCTGACTCAACACTCGTCTCAGGCCTTGAAGAGCAAGGCCCGACCGACTCAGGCTCTGGCTCCTTCTGCAGAGTCGCGTCCTCCTCCTGACGTGGGATGAGCCTCTGCTCCCCGACACGCAGACCGTCTGCAGGGTTGGCCTGCAGTGCTTTTGTTTTTCCTTTTCCAGGTAAGAGAAATAGATGCTTCTTTCCAAAACTACAAGCTCAGAACTGCCTCGTGGGAAAGGGGCCCCGATGTCTCTGGTCTTAGAATCCCGTTTGCCCATCAAGCTGCAGAGTGAGCAGCTTTCAGATGCGGGTCCGCAGTGTCCATGCAGCTGAGAAGCATTCTCTGCGTCGTCCGAAGGAGCCTATAGTTTTGGTGCCCAGAGTGGCACAAAGTGAACATTTTTGCTCGACTCTTCTCTCCTAAACACCCTGGCATTGGCTGACCAGACCCTGCTACCTCCCGTAATGAGCTTGGTTAAGGTTCTTCTTCAAAGGCTTTGTTTAATCACCACCTTAGCCCTTTTGGTAAAATTGGGCTTATAACAAGCTGGCCTGCAGGGGACACGTTTTTAAATTATTCTCAAGCTTTCCCTACCTCTTCAAAGTTCTCCCAAACTACTGAGAAGCGTTGGGGGAAAAGACGATGAACTGGATGATCCTGGAGGGGCCTTGGTCCAATCCACTTCGTCTCGCGGGAATCTTGCCTCCCACGGGCAACGCCTCCCCATAGTCCATCGCATCCAACACACATGTTCCCTGTGAAGCTCCTCCGAGTCCAAAACGGGCATGAGAGGCCCTACGGTCTCCTCCCAGGGTTTTCTCAGGGGCATCGACACAGTCTCCCTCTTTTTTTTTTTCCTGTCCTTTTCTGGTCCATAGCAAAGGCCACTTTCAGGTTCTTGGTTCAAACTCTCATTGTTCAGAGAAGTGGCAGCTTGAACATGAATCCCAGAAAGACACAGTTAAAAATACTCATTCTAAAAAAAAGTAAAAATAAAATTTTAAAAATAAAAATAGTCACCCGAGGGCACCTGAGTAGCTCAGTTGGCTAAGCGTCCAGACCTTGATTGTGCATCAGGTCATGATCCCGGGGGGACCCAGCCCCGCGTGCAGAGGTGGGCTGGGGGCGTCTTTGCTCAGTGGGGTCTGCTTGAGGAGTCTCACTCTCCTGCTCCCTCTGCCTCTCCCCCAACTCACACTCATATGCATACTCTTCCTCTCAAATCTTTTATTTTTGTTTTTAATTTTTATTTATTTACTCATGAGAGACGGAGAGAGAGAAGCAGAGAGAGAAGCAGGCTCCATGCAGGGAGCCCGACGTGGGACTCGATCCCGGGTCTCCAGGATCAGGCCCTGGGCTGAAGGTGGCGCTAAACCACTGAGCCACCCGGGCTGCCCTCTTCTCAAATCTTTAAAAAAAAAAAAAAAAAAAAAAGTTATTCTAAAGGCAAAAAAGAACATGATACAATATTGACTAAGGATGCAAAGCAAGAAGTATGCTGTTGATACATACTTTTTAGGTCTATACACACCTGCAAATCACAATCACAAGGAGATCACTTCACACCTATCAGGATGGCTGTTATTTTTTTTAAAAAAGAGGAAAATAAACAAGCATTGGCAGGGACGTGGAGAAACCAGGACCCTATGCCCTGCTGATAAGGCCATAGAACCGCGCAGCCGCTGTGCAAAGTGGATCACAGAATCACCGTGTGAAGGTAAGAGCTGGAAGCAGGAACAGACACCTGTACACCAGCGTTCACGGCAGCATCACTCACCCTACCCGGAGGCAGAGACACCCCAGACGTCTACCAACAGATGAACAAAATGCGGGACCTCCATGTAGAGGAGGAACCTTGAGCCTTTAAAAAAATGCGATTGTGAAATAAGCTACCACATGGATGAACTTTGCAGACGTGATGCTACCGAAACCAGCCCAACACAGGACACAGGGCCCCGCCCCGCCCACGGGGGCGCTCCGAGCGCACCAGGCCTCCCTGTCCTGGCGGAAAGCAGAGGCTACGAGTGGCTGGAGGAGGGGCCTGGGGAGCTGCTGTCGCTCCGCGGGTGGAGGGCTCCAGCCTGAGGACAGAGTCCCGCAGACGGACGTGGTGTCCCCCGGCCCCGCAGCGAGCGTGCTAACGCCACTGACCTGTACGGCTGACGAGGATCAAAGCGGAAAGACTTTTCTCCGGGATACTTTACCACAATTAGACACGTGGCAAAACCTTTGATGCACATAAATTAAGAGTAAAAGGAAATCGCGACGTGAAAGGCAATGGAGTAACGGGCGACCTCCAGGTGCCAGCCATCCCACGAGCGGCGAGGATTCTTTAATCAGTGCATTTACTCGCACGCTCACCAGGCACAAAGAAGCACGCGGGACAGGTCAAAGTAATAGTTCAGGGCCAGTGAGACTTCAGCACGGACTCCGTGGGGCATGTGGAAGGCCCGGTGACGGGTCAGGGCGGCAAACAGATGTGGGAACGGCAAAGGAGAAGACGACTTCTCCTCCTTGGTCCTGAAGGCCAGCCTCGCGGTCCTAGGCCCCAGGGCCCCGACTCCCTGGGATATGCAGGCACAGGTCAAGGGACACCTGTGTCACCTACACGTCCGACGCCAACACCCAGACCATCGCCCAGAACCCTCCTGGCCCTGCCGTGAGCATGCGGTACTGGTCAACAGCACAGCCGCTCCGCTGCCCGGCCCAGCGGTCCCCAGGCAGCAGCTGCAGCTGGTGCAAAGTCAAAGGGTTCTCTGCATGGGTCAGTGTCACCCAAGGACTCTCCTGATTAGGCCCCAACCTTGACTTGTTTTATCTGGAGACTGAACGCAAGGTCAACACACATCTCAAGGAGTCGCCTCTCAACCACTGGCCCCCCAAGGGCAGAAAAGGGACATATGTCCTTGGGATTCCACATAAACTCAAGAATTTTCTATTGGACTCAAGGAACCCTAGCAGGTCCGATTCCTGTGCTACCTTGGGTTTTTTCAGATGACTTTATGTTCCCCGGTGAGCCTGGGATGATGAACTCCCACGTGGAAAACCACACAGAATGGGAATCCACCGCACACGCCCGCGGAGGGCGGCCCGTACCTGAATCCCATTATTTCGAGTCCTTTTCAAAGCAGATTCCCAATCTGGAAGACAGCGGGACTATTCCTGTAGATCCAAAGAACATCCACACACGTCAACAACCACAGGCTGTTCTAATTAATGACCTGAGATGGAACCCATTCCAGGATTTTTCACGCTGCTTTTCTGGTTTTCGATTCCATTAGCTCGCCTGACCCACTTTTTCGTGCTCTGGCTGTAACACTTGAGAAATTAAAACTCATCCCAACAGGGTGTAATTAAATGTTAAATATAGCGGCTACGATGTCGCGTCCCTGGAGTCTCCTCCAAGTCACAGAAGTGTCACCGCATTGGTGTGGCCAGCAGGCAGCATGGAGCGCTCTGGATTCCGGCACTTTCCGCCACGTGGCCTGGGGGACAAGGTGCCAACGAATGGTCCCGCTACAGCTGTGCCGACTGTTGGCCGTCGCCCCTGGTGACACGTTTGCTTTGGCAGAAGCAGCTGTGGGGAGGGTTTCTCTGGAGGGTCAATTCCGTCCACCCAGTGCCATCGTGCGAGCAAACAGCTTGTCGCTAACATATCTGGGGAAAAGTCCTTTCTGGAAGGTTCCGGTGCTCACGGGCAGCCGTGCCTGTCCACCTCCTGCCTCCTGTTGTTATGGAGCCTACGTGGGCCCCAACTGGAGCCTCGCGTCCTCTGAGCAGCTGCCACGGAGAGCGGTCAGGAGCCACCGGCAGGGGCGGGGGGAGGTGGGTCGGGGAAGACCATCCTGAACTAAATTTCAGTCCCGGGCTTCAGGCTCCGCCACTCACCTCAAACAGAAAGACATGAGGTCAGCAGGCCCCACCGAGGCGAGCCCATACCAGGAGCAGCCCGGAAACATCTAGTGGACAAGTACACAGAATCCCCTGGCAGGGGGACTCACGGTCTTCGAAGTTGCTTTTAGGAGCCAATGTACGACGTTGGCCTCACAAGAAGCCCACGAAAGCCGAGTGTTGCCCCTACAGCACAGGTAAGGAGGGAGTGACGCAGCTCGCCCCCCCAGGTCCCCACCCCAGGGGGGGTGCATGGGGAGCTCAGGCTCTACACCCAACTGCTGCTGCACAGACTATGTATGTGGTCTCTGAGCAAAGAGCCTGCAGGATTCAAGAGGTCCTTGGTCCTCCATCACTGAGAAGCGGGGCCTCACGTACAGGGTGATCGCCTCTGGGACAACGAAGAGAGCCCATGACACGACCCAAGTGACATAAGCTGCACCGCAGACAAGGCATCTAGCCCTGCTGCAGGATTCCCTCGCTGCAGCTTTGCACGGCCCGACCATGAGAGGCCCGCACACAGCTGGCCCGGCGGTGAGCTGCTCGTATGGGCCGTCTTCCTCCCTACGTGCTCCAGGGACACAGCTCAGCAAGTCCCAGAGAAACCGAAGGAGCTTTCTCAACATTACTCCCATGCATTTTCCTCATGTTTCCCTGAAAACTAATGGCAGCTAATGGATACTCAGGGGCTCTATCACTCTATTAAACTTTTTCTATTTTAAATTTTTTAAAAGATTTTATTTATTTATTCACAGAGAGAGAGAGAGAGAGAGAGAGGCAGAGACACAGGCAGAGGGAGAAGCAGGCTCCATGCCGGGAGCCCGACATGGAACTTGATCCCGGGTCTCCAGGATCACGCCCTGGGCCGAAGGCAGATGCTCAACCGCTGAGCCACCCGAGCGTCCCTATTAAACTTTTTCTAAGTCTTGTAGGTGGCAAGCAGCGCATGACTATGACTGAAGGCTGATGTGAGCCCATGTGAGACCGAGTGACATCAGAGATAAGGCAAGCCCACGACCACCTTGATTCAACGGAAACTGCTGGAAGGGCCCGGTGGGAACTGGAAGGGTCAGAAGACGCAAGCTCACTCAGATGGGCTAAATCCTCCGGCGTGCTCCGTCTCAGGTGGGCCCTCAGAGCTGGTGTTCGTGAGCCCAGCTTTGCAATCTCCCTGATGGGCTGCTGTGCACCAGACGTCACGGCACCAGGGACGGAAACGGCCTTGCTGTTGAGGAGCCGACAGTCTCACGGGGACACTGGAAGGCGTCCACACCGATTCCAGAGGGCCAAGAACTCAGCACTTCTCCCTGGAGGAGGTCACTTCTCCCTGGAGCATCTCCAAGAGCAGGTGACCCTGGGTCGGAGCTTCCCTGAAAGTCCTAAGCAATCCCAGTAAACAACACCTCCTGAGGGAGGGCTTCAAGGAGGAAGTAACCGCCAGGCTGGTTCATTAAGAACCATGAACTTTTCTAAACACACACAGGACAGCAAAACAAGGAGATAAAAAGAAGAGCCTGTCTTCAGCCGCAATCAGTCAAGGATACATCTTGTAATCCTTGAGATAACCACGAAAATGATAAAGTAAGAGAACTAACCATAAGTGGGGAAAATGGACTAACAACTTTTGGCTCGCCCCCAAAAGAGGTCAAGAGGGAGAGAAGAGAATGTCAAACAGGCAGGTCAGATAGGACACAACGTGAAAGACAGGATATAAGACCTCAAATGTCGGGAACCACGTGAAACGTGAATGAATAAACCACTTTGATGAACTTAAGAGATAAAAACCGGAGGCGAGAAGGAGGGACGCAAGCACGTCACCAAAAACACGCAAGAGGCTGCCAGCCATCCTTGGGTCTGTTTCGGGGCCCGCCGAGTCGAGCACAAGCTGTGGGCATCAGTATCTCTGGCTTTCACAACTCATTTGTCTGCCTCCACGCACGTTGGGAAGGCAAATCACTTTATTGGAAAGGCCATAGAAACCCCTGCTGTCCTGCTGGCTCCTAACCAAGCGTGCCCTTGTTCCTCCCTGCTCCGGACGGTTCATTCAGCGCATCCTTGCATGTGCACATAAACCCTGCACTGTATCTGGATCATCACACTGTGGTATTGGAAACGGCCTAACAGCCTTTGTGGGGGACGCCACCAATCATGGGGAGGGGTCCTTTCTCCCTGCCCACATTCCTTGCCCCACCGTCCCCCACCCCCCACCCCCGGTCCCCGACCCCAAGTACCAGGCTCCATTCGTACAGTAATGAAACCACTACTGTTTGGTTGGCAGTAATGAGTTCTGAAAGCATCAATGGAGCGTTTCACGGAGATGGGCTATTGTTAGGTGCGGCGAACGCTCCCGGCATCAATCCACCACAGTAGATGGCAGCGGCCTTGTTTTAAGCACGTCAGGAACGCGATGAGAAACAGCACAATCCGTGCTCTTCAAGGACAACAAGACTCGGCTCCGACAATCACACAAAATGACCGATGACTAAATACACGCCTTTCTACAGAAGCTGGCTCCACCGTGTCCTTAAACGTGGGTACGATCGCTGTCCTAGCACTGAGAGGTAGCTTCCGTGGCTGCAGCTCAGCCCCCAAAATATCACGCCGACTTCCTGTCCCACAGTCACTGTGACAGCCTCCCCGGCAAAGACATCCTTCATTCCTTGTATCCGTTAACTCTTCACGGGAAGGAAGGATGGATGAAAAAGGAAAGTGAGAAACAGAGAGAATGACCCCAATGAGCTTTGTCTCCGTTGTCCGGTTGCTGAGTTCAAGGACAGAACAGGGGTTGGGGGTGGAAGTAGCAGATTAACCCTCCTGGGTCTCCATTTCCACACCAGACTTGCTGGGCTAAGCGGCATGAGATCCCTGTCATTCAACGATTTTCAACCTGGAATAACAGCCAATACCTAGAGCTCAAAGAAATGGCAATGGAAACATCTGGTCATCCGGTTGAGAGACAATGTGTAAGCTTCCCTTTTAGTTTACCTCTATCACCATTTCCTTAAGAGAAGAAAATGAAAATGGTTTCTTCACTTGTATAAAAAAAAATCAATTTTTTTTTAAAACAAAGACTAGAGCTAGAGAAGTATTTCTGGTAACTTTATGCTCTGGTCAATCCCAATTTCTCCATTTTTCTCTACCAAAAGGTCTCTCTTGTTTTTTGGCACGGGAGGGGCTGCTGCGGGTTTGCGTTACGGTAGGTGCAAGACCTACGGATGCAGAAATACCAAGATGAAGACTCCCCGCCCCTTCCTTGAGGATGGAAACGACTGCAACCTCCTTCCCAAGACCAGGCAGTGGTGGTCCCGCCTTCCGCACAGGGGAGCATGAGGAAAGAGGAGGAAAAGGGGAAGAGGAACACATCAGTACTTGAATCAGCATGGACTACGGAAACGAGGCAGAAAGGCGACACAGGAAATGGACGTGGAACAAGGAAGAACAGGAGACGGAAATGGACCTAATATGCCATGGAAGTCTTGAATTATTTTGATATTTGTCAATACACAATTGCCAGAAAGGCCTGGACAAAACTGCAACTTGATAGGAGATCAAAGACCCCTAAATACCTAAGCGTCTGGCCCACAGAACACGTGTCAGACTAGAACCAAAAGCTCTTTCTGCCTTTCCCTTGTCCCATAGGAATCGTATTATCTTTAGAAACACAAATGTCTCTTATTAATAGAGACTCTAAAAATAGGTGAATCCAGGGAAAAGTCAGAATCGATTCGACGGAAGGCTGCGTACATTTTGTTGCTACATTTAAAAGAAGCTAATGCGTAGGTGACAAGTATGAGAAAGGGAAGGACGGGACCTAAGACCGAAGAGAAGACCGTCTCCTCCCTCGAGTGAGGTCCTACATAAGCCGCACACGCCCGTCCCCTCCCACCCTTGAGGAAAAGCCTCGGTCTCTCTCTAGCTCATGAAACCACACAGGAGAAAGCTTTCACGGGGCTCCGGACACCGCGTGCCTGAGCTCAAGGCCCACACAGAAGAGCAAGGACCAGCCTCGTGGTGTAGGCTGCACCCAGCCGGTGAAGGGTCGGTCCCTGCGGAGAAAATCCTAGGAGGGAGACTAACCCCCCCAAACGACTGTGACCCAGCATCTGCCTTCCATGTAACACTTGGGACACTCGTATGACCTGGGCGGCGGGGCCACCCCCGTGGGGTGGCCTCCCCCGACCAGAGCACGCACCCTTGCTCACTTAAAACATCACCGGGGAGCCCGTGACGATCCAACTGAAAGCTCGACTCCAAGGGACGCAAAGGTGATTTTAAGACCTCAAATGCAAGGTACCCCAGGTGCCCAGCTGCCCAGGGCTCGATCACATGGGGGTCAGTGAGGGCACGCACACCGTCCGGCGGGCTAGGAATGTGCTGGCGCTCCCTTGGTCTCCCCAGGAAGGCACGATGGACCCCGCAGGCGACGGGCGGATTCTTAAAGGACGTGGTTTCTTGTCTTCAGCCAACACTGACGTCCTCGCAGCTTCCTGCCTGTGCTGACGGGGTGAGGTGCCCAGCCCCGCACTGCGCACCCCACGCACAACCAATTACACCTTTTCCAGGGCACATGATCTCACTTTCCCTTCCCAGGATTTCTCTTTCCGCGACTCTCATCAGAACCTTGGCCGCCCATACCTGACACTCCCAAGACAACGTATTTGGCAGGCTCGCTCCGGGAGGGAAATAAGTGCGGGCCGTTGCAGTTTCTCCTAAGGGAAGACACTTGCTGGGGGTGAGGAGGCTGGAAAGGAGCAGGCGTCCCTGAAACAGCACTGCCCTAAGCGTCCAGAGGCCCTGGGAGGCGGCGGCCCGCTCTCTTAGCCAGAGGCGATTAGCGGTTACCTGTGCCTGCAGTGATGCTGCAGCCAGCGGGTGGAAGAGGTGATCTGGGGCACAGGCCGCAAGCACACCCGCGGGCTCCGGCAGCTGCCCAGGGCACATGCTCCCGCAGCACTGCCTCCTCCTGGGGGGCACTGCCTTCAAGCAAGCAACTCCTTCATGGGGAAAGATTTACACTTTCACCCAGTAAAATAAGAAAATACGCCGGTGTGAAGGGAATAAAACATCTAGTGATCCGCGGCGAATCCAAAGAGCCGTGCATGGGCCGGCGCGGGGAAGGATCGGTGCTCAAGGCCCGGGCCCTCGGCGGATCCACTCATGAGGTCACAACACCAAGCTCAAGTCCACCTTCCTCCGGAGTCCAGAGAAATCGGGTCTGCGACATGTCGCTCAGCCAGGCCTGGGGACGCTGGGGCCCTGAGCACCGTCCTCTGGGGACCCCACATCCATCTGGCGTGAGCCCAACCAAGGGCCGGTCTGGAGAAGTCAGAATAAACACAGCCCTTCCCAAGGAGGGTCTCGGCAAGTCGCGGGCAACCCCGGCTGCAGGAGAGACGCCACCGTATCGTCGGCCAAGCCAGAGGCCAACGTGAGGGTGCCTGTGTGAATCTGGGCCCTGCCGTGCCTGCTGTTCATGACTGTCCCCACATGGACAGCGAGCACAAGGAGGGACAGCTGCTTCCCGGAGGCCAAGACGCAGTCATCAACGGGAGAAGCTCACCGTCCTGCAGGGCGAGAGTCCAGGATCAGGCCCGAGACACGGCCTGTTGCCGACTCTTCGCACCCCCAGCGCCAGCACCGGGTCTTTTCTCCAGAACGATAGTTTGAAGATCATCTTTTTCCTTCCCGTTTTGCCTCAAGTCCACACACTTGTCGTTAAACACTGTGGTTTCCGTCTCCAAAATACTCCTCTAGCTCCCGTCTTCTGTTTTGCTGGCCTCGCCTCCACCCAGGGCTGCACAACCGCGTCGCAGTTTCAGACCGCAGCCCACCTCGGCTGTACAACCCCCAGATGATTTACTCTTCTCGAGGACCACCTGGAAAGGGTCGGCGTAAGGTCAGGTGGGGAAAAGCGAATCAAGGGCTCGGCTGTGCTCCGTCCTCGATCAAGTGGCGGCAACGGCATCGTGATGGGCCAGGTCTTCCTCACCGCCAGGCTCCTCCCTCGCCTCCTCCCACGGGGTCTCGGTGGCAGCCCTGGTTGCACATCTGATTAGATCCCACATGAACCTGCTGGATGAAACCCCTGCCTCCATCACCAACCTTTCCCGTGACTGCGTCACACTTTCCCCACAGGTGGCAAAACTCACTCCCTGCTCTTTGCCTCTTCTTGAAGCTTCTAAAAAAAAACCACTTTTGGGACTAGAGAGCGGAGTGCAAAACAGACAATGAGGAAATAAGACCATCTGCTTAAAACTGGGCAGCACGTGGGGGGCTGGGGTGAGGCACCAACCCTCGGGGCAGAAGGCACCGAGGCCTCTGGGACTCAGTTTCCCATCTGTGGCCGACGCCGTGAGTCACCATCTGACACCATCCAAAAACTCGACCACGATGAACGTCAGACTCTGGACAGAGACAGCGTGGACCCCGGAAGGGACCGAAGCCACGTCCTCAGGGCAACTGGCGGGTGCGTGTGAGCAAAGCCTTAGGGCCCAGGAAGCTAGATGCCACAGCTCCCTCCCTGCCCATGCGCCGCCAACCCGACCTAAGGGACCGTCCCCACCGGGGCAACCAGCAGGTGCCTTCAGCAACCCAGGCAGTGGTCTCTGGGGCGGAGGTATCTACGAGTCCACATTGGTTTTAAGGAATTAGTAAGCAAAGAGGAGGGAGGAGAGAAACCTTCTGCGTCTGGCCCGGGGCACCCAGCAGCCTCGCCTGCCTGCCCTCACCACCACCTCCAGGGACCAGGACCCCACCACCCAGGGTCTTGGAGGCAAGAGACTCTGGGGGCGTCTAGACCTGCAGCTGCTGATACTCGGACCACCGGGGCGGGGGGGGGGGGTGAGTTTCAAGGGCCGGAGGGGAGGACCCCGGCCCATGGCCCCCCGCCAACCTACGAGCACACCCAAACCCAACAACAAGAGGGAAGTAAAGGTTCCAAGTGAGCCGTGGACCCCTCAACCGTCAGGAACCTGGGTTTTGGGGTCTGGTGCTGGTCTAGGCCGACGCCATCTGCCTCCCAGCATCTCTCACCGTTCCAGGGGACTTTATGGGGACACGTGTCTGTCTCTTCAATAGGACACATTTAAAGGCACAGATTTTTTCCTAAAAGCACTGAAGAGCTACACAAGGCCTTCAGTGAAATAATCCTCCTTTTAAAAGTGACAAATTCCCCCAACTTCCAAAGCTGACGTCCCCCGCTCCCCTCATCACAGAGGCCGGGAAGTGAAGTGCATCACAGGCCCAGGCCTGCCTCCCGCAAGTCCACCTCCCTGCGGGAGCCGCTTCCCAGGGCAGCTGCCGACACCCACGCTTTCCCATCTGACTCTACAGTCTACAGGGAACTGAGTCACGAATCAAGGTTGGAGCCTGCTGTTGGCGCTGCCGCCCCGGAGCTCCTCCCTGGCTGCGGTCCGGGAGGGACAGACATCAAAAGATTAAAATCACCGACAAAGTTGTAAGCTGTAAGGCCTGGTTCTCGACCACAGGGGCTCCCGGGATAGAGTCCCCATCGGGCTCCCTGCATGAAGCCTGCTTCTCCCTCTGCCTCTGCCTCTCTGTCTCTCATGAATAAACAAATAAAATCTTAAAAAAAAAAAAAAAAAAGGAAAGAAAGAAAAGGAAAAGGAAAAGGAAAAGGAAAAGGAAAAGGAAAAGGAAAAGGAAAAGGAAAAGGAAAAGGAAAGAAAAAGAAAAGAAAGGTGTGCATCGTACCGACTCCCCCGAATCCTCGTTGCAGCTTGTCCGTCCGGCCCTGGAGGTCCCGCCCCGCTCCCAAGGTCCTGCCGGCGCCCCACTCCCTGCCATCTCTGACTGGCCTTGTTTCCCCCGCGACCCTCCATCCTCGGCCAGTGTGACCCCCCCACACGACACCTGATCTCATCATCGACTCCTGCCCATGACCCACCTCAGCTTCAACTCACTGACACAAAGATCATCCCCAGGACCTGGAGCCAAGCGCATGCGGCCCCACTGCCCAAACGGCGCCCCCACCCACACACGCCCCGCTGCTGCCACACGGCCCGGCACTCGCCTGCCACGCACAATCCTCTCGGGCTCGCCGGCGCCGGGCAAGAAGGCAGGTGTGCCAGGTCACAGGGGGCTGGCTCGTGGCTCGCTGAGGCCCCTGTGCACCGCCCGTGGGCGCCAGGCTCACCCCGCGGCAGCCCCGCCTGCACCAGCCATGGTTCCCAGGTGCCGGGAAGTGCCTCCCTGCACTGAGCAGCCCATCCGCCCCACTCCCCGCCCTCCAGCTGCCAGTTCTCCGTGCACCCTGCATCCTGAGCCCTCATCACCCAGGCCCGGCTGCAACCCCCCTGGCACGCTGCCTGCCCGGCCCGGCTGCGCGGCCGACCCGCCGCGCCTCACGCCACAGTCCCTCCTTCACCTCCTCTAGCCCCAGCTGGACCCCGCCCCCCGCTGTGCGACCTCAGGCAAACTGGCTCCTCACGCTCCTTCTTTGTCCAGAAACTGGGGACGAGGACAATGCATGTCTCGGTCACGTGGAGAAGATTCGACTCAAGGGAGCGCACACGTGGCTTCCAACCGTGCCTGTGCCAGCCATACCATCCATGTCTCTTCCCCCTCGGGGCTTAAGGTCTTATGTTGTCATCGGTCAAGAACAGAACCTGCCTGGTAAGTTAGCTCCCCAAAGTGACAACGGCCAGGGTCCAGCAGGAAAGACACCAGCGTCTGCAGGGCCCACCGCATGCGCTCCAGGCCGTGCGGCACTCAGCTCTCCGGACCTCGGGTCAGGCTTACTTTACACACAAGGGTCAGACCAGGGGTGACTCCAGATGCCGCGCTCCTCCCGCCCAGCCCATGGCCTCCACTGAGCAGGTGGGAGCAGGTGGGAAGTGTGAGCAGGTGGGAGCAGGTGGGAACAAGTGTGAGCAGATGGGAGGTGGGAGCAGGTGTGAGCAGGTGTGAGGCGGGAGCAGGTGGAAGGTGTGAGCAGGTGGGAACAAGTGTGAGCAGATGGGAGGTGGGAGCAGGGGGAAGCAGGTGTGAGCAGGTGGGAGATGTGAGCAGGTGGGAGGTGGGAGCAGGTGGGAACAAGTGTGAGCAGATGGGAGGTGGGAGCAGGGGGAAGCAGGTGTGAGCAGTGGGAGGTGTGAGCAGGTGGGAGGTGGGAGCAGGTGGGAACAAGTGTGAGCAGGTGGGAGGTGGGAGGAGGTGGGAGGAGGTAGGAACAAGTGTAAGCAGATGGGAGGTGGGAGCAGGTGGGAGGTGGGAGCAGGTGGGAACAAGTGTGAGCAGGTGGGAACAAGTGTGAGCAGATGGGAGGTATGAGCAGATGGGAGGTGGAAGGTGTGAGCAGGTGGGAGGTGTGAGCAGGTGGGAGGTGGGAGGAGGTGGGAGCAGGTGGGAACAAATGTGAGCAGGTGGGAACAAGTGGGAGCAGATGGGAGGTGGGAGGTGTGAGGAAGTGGGAGGTGGGAACAGGTGGGAGCAAGTGTGAGCAGATGGGAGGTGGGAGCAGGTGTGAACAAGTGGGAGCAGGCAGGAGGTGGGAGGTGTGAGCAGGTGGGAGGTGTGAGCAGGTGTGAACAGGTGGGAGCAGCCCTGGCACGAGCACCCCGAGGACAAACAGGGAAACAGGATAGGGAGGCAGAGGTCTATAGGTGTCGTGCTCCGCCCAAGGCCTCCCAATGTCCCCGCTGACACAGGGAAAAGGGGACGGGGAGGCAGGAAGAAACAGCGAGAGCGGAGCGTGGAGGCTGAAGATGCGCCAGGAAGAGCGGAGCTTCTCAGCCTGCACGGGCTCGGCCGCTGGCCCCGGCGCATCATGGTTGCTTTATTTTCTTATGTCATGCTAGAAAATTAAACTTCTCCCTTTTGAGGCTTACTTATCTGGAAGGTTCATGTACAATTTCAGCAGGTAAGTCCAACAGGCAAAAACCCATTTTTTCCCTAAGGGACCCAGAGAGAAAAGAACTCAACTCTCCAGACCAACTCCCCAAGTCCCCCCTACATTCTTCCCGTCTGCTTTCCCTGCAAGCAGGGAAGTTTTCCAGGTGAGCCATCTGTGCTTGGGATTCTTTAGGAACATTCTTCCAACCCAGTTACCAAGTTCTTCCCCCTGTAATCTATGAATTTTTAAAAAAATATATTTTCGGTTTTCCTCCCTACATCTCCCAGGTGAAGCAGGATTAGGCCAACTCGAACATCCTTCAGTGAAGCCACATTAAATCCAAAACGTACGGAGCCTTAATATATCATCTTCCATCGGCCAATTTTACAGCAGTGCTAATTGCTATTTTAGAAGATGATGACGTCTTCTGGATGAGCCACGGAAAGAATAACATATTTAGCCTGCAAATTCACGGAATACTGAACGGCAAGACCAATGCATCTTATCTCCACAGGCTTAGGATTCCCTCAGCGAGGCAGGCACGCAGAGAGCTTCAGAAATAATGCTGGGGGTACGTGCAGAGGGGCCACGGTTTCTTAAAACGCTGCAATCTAGGTAATGCTCTTGGAACAACTGTTGTTCTAAACGGCAAGTGGAAATGTCACAGAAGAATTTAAGAAAGAAGGGACACCTGGGTGGCTCAGCGGTTGAGCGTCCGTCTTTGGCTCAGGTCATGATCCTGGGGTCCTGGGATCGAGTCCCGTGTCAGGCTCCCTGCTTCTCCCTCTGCCTGTGTCTCTGCCTCTCTGTCTCTCATGAATAAATAAATTAAAAATGTAAAAAAAAATTCTTTGAATTAGAACACAAAAGTAATTTCCCAGCTATTTTATTTGTGAAGATTTTTTTTAAGTAATCTCTACACCCACCATGGTGCCCAAACACGGTCCCAAGATCGAGACTCACATGCTCTACTGACTGGGCCAGCCAGGCACCCCTCTCCAGGTATTTTAATATTTTATTGATTTATTTGAGAGAGAGAGAGAGAGAGAGAGAGAGAGAGAACCAGAGCACGAGCAGCGGTGGGGAGGCAGAGGGAGAGGGCTGAGCAGGGAGCCCGATGCGACGCCCGATTCCAGGACCCAGAGACCGCAACCCGGGCCTAAAGCAGACACTCAACCAACGGAGCCAGCCCGGCACCCTCTCTCCAGTTATTTCAAATGTCGCTTTAACTACACTTGCAAGAGGATTCAGAAAATGTTAAAGGACACAGAACATTCAAGCTTAAGTAAGAACATGCCCTGCAGTTGGGGCAGTGGGGCAAGAGCACTAAACTCTGGAGCAGGGAAGTCCGCCCAGAGCAGGACCCACCACACCAGAAGCTCGGTCACTGCGGCCTCTAGAAGCGGGCAGGACGTAGAGAGGGAAGCGGGGGCGGGGGGGGGGGGCGGGCTAACCAGCAGCTCGCGGCTCGCTCTAGACCCGGCAAGCACCCCAACCACCAAACGGGCAGGGAGGATACTGCCCCCGGCACCAGATCCAGACAGGATGGAGCCTTCCTCCAAATGTAATAGCAAGACTCCTCCCCGTGTGACTTCTCGATCCGGTTCCACCCAAACAGTATCTACACAGTCTGACTTCTAAAGCGGACAAAGGAAAACCCATTCCCTCCCATGAAAACCAGAGCTACACGCCACCAGGTTCCTCTAGCTTCCCAACGTGGAGACACTGGGCGGTGAGGACCGAGGACACCGAACAAAATGAGAGAGAGGGAGGAGGCAGGTGCGGCTCACGTCCGCGGCAACACCCGACCCTACAGCAGGCTCACAACCACAGAACCACGGTGACTTCAGAATCCCAGTTACCCTCCGCGGTGACAAATATGTTGAGCAACAATTCTGACTCTGTCGAAAGACAGCAGCTCATGAGCGTTATTAAAAAAAAAAAAAAAAAAAAGAGTCCACATGACTGTTTTGCTTTCACATTAAGAAAAAATAAGGGTTTTATTTTTTTCCTTTCCTTCCCAAATTCATTTTTCATATTCATCTCACAGTTGGGTATTTGGTTGAAGCATAATTGAAAAATGAAGACAAAAAAATAAATAAATAATTAAAAATTAAAAAAAAAAAAAAAAGGAAGACAAAGCCTGGGCAAATTATCCAAAGGAGAACACGCTGTCTTCTTTTCAAGGCCTATAAAAATAAATTTTGCCCGTGAACAGGAATTCAAGGAGATCCTCACATCGCCCTCTCGCTCATCTGAACCTGTTTTTCTTTTTTACCCAGTCCTACTTTTCTCCAAATTCAGAGTCGGGTATTTTTTTTTAAGATTTATTTATATATAAGATCTATTTATTTATTTAAAGATTTATTTATTTGAGACACAGAGAGAGAGTCTGTGCCCAATGAGACAGAGAGGCAGGCAGAGGGAGAGGCAGGCTCCCCACTGAGCAGGGAGCCTAATGTGGGGGCTCGACCCCGGGACCCCGGGACCATGACCCGAGCCGGAGGCGGCTCTCAATCGACTGAGCCACTCAGGGTCCTAGAGTGGAGGATGTTGAACAAAAATTCTAAGTATATCATTGTAGTCCACCTTAAACACAAGCACAGGTCTCAAATTTCAAATCAAAAGCTCCCATCTAATTTAACTTTTAAGAGATGAGTCCAGATGGTACTTGAAGACCAGAGCAGAGACGCAAAATTGGAACCAGTTACCTAAGCAGAGCTAACAGCCCATCTAGGGCAGAATCAGTCGAGCAATGAATCTTATTTCAACCCAAGGCACCTTGGAATGGAGCACTCACTTCCTCTTCGGATTAAGACATCTCCTTCAACTGCTCCCCTGGAACTTCCTGGCGCCTTTGCTTTCTGCACCCCAAGCACCACTCCTCCCTAACCCTGTGTGGGGCTGGCCACCTCCTGTCCCATAGCACCATGGCAACCCTGCTTGAACATACAGACATCCCTGGGCTTGAAAGGACCCTCCAAAAAAAAAAAAAAAAAAAGAAAGGACCCTCCAGCTGCAAATACGGGCTCATCGGACGAGGGCTCCTGCAGCGGGGCTTTGCCTCTGAGAACCTAACAATTAGAAATATTAACAGATTTTCTTTCTGGGAAAATAAGTCAAAGTCAGATCCTGGTTCAACAACAACATCCTGGTTCAAGAGGACTCACTTGTTGCTATCAGAAAACAAAAGCATTCTATTCTTCAGAGTCCGCTGAACTGGGAAGAGGTGAGTTTTTAAGTCTCAAGAGTAATAAGCAGACCATCCCTGCATACTTCGCTTTGTATTTGTCAGTATAACAGGTGTTTGCTCATCCTCAAATCATATCTGGAGTGCAGCTTTAGTGACTAAATAAAGGATGATTCCTGCCAAACCTTACAGGGAACCTGTGATAGATAGCCAGATGGACAGATGGTCGGACAGAGAAGATGGATGGGTGGAGGACAGATTTAAAATACATTATTTTCCAAGGGCCAAAAAACAACAGATCGTGTTTATAATATAAACTATTAACTGAACTGCATATTTCTTTCTTAGTGTAGGAGGTCAGGTTGTCATTCCTCATTAAAAATATATGTGCACATAAAATGAGCCTTTCTTTAGAGAACTATCTCCACATGTATCTACTGTGCCTACAAAGGTTCCAACTGACTACCTTACAAAGGCTGAAATGGAAACACACAAGCTAAAAATAAGTGGAACTCATGTCATAGGTTGGTGCCATGCTTCTTGCACAGAAGTGAGAAGCGTGGGCGTTATCAGGGTGCAAGACTGAGATTGAAAGCCCCCGAAGCATAGCTGGGAAACCAATACTAACCAAGAATATTAAAAAATGACCCATTAGTGGTCTGTTACTTGGGAAAAAAATAAATTTAAACCTCCAAATCCAACCGTACACCAAAATACATTCCAGATGAATAGAAATTAATTTTCTAAAAAATACATTTTTTTAAAGATTTTTTATTTATTTATTCATGAGAGACATAGAGAGAGAGAGAAGCAGAGACACAGGCAGAGGGAGAAGCAGGCTCCATACATGGAACTCGATCCTGGGACTCCAGGATCACGCCCTGGGTCCAAGGCGGTGCTAAACCGCTGAGCCACCCGGGGCTGCCTAAAAAATACATTTCTAAAGCTAAAGTCAAGTTGTGTATTTTTGGATTCAATCTTGAGCAAGGACAAACATCCAAAATAATAACAAAAATAATTGAAATTTAAATTTTTTGATGATGTAGGAAGGTTAAACTTCTGTAAGTCTAAAACGCTGCTCTAGGGACACACCTGGGTGGCTCAGTTGGTTAAGCAGTTGAGTCTTGATTTAGCCTCAGGTCATGATCTCAGGGTCATAAAATGGAGCCACCCAGCACGGGGGTGGAGCCTGCTTAAAATTCTCTGTTCCTCCGCCTCCACGCTCTCAAAATTATTTATTTAAACAAAGTAAAAAGGTGCAGTGGGAAAAATAGTCAAAAATTACATGAGTTATCTATTAAAGGGGTAAATGCACTGAGACCCACAAGCCAAATCCAGCCATTGCCCATTTTTGCTAAAATGGTTTTTACATTTTTAACTGGTCAGGAAAAATCAAAAGGGAGATTTTAGGATGTGCAAAAACTTTATGAAATTCACATTTCAGTGGCCATACTGGAAAAGAGCCACACACTCATCTCCCTATTGTCTGAGGCTGCTTTGGGCTACAATGGCAGGACTGCATAGTTGGGACAGAACCGGCTTGGCCCACAAAGCCTAAAGTAATTCCTATCTGGCTCTTCCTAGAAAAATTTAGCTGACCTATGACCTATTATACAAAAGGCTGATGCAGAAGAAAAACAATGAGGCCCAATAAATAAGTAGGCGAAGGGGATTTTTTGAAGTAGGCAAAAAATACAACTAAAGAAGAAAATGTTCACTTCTGTGCCAAGTTGAAAGAACCTCTTTGACCCGTCAAATTAAGATCTTTTGGAAAAGTCAACACAATGCTGTCACGGATGCGCTGAACCCAGAACTAACCCACTGTTGGTGGCACTCTAAAAAAGGTCCCACTCTAAAAAAATAAAAAATTAAAACACTAAATAAATAAATAAATAAATAAATAAATAAATAAATAAATAAATCGGTCTCACTCTCGAGAAAGCCCATCTGGCAAAAAGAAAGAAGTCCCCGAAAATGTCTGTAATTCACTTCTCTGGGTCTGGCCTAGAACATGGGCAAATTCGAATCCAAAGCCATTTATTACAGTATAATTAACACAATGAAAAGCCCCTGGGGCGCCGGGTGGCTCAGTGGGTTAAGCATCTGCCTTCAGCCCAGGTCATGATCCTGGGGCCCTGGGGTCGAGCCCCACATGGGGCTCCCTCTCAGCGGGGAGTCTGCTTCTCTCCCCCCACCCACTGTCCAAATTCTCGCTCTCGCTCTCAAATAATAAAACCTTAAAAACACACACATGAACAGCTTTAAATTTCCCTCAACTCTTTTTTCAAATGTCAATACCTGTGAAATCCAGATCTATCTCACCATCAGGTACTTGAGCGCTACCTTCTCATCCTCTGCGTGCTGCACTTTCGGAACGTTGCCCACCTGAGGGACTGCACACAGGAGACTTGCCGGAGGACGTGGGGAGGCTAAGGAAAGCCCTCAGGCCGCCGGCGAGGGGACACGTGGGGACAGGGGCGCCCCAGAGACGCTCAGAGGCCGCAGGGACGCAGAGGCCCAGGGCCAGGAGGCCGCGCACCCCTGTCCTGCACCCCCGGCTCCCAGTCCCCACGGGCCGACCCAGCACCGCCGCTCACCCGAGAGGGGAGCAGAGGACAGACCTGGGGGTGGAGGGGGAACAGCCAGCTTACTGTCCCTACTGCCCAACGGGGTCATGAAGAGTGATCTCCCACCGTGACAATTAGTGGGAGGCAGTAAATCTCAAGACCCTAGATCACCCAATAAACCGGAACCTGAAAGGGCTTTCACTTCCAAAAGAACGCTGGTGGGAGACAAGAAAACAGGGATTTGAAAAGCCAAACTGGTTTGTTGTTTTTTTTTTTTTCCTAACAAGGCAAAGCTATAAAAGAAAACATTTTCCATGATGTTTAGGCACAACTAATATGCTGGGGGGCAGCGGCACGCAGAGGAAGAGAAGGAATCTGAAGCAGCCCTGCCACCGAGCGCCGAGCCCACTGGGGGCCTTGAGGTCGTGACCCCCACCCAAAGCCGGAGACAGATGCTCGAGCGACTCCACCATCCAGGCACCCCAAGAACGGCCCATGTCAAACAGCGGGGAGACTGGTGATCGGCTAATTAAATCCAAGAGTTAACAAAGTCAAAGATGAGAGTAAACTCATGTTTTCCAGACTCTCTGGGGGCTAAAAAGAATCCTTTTCTAGTTTCTATTCTTCTGTGTCTTTTAAAAATCACTATTTCTAGTCAGTAAGGGCTCTACGCAGATTTATTAAGAACATACAGAGCCTAGAGTGTGGAAAGGGGCACGTTTCAAGGGATTCGACAGCAAAACTGTCCTCTCATCAATAACATGACCCTCGGTGCCAGGAATGGGGGAAGTGTCCTTGCTTCAAGTCACTGTATTGCAAACTCCTATAAGGAAATAAGGGAAAGTAGATTTCTCACTCAAAATGGAAATTAACTTCATTTCTAGTTACTCTAAGAGGAACTCCCAGTGCCAACCACGAGAGTCCCCCTGCCATCCGAGCACTCGGCTTCACTTTACCGTCCTGCCGCCGCCTCTCGCCACTGCTCCCTTTGCCTTTGTCCACCCTGGTCTCACCTCCCAACCTGATACACAAGACACTCGCCCTGTGAACCACACTCCTCCCAGCTTCTCCATTCATACCTGCCTTTATGGTCTTTAAGCTTTTGGGTTTTGTTTTTTTTTATTTACTTGTTTTACTAATTATTTTCTGAAAAATTAGCTCTTTCTACCTGTGGTCATTGTGACCACTCCATCCATCAGAACCTCTCAGAAGGCCATTAAGGTTTCCAGTTGGCATTCTCTGAGGGTTCAAAGTGAAATCGAGTGCCCGAATCCAATTTAGATACGGATTTCCATCTCTATCAACAGTTCACCAAGACACAGTGCCGTCCATCAGATTTGAAGTCTGGGAATCTGTGCCTTAGCAGAAGCTACAGGAACAGACAGTAACTAAAAAAATAAGACTCAAGAGCGCGGTTGCCATCGCTGTCGTATTTATCCACGCCACAGTTTAGCCAAGAAAGGACAGTAACAATCCTTCCAAACCACAGTATGAAAGTTGCCAATATCCCGTCTGCCTCTGTCTCTAGCGAGTCCTACGTTTTCATACCTTAGCTGAACAATTACCTTAATCATTATAATCTGGCATCACAAATGAAGAAATTGGTTCTAATTTCCAAGAGATGTCTGAGAATTCTGAGTTTAAGACCCAAGTAAGTACCTCCCTCGTAACCTGGTGAGTCTTTTGTCCTCTTCATTCACACCTCCTCCCCGTTCAGTCTCTCGATTAAGAAAGAGTATTTAGACTCTAATCTAAGACACTTTCCGCTTTGTGAATCATTCATTTATTGCCTCATATCACTGGCCACCTTAGCTTCGATGTTCTTAACAATCCCTGTTTTTAGTAAAGACTGAGGTGGTTGTTTTCATTGAAAACATAGTGACGAGGGATCCCTGGGAGGCTCAGCGGTTTAGCACCTGCCTTTGGCCCAGGGCGTGATTCTGGGGTCCCGGGATCGAGTCCCAGGTTGGGCTCCCGGCATGGAGCCTGCTTCTCCCTCTGCCTGGGTCTCTGCCTCTCTCTATCATAAGTAAATAAATAAATCTTAAAAAAAAAAAAAAAAAAAAAAGAAAGAAAGAAAGAAAAGAAAACATAATGACGAGCTCTGTAAAGGGAAAGTAGACAGTCTTGGACATCCACAAGTGCAACTACCTCAATAATCTTCAGTATCTGCTTCAGGGGTTCTAACAGCATTTCAGTTTACGAATCTCTTTAAGAGTGACACTAACTTCCTTTGTTTTGAAGACTCATATACAGTCAACCAGAAGGCCCTTCGATGCCACTAGAAAATCAACAATGAAAAAAAAAAAAAGGAACCAGTGATGACATTAGGTCCTTGAATCACTCAGCTGTTTTCACCAATAGCCTTCTAATACAGACAGAATAATGGTACGGACAATACTTCTTTATTTATTTATTTTAATTTTTATTTATTTATGATAGTCACAGAGAGAGAGAGAGAGGCAGAGACACAGGCAGAGGGAGAGGCAGGCTCCATGCACCGGGAGCCCGACGTGGGATTCGATCCCGGGTCTCCAGGATCGTGCCCTGGGCCAAAGGCAGGTGCTAAACCGCTGCACCACCCAGGGATCCCGACAATACTTCTTTAATCGTGGATCTTGCATCAGTTAAGCCCATCCTAGCCCACAAGCATCTTCCTCCTCCTCTGTGAGAGCTAATGCCAAGTGCAGCTTTTCCACGCCGACCGTTACCAGGAATTACAAAACAAATGCCACCGGGACCTTTATGAATCTTCATCATCTAAGAAAAGATGAAAAGCAGAGGTTTCCCAATTCTTAAAATATTAGCCTAATCATCAGAACAATGAAGCTTCTCAGTAAGAACAAAAAAAAAAAAAAAATTGTTTAAAGAAAATGTGCAAAGTCACCCGGCATCCAAATCAAGTAGGAGGAAGGACATTTTGATGGCAAATACCAGGAGTCACTTTGAAAGGAAGTTCAAGAACGCCTAAGTTTAAAGACATAAGAGACTGTTACCCTTGAGTGCGTGCAATAAGGTGTGACGGTAGAGGTTCTGGAATTCTAAAATAGCTCTTGGACTCAGGGATATTTACAAAACTCATCATGGAAAGCGTGGCTCTCTGGGCTTACCAGGATCGTAGTTGCATACCTACGTCAAAAGGCGGATATGAGGAACAAGTGTAAATGAAAGCAATTCTTCTAAGATTAAACATTAAGGGGATGCCTGGGGTGGCTCAGCTGGTTGAGCATCTGACTCTCCGTCTCGGCTCAGGTCGAGGTCTCAGGGTCATGAGATGGAACCCAGGGTGGTCGGGCTCCAAGCTCAGTGGGGAGTCTGCTTGAGATTCTCTCTCTCCCTCTCTCTCAAATAAATAAATCTTTAAAAAAAAAAAGAGAGATTAAATATTAAGGAATCTCTCTTAATGACAACATTAATATTCGGGTAGTACTAAACAGCTCTGAAACCACTGGGCGACTGCTGGAATCCATCCACACCCAGCTGGAACACAACGTCCCAAGCTCCTAGTGGGCAGTGACCTCCACACAGACCAGAAGAGGAGAGCCCAGGGGAACGGGGCCATCAGAGGAGCAACCGGGGTTCCAACAGGTCCAGCAAAGAGCAACACGGTTTCCAGACGACTGTCCCTACTCATCCCAGGAGGAAACGCGGCAGCCGGCAAGGAGTTTTCTGATACATGCCTCGACACTCCGTTCTGTGCACTTGATTTAAAAGAAACGTGTTGAGCGTGGGGCCTTCCGCCCTGTTACCCAGACCTCTGCTTGACAGACTCGATTAAAAAGCCTTAAAAAAAAAAAAAAAAACCAACCAAGCGTGTTGTCCCAACTCATGCATCATAATGAACTGAAACCTCAGCTACTGAACACAGTACACACAGGACACCCGGGCTGCCCCCGAGAAGTCACAATCTTCCTCCATGAGGCTGATTTCATACCTTTGTTTTTTTGCTTCGTATATTTTTAGAATAATTAAGAGAACTTCCTATTTTGTGCCTGACGTTACAAGGTATGAGGATTAAAGTGATCACGTCTCAGTACGCAACAAGTCTGCAAGCAATTAAATTGAACGTTTATCAAAAAGGCCACCTACAAAACCAAGGCTCTGGGCTGGTGCCTGTCACTGAGAAAAGCAACCGTGTAGGGTAGAAACTCAGGCTAGCCACTCATCCAGAGAGAACACAAATCATTTGCAGCTGCGGAGGGGTGAGTCCACTAAAGCTTCACTGGGAGCTCGGTAACCGCTTACCATGGAACCCGGACTTGTAAGGGTCCACACGGTCTGGTCACCCACAAAGCTCATTCCTCTTTCCCAGGAGGGGCTTAAGACCAAGACAAGCCACACTTTTTCTTGAAATATCTGGCAACCGGTCCTCTCTCATGACCTTCTCTTTTCTACTCATCATCTTTCAAGCTTCTTGGACAAATGGTGAAGAAGGAGGAAGAATCAGGGAGAAAAACATACACTTTGTCCAGGAGCTCCCTTCATCTCCTGAACACAAAGGTTATCTCTACCTACTTTTTTTTTTTTAAAGATTTATTTATGATAGACACAGAGAGAGAGAGAGGGAGGCAGAGACACAGGCAGAGGGAGAAGCAGGCTCCATGCAGGGAGCCCGACACAGGACTCGATCCTGGGACTCCAGGATTGCGTCCTGGGCCAAAGGCAGACTGAGCCACCCAGGGATCCCCTGTCTCTACCTACTTTTGAAAGGAATTAAATCCACTCTGAAACCAGAAACCTTTCATTCCACATTACTACTTAATGTATTTAATTAGACTACGGTGAATCCTGAACAGAAATGCAACGTGGGAACATGTCAAAAGTCAGTGATTTAGGAGAACCTGCTTCTGGGTTTATCCAGGTCAACAGGAAACGCCTCTTTGTGAGACATCCCCGGTCCTCAAAGCAATATGGTTAAATCAGACAAACTGCTGGGGCAAAGGTGGGTCGTCAAAGTCCTACAGAGGAGAGGCAGGCATATTTAAGGTCAAGAGCATGAAAGTCAAAATAAGATAATTGGCAAAGATGACAATCATTAAAAAGTGCTAAATTAAGTCTCCTGAATGAAGGGCCAAAGCACTCACCTCCTGCACTGACCCTACCAAGCTGAGAGGTATTTTTAAAACACCGCACTTGCCAGTGAAGGTGTATCCTCCTCAGGGAGAAGGGAAAGACCCGAGGCGCAAAAGCAGGGAAGTAACACAGCTCAGCAGAGGGACGTCCTGAGCCTGAGGCGCTCAAGGTCCTCAGAACTCCGTATTTCCTATTCATCACAAGCCGCCTCCCACCCGCATTCACAGATCAAGGAGACAAGCATCAGTGCGTGAGCAGACTCCAGAGGTTTCTCCTCCCGCCTCCTCCGGACCCTGGTGAGCAAATTCCAAGACAAGCGCCCGTGGCAGTGAGCGCAAGGAACCTCACCCAGACGTGCAAGGAGAAAGAGAAGCCCATCTTTCCCTGGTGTCCCTAAGTCGTCCTGCCGTCTAGGGTCCCCAGCCACAGACGCCTCCTGACACTCTTTCTTCTAGTCTCTTCTCGGAGAGCTTAACAAGCAAGCACGGTCCGTCCCAAGAGAAGCCGGGGGCCTTGGGACTCCCTCCTCGGCGACGCAGACGCAGGGCAAGCGCCAGCTACGCTTAGTGGGAAGCCAGCCCGCCCGGGAGGGCCGAAGATCGAGGCACAGAGGGCAGTCCATGCCAGGGTGGCCGCCCACCTGCCGAAGCAGGTGTGTGCTCGAGCTGGGCACTTTAAAGGCAATGGTGTTTAAAAAAACAAAAGTCAACAGCGAAAGAGCACAATGTAAGCCTTCAGAGCTCTCCTAAGTCATTCTTAGAAAAACTTCACAAACCACAAAGCTTGTGACTAAAACCCCAGGGGGCACAGAAAGCAAGGAATCCTGAGGGGGGGGTAGATGGTGGTGGGCACCGAGTCGGGAGTGGGACCCTGCCCTCCGACACGAGCGTTAGGCCCTGCGCTCCCCTCCCAGCGAGGCCCCCGCCCCGGGTCTCCCTAACAGGAGCCCCCGGACTTGAACACCCAAGGACCATCTGGCCTGAGCACTGCATGGTTGGGGTATGGTTCCAATCACGGCACAATTCAAACCACGACCCCCGATCTCAGCAAGGTGCTCCTAAATGGAAGAATTTCATATTTTGCCTTTCCAGTTGTTTTTATTGGAAGCATATTTGTGAGAACACAGAAGGAAAAGGCCTCAGCCTGAGCTTCAAAGCCACAAGCGCTCACTTCCCACCCCCAGCCTCCCTCCCTCCCTTCTTCTCTTCCTCCCTCCCTCCCTCCAGGGATGGGTTTCTAGCTCATCTTAACCCTATGGAAGAAAATGCACCTGCCAACTAACATCACTGAGCCAATCACCTCACTGCCAGTGCAGGCTTTGCACACCTTGTGCCTCCAGCACCCAAGATCCATGCTTTGCTGTTCAGCATCACCACCCTTCACTCTTGGGCCAACAGGCAGCAGCAGCCCCAGGAGCTGCCCCACGCTCCGTGGGCACCAGGGTCTCCCTGGAGCCCCCAGATTAGAATCCTCACCGCCATGGTCACCAGTGGATCAGAGCATGGTCTCAGGGGTTTCCTCTCAAAAACCTACAAACCGCGGTGAGGACGGGGCACCAAGGCCTCGCCTTACACGCCCATAAACAGCTCAGTTTAACCACTTGAGGAATAAAAAGAAAACGAGCTCTGGAAACCTTGGCTTGGCATCGGGGATCCCTACTCGCCGCTCCCAGGACGCGCTGCGCCCGTCACTGCACTCCTCAGAACCTCAGCCCCCCTCTGTAAAAGAGGGATTAAAAGCCCTACTTTGCTGAGCTGCCGTGAAAATTAAATAAGCACCAAGGAAGCATTCGGTAAGTGGTGGCGGACGGTCCCACTTCCTTATTCTGTCCAAGGGCAATCCCAAACGCATACTGGCCCCAGGTGGCACTTTCCGCACAATTCGGATGACAGCATCCTAGAGACCTAGGGGCCCAGGGGCCTGCAGGGCTCCTGATTCGGGCTCGACCTGGCCCTGCGCGCACAGCGTGGAGTCTGCTCCGCTGTCTCTCCCCCTCCCTCTGCCCCTCGCCCTCCTGCTTGCTCCGTCTCAAATCAAAGAAAGAAGAGAGCAAAGGCTGAGATCTAACATGCAGTCGCTACCCTGATGCCGGAAACGCGCGTGTGCACACAGTCTTACAAATTCCTAGTTTATGATGTCAAAATTCTCCAAACAAAACAGATACTAGTGACCAACCACGACGGCTTCTGCTTACTTCTTCACCGTCGGTAATCAGGACCCTCCAAGAGTAAGTAAATTTATTTTCTCTACGTTTGGGAACTCCTAGGACTTCTTCCATGAGCTTCTTGCATTTCCAAGGTTGACATTCATGGGGATGTTCACAAGGAAATAAAGCCAGATCTGCTGCGTTTCTGGTAATGTAATTGATAGCGATACATTATTAGGACGATCCTACTGTTCTCAACAGCAGCTCCTTAGGGTTTTATGCAGATAAGCCTGCAACACGCTACGTGAGAAGCAAAAACGCTCACCACCGCAAGGAATCCCACAGGAGGAAGTTACAAAGCCAAGTTCAGAGCCTCAAGCAGCACTGCCTCCCAAACTGAGTAATGCAAAGAAACCAAAGTAATGCAAAAAAAAAAAAAAAAAAACATGTAATGCCTCTCAAGAGTCTACACCTAAAAACTTTCTTAAAGCTTCCCAGGGCCCATGTGCTTACACCTTTCCAGAGTCGGTAAATTTAACATCAGCATCTCTCCTCCCAGAATGAAAATTATAATTTCTCTGTGCCCCCTGGTTCTCCCCCCTTTAATTAAGGGCTTTCATAATGCGGTCGGAGTGGGCGTCTCCACTGACCCCTGAGCCACATTCTGTTGGCATCAGGCTGTGTGGACGTGGGTGACTCTCTTCTAGCCTCTGCTGGAAGGAGGACCCAGTAGGACCCAGAAAGCACAGGTGAAGGTCAGAAAAGCTCTCCCACACTTAATTAACACAAGCTTCCTGGAATCACTTATGGGATTATCCCCAGGACAACTCACTTCAGGACATCCAGAAGAAATGAAGACCAAGGCACACGCACTTTCCTTAATGGCAACCTCCCGTTGCATCCCGATTAAGGTAACTCTATTGCACAGGGGGACGGGCACTGGGGCATGCGATGTGATGAGCACTGGGTGTTACACTATATGCGGGCAAATTGAGTTTAAATAAAAAATTTGGGCAGCACAGGTGGCTCAGCAGTTTAGCACCGCCTTCGGTCCAGGGCCTGATCCTGGAGACCCGGGATCGAGTCCCACATCGGGCTTCCTGCATGGAGCCTGCCCCTCCCTCTGCCTGCATCTCTGCCTCTCTCCCTCTGTGTCTCTCATGAATAAGCAAATAAAATCTTTAAAAAATAAATTTAAAAAAAAATTAAAAAATTAAAAATTTAATTCAAATAAAAAAAAGGTAAGTCTACTGCAGAAGTAAATCCAAGTGGCTGGCACAAAAACCTCCATACGAAAATGGAGCACTCTTAAGGAGGAGTCAACTCTTTGGAAGCCACTCACGTGTACATGTTTCCATTAAGGAAGTCATCGCCTTAAGTACAATTACATTGAGTGCTTCAAAAAGTAGAATGAAATAGTTAAAACCGGTGTGTAAAGACACATTTTGTTATTTGTTAGGCTAACCGGTCAGGAGGCAAATGGTTTCTTAGAGTGGTCTATTCAAAACATTACTGCATTTTTTTTTTTTAACTGCCACAGCAACTGTTGGATTTAGCCGTTGGGAAGCGCACAGGAACCGTTCTCGCTTTCCCAAAACCATGAGGTGATGCATTCTTAAAAATAAAACGGTCGACGCTGTGACTCCTGAGACCCCACGCAGAGTGGGAACCCCAAGGGCAGGACCATGGAACCATTTCCATTCTGCTCTTCTTGCCAAAGAGAAAAACTTCAAATGAGGCCCCTGCTGGGAACAAAGACACTGAGACAAGTAGCTTCTCCCGTCATTGGGCTGAGCATCCTTCGGGATCCAGCCTCCTCCCTGCGGGAGCGGGAGGCATGAGGCAAGGGCGGGCGGGCAGGACCACTGGGCCAGAGCGGAGCGCTGGGCCCCTCCCCGGGGCGGCCGGGCCGAGCTAACGCCCACGGACCACGGGCCACAGCTCCTCCGGGATGCACGAAGCAAGGCATGTTCATGCTTAAGGACGCGCCGGCAATACCCTTGGCAAGGCCCCGGCGCCTTGACCTCCCCACGCTCCTTCCCCCTCCTTTTCCCTCTGAAACAGAGCAGAGGGTCTCCAGCTACCAGGCCCTCCCAGGCCCCCGGCACTGCCTACCTTCTCCCCGCCAGCCACGCCGTGTCCACTCTGCCGACGAGACTAGAAGGTCCGGCTTACGTGATGGGCCATGGACTGTGCCCCCTGCCCGCCCCTGTTGCTGCCCCTCAGGCTTCCAGCTGGGTCGCCCCAGACAGGCAAGGTCACCACCGCACGCAAGACTGTCAGACCAACCACACAGCCACCTGTGAGCCAGCTACGTGGGTACACGGCGCAGGGAGAGCAGTTTCCCACTGATCCAAAATACAGTCGTTTACCACGAGTGAGGTCAAGCGCGGCCCTCAAGGGTGACCACAAGGCCCAGAGCCACGCATCAGGGGACAGTCCCTAGAAGGCAAGAGGACCGACATTCCAGGTAAAGGGGGGAAATGGGCCGAGGTGCAGCAGGGAAAGTCCAGGGTGCGGAGGGAAGGATGAACGGCTGCCGTCACCCCAGCTTCCCCACAGCAGGGCCGCAAGACACTCCAAGGTCGCTAAGACCCCGCGAACTTCTGAGAAGTCACTACACGTGCGATGAAGATCAGGGAGAGAGAGATCGTCTGAAGGTGTTTTCATGTTGAAGGAAGACCCGGGCTGCTCGGTCACTCCACAAGCAGCCTCCCCAGCCGTGGGCTCCCCAACATGACACATGGCTCCTTCGCCTCAAACACAGAGACCCGATTTTGCACGACAAATGGTTCGTTCACTCAACACTCACTTACTGCAAGCACCGAGCCAGCTGCTAGGGGTTCAAAGATGGACTGACCTTATCCCTGGCTGCTCAAAGCCCAGGAGAGGCAGCCACGATAGTTAAAAGGCAACAAATGCCATAGAAACGGCAAACAGGGCACGACTGGGGTCAATGAACTGCACCCACGTGCCAATCATAGAAGAAACATTTCCTTATCTCACCATTTTGTCCACATCCAGGCCTATCTCTGATGTGACTGCGTCTATTTCGAGTTTACACATTTCTAGACATTTTCACAGAGCATGTTCACAGATTTTGTTACTTTCTTCTATGACTACAACATCATAAGAGAAATGACCAACTAGATGGGGCTAAGGGAAGGTCCTTCGAACAACCCTTTATACTAGTTCTGTACCATGCCCACGCCTATGTTATCATCTACTCCGGAGAGGCCAAAACTGTCAAGTCAGAATGCACAGTATCTCCATCCTCCGATATCTTGTTACCTAGAGAAGTCTTACTTCTCTTTCCAGTAATTTTTTTTTTTTTTTTTTTTTTTTAGCATTCCCCTCAACCACAGCAAAGCTAGGAATGCGGCCCTCACCTGGTCCCGGGAAGAAAAAAATCTAATATCCCTTCTAGAACTACTGCATCCTCAGCAGGTGGTTAAAATATTTGGGTTTTAAAAGGAAAACTTAGTGAACATGACGTTAGCGCCCTTAAAAGTTCTATAGAGACAAGTTTCAAAGCAAAACTAAAGGGTGGCAGCTCAACAAGCAACGATGAACCCTATTCCAACGACGCCTGGCTTAGTCAAGCACTGATCTGCGCAGCAAGGCGGCCGGGTCTCTAACTCTGAGACCAAATACCCAAATACACAGGCTGCAAGCCGTCACAGCTCTGGTCACAGCTCTGAACGCAGCCCCTGCTCCTGGTGCTGAGGGCGCCCGGCCCACGGGGCACCAGCTGCCAGCGGCCCCGGCACATGCCCAGCTCGCGGCCCAGGGCAGGAGCGCGGCTCCAACTTACGCGGCTCATCCCTCGCACATGGACGCACGGCCCAGACGCTCCGAGCGTCATCGTCAGCCTCTGCACACATCTCCCTCCCTCACCAGCAGGCTCAGCATCGCCCCGCAGACGCAGCTCGTTCGTGTGTCATACAGTAACGCTCAGAAGCCGCGTGCAGAACACGGCCAGGCTTTACCTCGTCCTCTGCCGGGGCCTGTTTCACACCCGCTTTCATTCGTCCTTTCCCAGACGACCCCCCCTCCCCCGACACCTGGAACAGGTTCTCCACCACTTCTCGCCCTTGCAAACCTCTCCAGAAAACCCATTCCATGCATTAACAGGCCACGCCTGCTCTCATCCGTTAAGAAGGATGCCGGGAACACCTGCCGGCTTGGCGAGGAGCAGCGCGCCGCGCCCCAGGCTCTGGGCAGGCCCACCGGCACAGCAGAAGGCCACAGGCCACGCGCCGTCCCCAGTCACACGTGGGGGGGCTGCGAGCCCCTGAGCGAAACCAGGGTTGTCCTGCCTTCTCAGCGGTTGTCCTGCCTTCTCAGCGGCTTCCACGGACAATGCGGAACGAATAAGGTAAGAGGGGTGTGGAGCGGTGCAGGAGGACACGCACTGGGCCTTCTCATCACTGACTCAATGCTATGAAGAATATACAAAGAGAAACAGAAGACGAGGCGCAACATAAACCGAATACATTCTACGAATATCCAGTTACTTCCACCTGGATGCGATCAGCGTGACAGGGCTGTAGGCCCACGCTGGGATTCGGATGTATAGTCATTACGGAACAAAGAAAATGCTACAATTTTGAGAATGGTGCATAAATCTTATTTAGGTATTTGCATAAATAGAAAAGGATATTAAAGTGTTAACTACTACTCCGAGCAAACTCAACCCAAACACATTCTTTCTAAATGATCCTACTTGACAAGATGTTTGCATATAAACTTTCACCCAAACACAAATCAATCCCTGTGATGTGGCTGGAGGTCTGCAAAGCTGCCCAGACCGTTTACAGGGTAAATACAGGCTAAACTAATCTTGCATCTTTTAAGTTTGAAACTTTAAGGAGACTTGAGAAACAATTATCTGGACAAAGATACTACTGTGATCGTTACTGCAGGTACCAACCGCCTCGTCGATCAACAGTGGGGCAATAAGAGTTCCAGCCTCACAAAGATTTGTACAAATGAATCTAAGAATGAGCTATCTTTTTTTTTTTAAGACTTTATTTATTTATTCATGAGAGAGAGAGAGAGAGAGAGAGAGGCAGAGACACAGGCAGAGGAAAAAGCAGGCTCCCTGCGAGGAGCCCGATGCCGAAACTCGATCCCGGGACCCCAGGGTCACACCCCAGGCTGAAGGCAGACGCTCAACCACTGAGCCACCCAGGGATCCCTAAGAATGAGCTTCTACTGAAGTTCCTACTTCTGGTAGGAATGTTATATCTCTACACTGGCCAATATGGTAGTTATTAACCATCTGGTAGCTCTTGGGTACTTAAAATGCAGCGAGTGCAGTTGAGAAACTGAATTTTTAGTTTTGAGTCTAACTAATTCACATCGAAATAGCCACATGTGGTGCTGGTGGCAACTGTACTGGAGAAAACAGCTATAGAAGATGAAGAAATGCATTGAATTTCGGCAAGAACCCTTTCAAGAGGATAGAGTCACACCTGTAAGTCTACAAGTAAGACCCGGTGCCTAGCGAAGCATTTTAATACCAACACAGACCTTCAAGATGTAGCGAAGGGAAGTGAAGTCACGTCCAAGGGCAAACACATGCCAACAGCTCCAAGCTCCAGCTCCAAGCCCTCCACACCAATCTCTCTCCAAGACAGCCTAAAAGTCTGTCAATGGACCAGATGAAAGAGGAAACTAGTATTTTCAAACAATCTACTATGTGTCAGCCGCTGTGACACGCTCTTTACAAGTGAGGTCATAGTTCACCTCCCTACAATTCTGACCGGTAGCCGTCACCATTCCTATTAAATAACTCTACAGAGATTGGCAAACACTGGATTCCAACTCAGATCTCCACAACTCCAGAGAGCAGATTACTCCCACAGGACCACACCGTCCTTCTCGAGGTTCCTACCTCCGAGCCTCAGACTTTCAATGAAGCTAATCAAAATCTGATACTCTCCACCCTGGAACACTGGAAATCTACATTTGTCCTAACCAAGCAAAAGATAATCCCCCATTGCCAAGAGAGCAATCCAAGTTCCATTTCTCCAGCTTCCTCGAAGATCTTACTACATTTGTAGGGCTGCCTGTGAGAGAACAAAGAGCTTACCACAGCCCGCCAGCGTGCACCCATGAATCCTCACTGCTGCGTGCAGGTGCTCACCACTTCAGTAATGACATCACCCTTCCCCTACAGAGGAGGCCGCTGGCAGGTGCATCACCCAAAGGCCGTACCACGCAGCTGCGCCTGGACTCTCCATTCCTCAGACATCCCTGGCTCAAAGCTCTAACACTCCACGTGACCCCTCACAGCACTCCCCAGGGCAGATCTCCCTGACTTCAGAGGAATCCTCTTCCCTCACCGTACCAGACACAGAGTTCAAATGATCCTGGCACTGGGAGTCTCAGCTAGAAACAAAAGCAAGAATAACTCCCAAGAAAACATACGTCCACACAAAAACTGGTCAATGTTCACTGCGGCATCATTCGGGTAGCCAAGAAGCAGAAATAACTCAAATATTCATCAGCCGACGAATGGATAAAGAAAAGGGGGTCTATCTGGGGCACTTGGGTGGCTCAGTCCCTTAGGTGGCTCACTCCTGATTTGGCTCAGGTCCAGATCTCAGGGTCCTGGAGTTGAGCCCCCTATGGGAGCTCCATACTCAGCAGGGAGTCTGCGTAAGGTTCTCCCTCCCTCTTCCCCTACCACCCAGCTCATGTCCTATCTCAAAAATAAATAAATCCTTTTAAAAAATGGGGTATATCTATACAACAGAATATTACTCAGTTATTAAAAGGAGGTGAAGTACCGATACATGTTACAACACAGATGAAACTGAAAAGCCTCGTGCTAAGTGGAAGAAGCCAAGTCACAGAAGGCCACTATCATCTGACTCCGTTTATGTGAAACACTCCTAAGAAGCAAATCTATAAAGACAGAAAGTAGAAGAGTGGTTCCTAGCAGTTAGGAGGAGGGTGAAGTAGAAAGTGCCTGTTAATGGGTAAGAGGTTTCTGTACGGAGTGATTAAAATGCTCCAAAATTAAATACTGGCGACGGCTGCACAACTCTGCATATATCCAAAACCTCCGAAGAATTATAGATTTTCTTAAAGAAGTGAATTCTATGGTATATGGACTATATCTCCATAAAGTCATTAAAAAAAAAAAAAAAAAAGCTCATAAGATAACCAGAACAAAGTAAGGGCTAGAGCCCAGAGGGGTAGAACTCAACCCAATTGTAGTTAAACTCTTAATTAAAATGAGAAAGCTAGGGACGCCTGGAGGGCTCAGCGGAGGGGCGTCTCCCTTCATCCTGGGGTCCCGGAGATCCAGTCCCCGGTTGGGCTCCCCCGTGGGGAGCCTGCTTCTCCCTATGCCTGTGTCTCTGCCTCTCTGTCTCTCTCATAATAAAATGAAATGAGAAAGCCAAATGGCGATGTTTTCCAAAAGTCTTCCCTAAATACAGATCCAAACTTCACAAACCGTCCTTCATTGAAACCTGAAAAACACAAAGGTCAAAGAAATCCAAGATCCTCTCCAACTTACAGATAAACAAACAAAAAGTTTATGTAGATCTCCTCAGAGATAAAGAAACGAAGTCCTACGTATATACATTTAACTGAGGACTGAGGACGACCCACAGAGAGGTCAGAAAGGCCTTCTAGTAAACAATTCTTGTCTGAATTAAACTGGACATTCCCGGCTACTGTTTTTTTTTCTCCCTAAATATGAGTGGATTAGACTGGGTCATAATCAGTCGCTGAGTACTTCCCAGGTGCCAGGTCGTGTTCGAAGCACACACACAATCTTCTAAAACTTAATCCTCGTAACCCTTATCCTGAGGCATGAGATTTAGGGTTTTATGGGGTCCTGCTCCCGTGCCTTTGCCTATTCCCTCAGGGTCTGAGGAGCCACTACTGGCCGCAAAGCTGGGCAGCAGGGAATGATGGACAGGCCTTGGATGGTCTGGCCCCAGCGTCCGGTCAGGGCTCTGGACACTACTTCTCGTTCACCGCAAACTGATAAAATCTCAAAGCCCTTAATCTATGAAGAGGTTCTAGAACTGGAACAGGTAAGTGCTATTCTTGGACATTAAAAAGTAATAAAACTCAGTCCTCCGATGACTTAACTCATTAGAGAAACAGTCAAAACTCTGAGCTGTTGGTATGAAAAATACATATACAGAAAACGTACTAACACCTCACATCCCCCCACGGAGACCGCGGTTCCACATCAACAGCAACACTGAGGACATGTGACCGCGTCTAGACCTACAGGCAGCGCTTAGGAAGGCAGGAGCCCAACACGAGCCCCCAACTCACTCCTGCTCCCTGAGTTCAACCAGCTAAACAACCGGACCGAGGAGCGAGGGACCTGGGACCCAGTCCACAGAGGGGAGCGGACTGGGAGGCTGCAAGGAACAGCGTATACAGCAGGTCTGGGGCAAAGGAGAAAGCATCAACACGTGGGATCCCAGGCCGATTAGAAGAGAACGTGGCAACCGACTAGCCCTACGTAAATCACTACTCAAGGACAAGGGGTTTTTAAGTTTTTATTTAAATTCATTTGCCAACTTACAGTATCACACCCAGTGCTCATCCCATCAGGTGCCCCCTCAGTGCCGTCACCCGGTCACCCCATCCCCTGCCCACCTCCCCTTCCACTTCCCCTTGTTCATTTCCCAGTCAGGAGTCTCTCATGGTTTGTCTCCCTAATTTTTCCCACTCAGTTTCCCCTCCTTCCCTTATGGTCCCTTTTCACTATTATTCCCCGCATGAGTGAAACCGTATGATGACTGTCCTTCTCTGATTGACTGACTTTACTCAGCATAATACCCTCCAGCTCCATCCACGTCGAAGCAAATGGTGGGATCCGTCGTTTCTGATGGCTGAATAATATTCCACTGAGCCATATGTGTGTACATATATATACACACACACACCATATCTCATTTATCCAAAAAGAAGTCGATGTGACAAAATGGCAGTGACAGGGTGCCCACAGAAAATGAGCCGCAAAGCATGATCTCACAGTCCTTCCGCTTGGTCTGTCTCTAGTTATTTAGGCTTAACTCAAGATATTTAATAAGTGTAAAGCCACTAAAACTAAGACTTTTCCGTTATCCACCTCATTTTCATTTTAGTTATCTTTTTTATTTTTTTCCCAAACACCCCAACTGAAACCACCCATTGGTATGACTGATCTTCCAAACTCATATTTACAACTGATACAAGATCATCACTCAGCTTTCTGCAGTTGTCAAAGTATTATCTGATGAAGAAAGTCTAGGTGCTAAAGATGCAGTACATGGTTTTTGTTCCAGATGCACAGTTGAATATATTACAGAACCCTGCCCACCAAAACCGTCATCGCCCATATGCCAAGAATGACAGCTTCTCTCTTTTATCACTTGGAAGAACAATACCTCAAAGGGTTAGTCCTCTACCCCACTCTCCGGAATTTAGGTAAGGATTGTCCCCTTTGCAGCCTCTTTCTCTTAATGCTAACCCTGTTACTAAGTCCCTTCCATCACTCAAGTACTATTAATTGAATGACCCTCACTTATCTACATAACTCAGATGTTTTCAACCCTGAGGTTCACTCTGCAAGGAAAAACCACCTAGAAGCAAAGCCTCTCTACATCCAGAATCTTGCAGATCAACTGTAGTTTCAAATATTCTTTCCCACTGTCCACAAAACTAATCACAGTATCTAGGAAATTCTACTCTTTTGTAAGCCAAGAATATCTCCTAAGCCTACTTCTCAAATGCAGAAAAACCTTCATTCCAATCATGTGCCCTGATTTTTCCATGCAAAAAGAAAAAAAAAATGCTATAAAGTAGATAAACCATGCTTCATAAATTAGGTTGAACTCCCATATCCCAGATTTCTAAGAGTTAAAAATAATCCTATCTACGGATTTCCTTTAAAATCCTACTGAGCTAAAGTACTTCAGAAACGCCAAACTCCATTCTCTTCTATCTACATTCTGACACAAAGTCAAACTCTTCCCAAACTGTTTGTGGAGAAAATATTCCACTAATTATACCTGTCATGAGGGACCAGACTTTTCCCATCACCACTAAATGCCTCAAGAACTTCTTTTAAAAGACTGATTCTCAAAACTTCAAGTTGGAAGAATTAGACTCGATTGGTCTTATAACATTTCATGTCATCTTTGAGGAGAAGAGAATTTCTAACAGAATTTTTAGGGGCAATAAAGATAACTTGGCTTAAACCTTTCATTTTAGGGATGCCTCGGTGGCTCAGCGATTGAGTATCTGCCTTTGGCTCAGGGCGTGACCCCAGAGTCCTGGGATCGAGTTGCACGGAGCCTGCTTTTCCCTCTGCCTGTGTCTCTGCCTTTCTGTGTGTGTGTCTCTCATGCATAAATAAAACCTTTAAAAATAATAATAATAAAATAAATCTTTCATTTTATAGATCAGAAAACGGGTGCAGAGAGAGAGGAAATGATCGGTCCCAAATCACACAACCAAGTGGTGTGAAGGCTGGAACCAGAGCCGTCGGGGTCTAGGCTGTTGGCCTTTACCACGTTCCTTTACATGCCCAACACGGGCCACCAAGAAGGAAAGAAGAATGCTCAGGTCTTTTGATTCCTAGACACCTCTCCTTAAGGTCCGAAGATGCCTCCTATCCTCAAATGAGCCTTTGCCTCTTCCTCAGATTTTATTAGACAACAACAAAAAAAGGAGCTAAAGAGTTTTTCAATGAAAATAAAGACAGCAGCTCCACCTCAACATGACTCAAACATGGGCTACGACTAACCACAGCCCATTGAGAAGACAGCTCTTGCCTGGGATTATTAAGTGGCCGCTGTTCAAGCTGTCCAGAGGAAACCGCAAGGTTCTGAGAAGTGCAAGGTCAGCCATAAGGATCTTGCCAAGGTTAAAACACAGTGGGGGAGGTCAAGGTCTCCATCAAAGCAAGTGAGCACAGAGTGTGAACTCTGCAGTAATGTGTAGAAGGCATCCCAAAAATAAACGCGGGTCATGGGTCAGACGCAGTAATGAGCTTTCTCCCATATGACCCTATGCCAAACTCGAAATCTAAAAATAACCCCAAACCTCCAACTCTCAAGACAATAACCACAAACTCACAATGGATGCTCTGCGGAGTTTATATAAGCTATCTCAGGGCAGGCAATTGATCAAATTTCCAAAAGAATCTTTCAGATATTATGCAGATTACGAATAAATGTGCCTCAAATACCAAATTAGACTCTCCACTGGTGGACCTCTAATTATAGCTCATCTCCCTACAGAGTAATCCTGGAGCTCAGCAATTCAACAATGCATATGGCTAGTAACACATGCCCATTAGTATATGCATTTCTATTAATTTAAATGTGTTCATTAGTCATAAGACAATCCCCACCCTGAAGTGTACGAGTTTGCCCGGTTAAACTGAGAACTCTCGTTCCCCACGTATTCCACTTCATGTGTGAAGTTCAGGAAGCTATAAACTTGTGTTATCTGGCCATTACAGAAAAGCATCAAGTTAAAAAAAAAAAAAAAATCAAGTGTCCTTCTGTAGTAGCGAAGCCTCCAAGACAGCCCCCCAAATCCGAGCCTGTTGGTAGTGACGCCCTCATACATTATCACTCCTGATGAACAGGGCTGACTTGTGTCACCAACCGGACATCACAGAAGCAACGGGACAGGACTTCCAAGGCCGGGGAGTACAAGGCACTGCATTTTCCATCTTCCAGTGTCCAGGATGGCTTGCTGGCCTGGGGGAAACCCAAGTGCCACATTGTGGGATAAGCTGGCAGCCCCTGGAAACACCTTCATTGACAGGTGCTGAGGCTCCAGGGCAGCAGCCTGAGCAGCTCAGCGACCGACCGACCGACCGCGTCAAGGGAGACTCGGGAAGCACTTGCCCCCTGCCGCGGCCAGGCCCCCCCAAGTCCGCAACCCCACACGACGTCCTGGGGCAGAAGCACTCAAGACCCGAGAACCGGGATAGGAATCTCAAAAATGAAGACACTGTTTACTGCTGTTTTGGGCTGCTGGGTGGGGAAGTCACTTGTCACCCAGCAACGAATTACTAACGTATTTTGTTTCTGACTAACTCAAACTTCCAGAAATAAAAGTGTAGCATCTCCCGTTTTTAATTATTTTTTATTTTGTCCTTTCCAAGGATTCGAGGGACTCCTATCGCTTCCTGATCAACTGTGCTATGCAAAGAATGAATCATTCCTAAAGGACCAATTCCTCCCATTTTTCAGCAAACTCTTCACGGTACCAACGCGCATCTGGAAATGGCTTCTGAAAATCCACCTCAGCAGAGTCAGTGGAGTCCATCCTAATGCTAATAAAAGCTCATATTATTTGAAGGGATACAAAGCAATCAGTACGTGTATGCAAATTATATGTAGTCCCCTGAACATCCCCTCGCTGGACTGTCACACCCCTGACCTCCACTGGCCCTCCGCCCGCCCTCGTCCCCCCGCTCATGAAACTGGGCACAGAAGACGCCAACAAAACCACACACATCTGATTTTGTAAACAGCCAAACACTAAACAGTTCATCAGTGTTACAAATGCTCTATCACGAGGCGTCTGATCTTTATAGCATCTCTAGAAAGCAGCTTCCCCCATCTTTTTTTTTGTATATATAAATTTATTTTTTATTGGTGTTCAATTTGCCAACATGTAGAATAACACCCAGTGCTCATCCCGTCAAGTGAGCTTCCCCCATCTTAAAAAAAAATCAGGCAGTGGCTGTCTTCCAGGGAACACGAGCAGTCTGAACGCCCACCAGGTGCCACAGGCCGCGTTCTCTCACACTCACTGGGCACCGGGCGGCCGCCTGGAAGGAAGAAAAGCTTCCAGGTCCTCAGGTCGGCCCCGGTCGTGGTAGGCTGCACGTTAGGCCGCACAGCAGGCCCAGCCCAAGCGGCCTTCCACCCCTCCCGTGGAGGCCCTCCCCAGGCCACAACTTCTAGGATAACCAGCAACGTGAACAAGGCCAGGAACAGAGGCAGCCAGGGCAGCCCCTCAGCAAACACAGTGAAAGCCCCCGGCGGGTGGCCGGAGCACCTAACTGCGCTTACTGTATACAGTGACGTAACCGCATAGCGGGCGCCTGCCCCCGTCTCACTCACCAACTGGCCTCACCGCTTCTGTAGGTAACTCTCCTGGGCTCACAAGATGGAGAGGCCGGTCACATTCATGGAATGACAACCTAGCAAGGGAATGCCAAACCCCATGACCGCAGATAAATGTGACGGGGAGCAATGAAGGAACGGTTCGCCACCGTCTCCTCCCTTTGGCACGAGATGCTACAGTACATCCTGAATGTGCCAAGTTCTTCCAGCTCTTCTGTTTTAAACTCACATAAATATCCTTTATGGGGGAGGGGGGGCACCTGGGGGGCTCAGCTGGTTAGGTATCTGACTCTGGACTTCAGCTCAGGGTCATGAGGTCGAGCCCCCTGCTGAGCTCTGCACTGGGCATGGAGTCTGCTTAAGATTCTCTCTCCCTCCCCACCCATGCGTGCTCTGTCTCCAGAAAAAAAAAAAAAAAAGGTATAATTTAAAGAATCACTTTAAAATATATTGCTTAGGGCAGCCCGGGTGGCACAGCGGTTTAGCACCGCCTTCAGCCCAGGCTGTGATCCTGGGGACCCGGGATCGAGTCCCACATTGAGCTCCTTGCATGGAGCCTGCTTCTCCCTCTGCCCGTGTCTCTGCCTCTCTTCTGTCTCTCATGAATAAATAAATAAAATCTTTAAAAAATAAAATAAATAAAATAAAATAAAATTAAATATATTGCCTAGACTACTGTCCTTCTCTCAGTGGAATACTCTATTGCAGAAAACTAAGGAGCATCTAATTTAGAGCTAAACTTACACTAAATTCAAGGACAGCAGACTAAAAATACACAAAAGTAAAAGACTTAGATCTTATCCTTGATGCCTTAAAAAAATAATAATAGTTAACCACAGCAGACATATTTTATGGCTTTTTTTTCCTTCACCAAAACTGAAATTTTACGTAAACAAGAGGTGGATAAAGTTCTGATATTTAAAAAATCAGGAGAAAATGTTAATTCCTTAGGGAATTCTTCAAATGCCAAAACCAAGAGATGTATAAACCTGCCATGAACATCAAACTCCTGATTTCCTATTTGACCAACTTACCTTCGATAGTTGTTCTGCTTTGGATTATTCCCTTCCCTCCCTTCTTGCCTCCCTTTATTAAATCCTTCTTTCCTCTGCCTCTCATTCTTTTAAAGTAAGCCTAAAATACCAACCAAAAGTGACTCCAAGACCACTAGTCAACATGTTCCATCCTTCAGAAACAAGAGGAGAAGCCAGGACTTTTTGGGTTTGAAATTCCCTCAAGGAAGAATTAGGTACTGTTTTTACTGCTTAAAAAATAACTTAAAAATGAAACTGAAAATATAGCCAAATGCCCCTAGATCTTAAGAGTAAGAACACAAAATACAAGGATCAAGAACTATTTTGCTTACTTAGTAGCAACCAGACCCTGATAAGAATATTTTGCCCATTTCAGAAATATTTTGTAAAAATCATCTAGAAAACAGAGACCAAAAGTATTATAGGATAAAAGGCTAAAAGATAATCTTCTCTGAGGAGATATTATACAACCTTCCGTTATTAAGCTTAAGAAGAGAAGCCTAAGAGGCACCCAAATCATCATCTTTAATTCCACAAAAATTTATATATGCAAGATGGTCACCAGATGTTCCCCATCACCTCTGAGTAGAAAACAAATGGGAAAAGGCTTCAACTTCAGCAAAGGGCTCTGAGACCCAGGCTCCTGGACGGCGGGAGAGCCACGCCAGGTCCTCCCACGCGTTACATGCACACGCACACGCAAATCACTTGTGGATCCTGCTAAAATATGGATGGAGTCAGTATATTAGGGACAGGAAGTGAAAATCTGCCTTTCTAACGAGTTCCCAGGTGACCCCGTGCCCCCGACCCTGGAGTCCCAGGAGCTAGACCCGGGGGGGGGGGGGGGGGGTCCGACTGTCCACTCGGGTTCCGACAGGACCAGGCCTTGGGCTACACCCGGGGGTTCCCGGGAAGCTAGCCCAGAGGGAGCGGACCATGGAAACCTTTCTGATCCCTGGGCTTTCAGGTGGAAACTACCAAGAACACTGAAAAGTAACAGTTAAATTCCAGAATACAAAATCTCTTTGACTCTGAGGCACAGGCTGTGCTCCTGGAGCCCGAGGTGTGGGTTCAACCTGGTAGAAAGGAAGCAAGACAAGTGGCCTCACGCACCTAGAAGACGGGCCCCTGCCAACCCGGTTTTAGTTGTTTGTTTTTACAAATTATTGGCGCCCTTGGGGATCCAAGCAGAGATGCCTCAGACGTAGAAATTGCCCCTTAAGAGCTCTTCGACTGAAATACGGAACATCTGAGTGCAAAGCATTCGATGTGCAGCAACAGGAACTGCTTGTGTGGAAATTCGCGTTTTAGCCCAACTCTGAGTCGTCTCCAGTAATTAGTTACATTTTCGTCAAGAACTAAGAACATAAGTGCCTCTAGGCCCTGAGGTCCACACCGACAACATCCAGTGAGAGGGCGGCGCCAAGGCCCGAGGACACACCAGCTCTCCTAGAAGCCGCGGTCTCCGCGTGCACTATGCCGCACGCTCACACTCACACACACTTTGCGACGCCCAGCCTGGGGCCCGGCCGTCTGGAGCACACGGGCCGTGCCCGACCAGTAGCTCAGCAGACACGGGGGGCCGCCATTCCTCGTGGGGAAAGGGCAATACAGCCCAACGCCGCAGCGTGGCCTCCTACGCGGGCTCCCCGAGCAGCCGGCCCGCGGGCTGCACCCCCGCCGACTGCAGGCCCAGGAAACACAGGCCGTGGGGCTCTCGGCCCCTGCCGGCTCGGGGCCCTGGGCCTGGGATCCAGGACGGCCTAGGGCCCTGGAACGGCACATGCCAACGCTCACACGTGCAGCCACCGGCCTCTCTGGATATAAAGGCAACGGCTTTCCTAGGAGTCTCAAAGGGGGCCCCGATGTCCATTGTCAGCCAAGCCCTGCCCTTCTCTTCCTGGGGCCCACCTCCTGCCTCCCCTACGTCCCTCTGCTCCGCGCCCCGCGCCGTCCTTCGTTGTGGGGCCACATGGCCGCCCTCCGACTTCACCTGCTCGAAGCCATCCTGAGCTCGTTCCTGGAGCACGTTCCCAAAGCAGAACCCGTCACGACCTCTTCTGGGTCGTCTAAGGGACCCGTGTCCGCGGCCTTCCCTTCGGGCCTTTCCCAGAACGCCTGCCCCAACCTCCCCACCGCGGAGCCCCAGGCCGTCCCACGCCATCCCACTCCGTCCCGATCCAATTTAAGTCAACTCTTCCTCTGTTTCTCTTCTAAGTCCCCCAAGGAACAGGCCACTTCACACACACAGGACACGCTGCGGAGGAGCATGTAAACACTCGGCCTTTCCATCTCTATTCCACGTGGCGCCCCAGCCCGGCCTCGTCCCTGGCAAACCTTCCCTGAGTGGGTCAGCGAGTCACAGGTCCCGCGCGGCGCACACAGTAGGAACGCAATACCATGTGCAGGTTGAACGTCTTCAAAAATAGCTGTACTTCATTTAATCTCTCAATGCTCTGAATCCTCACAGCCTAAAGATATTATTTACAGTTAAAAAGAGGGACTCTCCAGCTGAGGGAGGAAAAAAACCTCTCAATTTTCAAGAACCCATTAAAAAAATTTTTTTATTTTTAAGCAATCTCTACACCCCACATGGGGCTCGAACCCACAGCCCTGAGATCCAGAGTCCCGTGCTCCACCGACGGAGCCAGCCCAGCGCCCCTCGGAACCCGTTATTAACAAATTTCACTCCTCGGGAGACACTTCTGCGCCCTCAGTAACAACACAGAGAGGAGCCCAGCGGAAAACTTTCTTGAAAATAGCTGGATTTACTTCAGATACTAAACAGAAACATTGTTGAAGAAACTCATTTAATGGAAGATCAAAGTCTCAGACTAATTCCGAGATCCGACTTAGTCTCTCCCAGTTGCACAATTCACCATTTTGCCAGGAAAAGTACCCAAACATATCTAACTAGATTAATTCATTGGAAACGCTAGCCATGGAGCCGCTGCAGAAATTCCGCCAAATGCGCTATCGCTGCCTTAGATTTTCTCAAGATAGGCTTCCTTGTTCCCTTGGGTTTGGGCTGAAAAAGCCCGGCCCTCGGGCCGACACGACACGCGAAGGCAGGCCGAGCAACCACGGGACAGAGCTGCCAACGCTCTCGCCCACTCAGGCCTCGGGGACCCGCCATGAAACTGCTGCACGCATGGTCCGCAGGCCCCGGGCGGAAAAACAAGCAATACGTGTTGACTGAATCGCAGCCTTGATACTTGCAGTAGGAATCGGGTAGGAAGGATCCCTGGGTGGCGCAGTGGTTTGGCGCTTGCCTTTGGCCCAGGGCGTGATCCTGGAGACCCGGGATCGAATCCCACATCAGGCTCCCAGTGCATGGAGCCTGCTTCTCCCTCTGCCTCTCTCCCTCTCTCTCTCTCTGTGACTATCATAAATAAATAAAAATTTAAAAAAAAAAAATTTAAAGGAATCGGGTAGGAATTCCTAAAGGATGGGAAAATCTCACTGAAAACGACCAAACAGGGTCTGAGTTTCCAAGGGCCCGATGCTCAGCCCTGCGGCTGGACCCCCCTCCAGGACACTATGCACAAGAGGGAGACAGGCCCTGGGGGGACACGGGGCTGAGGCCACCACCCCATGGGCAGCACAGCAAGGCGCGAGGAACCAAGAAAACCCGGGCCGCGAATTCCAGGGCAAACAATTTCAGCGACAGGTATTAACCCCCCACTGTCTGGCTCTGCTAGGGCAAAAGAATCAATATTATGAGGTGTCAGATCCAAGCATAAAACTCGGCCCACCACTGAAGCTATCGAAATACGGACTTTTCAGAAGCAGCCAAAGTGAGTAACCCGAAAGCACTTCAGAAATCCTGAGAAACAAGGGAGACCAATGGTAAAGGGCTGACATTTGGAGGCACCCAACACAAGTCCTCCGAGGAATTCCAAATGGGTCGACACCCAAAAAATAACTGGGTAAGAAATGGGCAGAAGACATGAAAGGATATTTCTCCAACGAAGGCCTACAGACACGTTAACAATTGCTCAACGTCCCTCATCGTCAGGGAAATAGACATCAAAGCCACCGTGAGATCCCACCTCCTACCAGTGAGCATGGCTAAAAACAAGACGGGAAACGACAGATGCTGGCGAGGACGTGGAGAAAGGGGAAGCCTCTGCACTGTTGGTGGGAACACGAACTGGTGCAGCCGCTCTGGGGAACAGTGTGGAGGTTCCTCAGAAAATCAGAAGTACACTACCCTGTGACCCAGCAAATGCACCACTAGTATTTATCCAAAGGCTACGAAAGTGCCGAGTCAAAGGGACACACGCACCCCAATGTTTAGAGCAGCACTATCGACAACAGGCACGTTACGGAAGGAGCCTGGATGTCTACCAACTGATGAATGGATACAGACGAGGTGGAAGACAGACAGACGCAATGGATATTACCCAGGCATCAAAAAAGAATGAAATCTTGCCATTTGCAATGATGTGGATGGGACCAGAGAGTGTTTTGCTAAGTAAAATAAGTCAGAGAAAGGAAAACATAGGATTTCACTCGTATGTGGAATTGAATAAACAAAACAGAGGAACAGAAGGGAAGGGAAGGAAAAAGAAGATAAAAACAGAAAGGGAGGCAAACCATAGAGGCTCCTAACTACAGAGAACAAACAGGGCTGCTAGAGGGAGGTGGCGGGGACAGGCCAACCAGACGACAGGCACCTGCGGCGATGGGCACTGGGTATTATATATGGCAAGTCACTAGATTCTACTCATGAAACCAATACTACACTAAGTGTTAACTAGCTTGAACAGATTTTATCCTTTTTCTTAAGATTTGTATTTGAGCGAGAGCAAGCGATTGCACATGAGACGGGGAGAGGGGCAGTAGGAGACGGAGCAGCAGTCTCCCCCAGGCGGAAGCCTGATGCGGGGCTCAATCCCACGACCTAAGCATCATGGCCTGACCCCAAGGCAGACGCTTAACCAACTAAGCCACCCAGGAGCCCCTTAAATAAAACTTTAAAATTCCAAATGCAAAAGAACCTTGTAATTCAGTCATCCTCACATATTCAAAGATTCTCAGGAAATGAAATAACACGTAAAGGAGTTTAATATAATCGATTTTCTTCATTTTTTTCCCCTAACATTTTAGTTATTAGAGAGAGAGAGAGCAAGAACTGGGGGAGGAGCAGAGGGAGAGGGACTAGCAGACTCCACGCGTGGAGCCCGATCCCACAACCCTGAGATCATATAACCTGAGCCAAAAAGAGTTGGATGCTTAACCAACTGAGCCATCCAAGTGCCCGTAATATAATCAATTTTCATTTATTCACCAAACATCTAGAAACAAAAGGTTTTTAGAATTTGGGCAGGGGGTGGGGGGAGGGTGACAACTTTATTGAAATGAAATTCAAGCATTTAAAGGATCTAATTCAATAGTTTTTGGTGTGTTCCAGGAGTTGTGCAATGATCACCACAATCAATTTAGAACATCTTTATCACCCCAACGAGAAACCCTGCACCTTTTAGTAATCAAGCACCCCAAACCCCACCCAGGACTTCTCCCGCCCCCAGCCCTAAGCAGCCACTAAATCAGCTTCTGGTCCCTATAGATTTGCCTATTACAGGCATTTCATAGAAATAAAATCAGATATTATGTGGTCTCCTGTGACTAACTTCTTGGGCTTAGATAATGTGTTCTCAGCTCATCCATGCTGTTGTGCTCAACGGTACTTCATTCCTTTTTATGGCCAAATATTCCATTTTATGGATACAGCACATTTTGTTTACCTGTTCATTAGGTGATGAGACTTAAAAAAAAAAAAGATTTGAGAAAGTAGAGTGCACATGGGGGGGGGGGGGAGAATCCCAAGCGGGCTGGGCTGCACACCCAGCACAGAGCCCTACAAACGACCCTGCGATCATGATCTGAGCCAAAATCAAGACTCAGCTGCTTAACCGACCGAGGCGCCCAGGTGCCGGGAGACTGACTTCCAGAGTGAGTGACTTACGCAGCGAGATGTCATCGATGATCACAGCTAGGTCTGCCCCGGCACCATCACCACCACAAGGGGTCACCCACAGAACTCACTACAGAGACACTAGGGTCCCTCCAGTCCGACCCTCCTTACCCGTAAGAGATCCCAAATGACCGCACTCAAAACTAAACCCCCTCCAAGACTCCGCTCACCTTAGCCCCGTGACGGGAAAGGTGAAGCCCAGGGAAGAAAGCCAGTTGAAGGTCACAGCAACCATTAAAAGCCAAGTTAAAAGTCAGCCCTAATTCTCCTAACGCCCGTTTTATTTTCACCACTCGGAACTGCCTCTTTAAGCCGTACTCCACGTGATCTTACGGAAACGATGGGGACCGTGTGCCGAGCCTCAGGACACAGAGGTTCCTCTTGGGGAGACAAGAGGTGGAGACCGACCGTCCCAGGCCTCCAAGCATAAGGAACGAGTTAAATCAACCGCGACGTGCCCATCAGGCTAACAGTTTGCAAGGCCTCAGAAATCGGGTTCAAGAAAAGATGCTCCTGACGTGCCCTATGCACAGGAAAGCAGATCCACACCGGCAGCACGCACGCCCAAACAGCTAAGAGGCAGGGGAATCAAAAACCTGGGCATTCTGTTTCTAAAGTGCACTTTCTAAAGTAAATAAAATGCGTTTTCTGATCTCCTATAATGAGGAGCCACTATTTACACGAGTAGAAAAAAATTTCTTTTCATCATGTTTAGAATTCGCATTGCATGTAAATTGGTATATTCAGGAACATCATGGTCACAAGCAACCCTAGAAAAGGAATGATTTCCTGAAACTTGAGCTACTTTGTGAAGTCTACAGATGTAAAATTCAGGCATAGAAACAAAATATCAAGCAACTTCCACTGTGATACTCTTTTACCACTGAAGTCAGGAGGGGCAGCTGTGGACTGAAATACAAAGGCCATCAACAAGGACAACGATCCAGAAAGTTACCTGACAAATTTTATTTTTTTTTTTTTTAAGATTTATTTATTTATGATAGAGAGAGGCCGAGACACAGAGGAGAAGTAAGCTCCATGCAGGGAGCCTGATGCAGGACTCGATCCCGGGACCCAAGGATCGCACCCTGGGCCGAAGGCAGGCGCCAAACCACTGAGCCCCCCAGGGATCCCCAGTCGGGGAGGTTTTAAACCTCTGCTTGAAACCAAGCAAAAAGCCCCAGAAGTCGCCACAGTTTGGCACAAGACACCCCACACGGTTGCCCTGGGATTTGGGTTTCTCATTTTTATTTCAGTAGAAGCACTTTGAGGAGTGAAAACTGCAGTTGAGGACATCAAGCAAAATTCCAAGCAGAAATCTGCTCAACGGGGCTATTATCGCCCAGATTCCCGCCACGCACGTCGGAGACGTGTATCAGAAGTTGTCAGAGAAATCAAAAATGTTTTTCTAGAAGGAAGAGAGACCACAGACCTAAATACACGCCGGCTCCATTTAAGCTCTTTCTCAGCCTCCCCAAGTCTCGACTCCGCCTGTCCCACGGCCACGGTCTCTGAAGCCAGGGCTCCGGGCAGCAGGACGGCAGGGCCACCTTGGCAGCGCGGCTGACACCAAGGCCGACGAGATCGAATCTGAGGAGTGAACGGTGTCTTCGGTCTGGGGCTGCGGTGACAGCCGACCAGGTGGCTTTGGTGCTGTGCCACGAGGCACCTCTGGAACTTAATTCTCACACAGGGCATCGTCCCCAGCCAAGACAGGGCTGTATTTTCGGAGGACACAAGGGTGTAGAAAATGGAGCACGCACGATGTGCACAGCCAAGTAGCGTCTTAGGAATAACAATCTTCCGTCTGTGTTCAGGGACCTTGGCCGCCCGTGGCCAGGAAGGTGGAGTGGGCGTGGGCATGGGCCTGGGCTGCAGTCACAGGTGGGGACACACGGACACAGGGGGACATCGATTCTCTGCTTTCAGAAGAGGACGTCCGGCTCGCGTGTTAACGAGGGGGACGTGGCCCACCCAGGCAGCGACTCAAAGGCTGGCAACTCCGTGGGGTCAGGCGGCCTGCAGCTCGCCACGCAGGGGTGCCCCCCCCCAGGTGGAGCTGCGCCTTCGCCAAGGAGGGAGCGCAGGGCCCCGCGGCTGGATGCACCTCGAGCGGCAGCACCTGGCTCAGGGCCTTGTCAACACAGGGAACTCACATCGCAGCGCCGTTCTGGCAAGTGTTCCAAGCACTCAGTCCGCGAAGGCCCTCGAAAACTGCGGCAGGGTCTCGGCCAGGTTTTGTAAAAGTAGCAAAATCCTCATCTGAACAAATAAACCAGGACAGAATGCACGATTTCCCCTCTTCCAAAATGACTCAAACGCTTTGTAAATGGGGGCCCCTGGGTGGCTCAGGGGTGAGCGTGCGCCGCCGGCCCAGGGCCTCACCCCAGGGTGCCGGGATCGAGTCCCGCGTCAGGCTCCCTGCATGGAGCCTGCTGCTCCCTCTGCCTGGGTCTCTGCCTCTCTGTGTCTCTCATGAATGAATAAATAAAATATTAAAAAAAAAAACCTGCAAATAACCTTCAAAGCCTATCAACGGAGCAACACTTGACTCATTTTCCACTGCGGTCATGGTCTAGAAAGTCACAGCCGACACTTGGCCGACACCGAACGGTGGCTCGCGTGGGAAACACAGGATGAGGTTTCTGCAACGCCCTGGTCGCATCACTGCCCGCAACTGCCAGGCGTGTTCTCACCTGAAGCTCCCCTCCCCGACATCTACCGCGCGGCCTTACCCTGGAACCCGCAGCCAACGTCAGGCCCAACAGGGCTTGTCCCACACACGCACCTTCTCCCTAAGGCACATGTCCATCCTCTGGAGCTCAGGAGCCCTGGAGAACACGCAGCACTAAGCTTCAAGGTCACTTTAAAGAGCAAAATCACCAGCAAGAAACGCAAAAACGCCACCAACATGGCACAACCTGGGATGCGTAGGACACCCGTTACAGCGAGTGCTACGTCGGGAAGCAGAGGGCTGCCTTATTTGGCCTCAGCTGGCAGTCGTGCACCCGAGGACTCAACCTCCACTGCTTCACGACACCCGGACGACCCCAAAGGCACCACAAGCACTGATCTGAGGGTTAGGGAGACATCTTCTCACAGAAGCAAGTTTGCACATCCAGGGTCCACACTGAGGACCAACTGTAAATAGTTCACACTAACGACGTTCATTCAACACACGTGACCCGCGAGCCGGATGCCGGAAGCCATGCACACCGACGGGAATACTTCCACCCGTCGGCAGAGATCGCGGCGGACACAGGCACTGGGGCAGCAGGTCTGTGGACTCAAACCGTGAACTGTTTTTGCCCAATGGGCACCGGAGGGACCCACGCAAGTGGGCGCAGCTCTCCTGGGAAGCCGGAGGAGGAAACGCGGACAGAGGGGCCGGACCATCTCTGTAACCTGTCACCATCCTTTGGTTTGCTGGCCCCTCACCCGGTGCTCCATGGGGGGGGGGGGGGGGGGGGACGACCTCACCCGTTGCTCCATGAGGGGGACGATGACCTCACCCGGTGCTCCATGGGGGGGGATGATGACCTCACCCGGTGCTCCATGGGGGCGATGGTGACCTCATCCGGTGCTCCATGGTGGGGGGAGACAACCTCATCCGGTGCTCCATGGGGGGGACAGTGCCCCAGGGCACGGCCGCGAGCTCACGGGCACTTCCCGGTGGCAGCAGCACCGAGGCCACTTGTGCATGAGGTGACACCGCGCGGGGCAGGCCGCCGACCGCGTCGCAGCAGGATGGCCCGACCGTTACAGGCTGTTCCCACAGAAGGACAGGATGCCCGCGAGGGAGACGGGAGGAAGACGAAGGGCCAGATCCTCCTCTCTAGCCAGAGCCCGGGTGTCAGCGGCTCCTCTGAAGGGGGGACCCTCCTCCCACGAGCCCGAGCCCACACGGCACCCGGTGGAGCGAGCGGAGGCAACCCAGTGGCGGGGACAGAGGAGAGCCGCAGGCTCCAGCAGGTGTTCCCCGGACACCGACGGCCAGGCCAGGTGTCCCGGGGAAGCCGGCGTGCAACAGCTCCGCGCCAGACGCTGCCCGTGACCCGCCAGGACCCGCCCCCGCCCCAGCAGTGGCACTCTCTCGGGGCGAGGCAGAGGACGCCACCGGCTCGCTCCGGGTCGGCTGCCGACAGCACCGCAGGCCCCTGGCGCCGGGTGCACGGCGGCTGTCCCGGGCCAGGGTCTAGCTCCCGCCAAACCCGACCTGGCGGCGGTCACACCGCTGCCAGGTGACCCCTCTGGTAGCAGCCGCGGCCGGGTCGGCACGATCCTCCGTGCCTGGTCCTTCTCGGCGCTGCCCTACGTCTTCAGTTCACGCACCCCTAAGCTCAGGGCACAACACAGCGGCGAGCCTGAAGGCTTGAGCTCAGCCCTTCAGGACCCCCATCCGAAAATCACAGCTATTTGATATGGAAATGGAGCACGAGAAAACAGGCACCCAGCCTCAGCCAATGGGGTTTAAAGACCCTCGAGGGCCTGAGAACAGAGAGAATTTTATTTCACACTTGTCTGACACCTCTACCAAATAATCTTTTATCTAAGGTTTAAAAGTAGAATGCGACTTGAAAATTCAGGGCAAAAGTGACATTTCTATCAGCTCAAAGAAAAAGGAACAATTTTCTTCACTGGAAAATGAGAAAGAAGAGCATGTAGAAAGTATCTTTAGAAAATTTAGGCTCTCAGGGGATCCCTGGGAGGCTCGGCGGGTGAGCACCCACCTTGGGCTCAGGGCGTGACCCCAGGGTCCTGGGATTGAGTTCTGCATCGGGCTCCCTGCGTGGAGCCTGCTTCTCCCTCTGCCTGTGTCTCTGCCTCTCTGTGTCTCTCATGAATAAAAAAATAATCTTTAATAAAAGAAAGAAAAAGAAAATTTAGGTTCTCATTTCTAGATGGTAGTAGTAGATTGATCCAGCTTGAGACTGGCCTGTTTCATGAGCTCAGCTCACATGATTCAGCAAGACTGTGTAAGATGCAACTCAAACAACCTGAGGAACCTTCTAGGGGGAAAAAAAAGCAAGGGGTAATTGGAGGAATGCAAACTAAAATGACTTTCTTACTTTGCTTCCTAGATGCAGTGAGGTGGGCCTGCATTCTTGATTTGAAACAAGGACGAAGCTTGTACTGAGCAGAGCTCACATCTCAACCGGATCAAACAGAAGGTCACCGATACACAAGCTAACAAGTTCCCTTTTTTTGCCCTTATTGGAATTCAGAATAAAGTCCAAATGACTCCACCCATCCCAGGATGGAGCTGGAGCCAAACAAAACCTCAACAGCAGTTTCTTCGGGGGCTCGGGTGGTTGCGACCATGACCGTATTTTCTCATGTGAACTAGCTGCTTAAGGGTCACGGTTTTGCACTGCACGGCGGTTGTCTGCCCTGTTTATGAAAATGCTAACGCTTCCATCAGGCTCAGAAACGGAAAAGTGCAATGTCCTGTGTAAGAATCCATAAGGGGAAACCCCCCTACAACAGAGTAGGGGCCAGAGGGGAGCTCTCGGAGGCACGTGGATGCCAAGGACAGACCTCAACAGAGGAGCTGTCAACAGGACCAACTACAGTTGGTCTCCAGTCCACGTGGATGCCAAGGACAGACCTCAACAGAGGAGCTGTCAACAGGACCAACTACAGGACCAACAGGAAAAAAGCGCACACTGTGGGATCCCTGGATGGCTCAGCGGTTTGGCGCCTGCCTTTGGCCCAGAACACGAGCCCTGGAGTCCTGGGATCGAGTCTTGCATCGGGCTCCCGCATGGAGCCTGCTTCTCCCTCCTCCTGTGTCTCTGTCTCTCTCTCTCTCTCTATCATAAATAAATAAACAAATCTTAAAAAAAAAAAAAAAAAAAAAACACTCCGCCTCCTACAAGAAAGCCACTATCTCGGCAAGAGACCGTCGTCACCTCGAACTCCTGCCTTTCTCCAATAGGACTTACATTCAAAACAACCCTAACCCAATTTCCTCCTCCTCCATAAAATAACCTTCCTCTCCTCTGCTTGTTGGACTTGCCTATGGATTTGCTGTAGCCTGCACGTCCCAAACTATAATTCTCTGCTAACCCCATATAAACCCATTTTTGCTGGTAAAATGACTGGTTTTAAGCTTAACAACTGAAATATCAGACTTTTTTTTCTAAATAGCACAAAATATACAGGGGCCAGGAATCAGGACAAAAATACCAATTAGAGGGTGCGTACAATGGAAAGGAAACATTGGAAAGTTTTTTTTAGGGTTCGGTAAGTACCATGTTAGGGGGACGGTAGCCCAGGCCACCAACAATTCTATTCCGGGTGCACTTCCAGTTTTGTGATGCTTCGAGTAAAGCCCCACTGGAGTCCGTAACCCGGCCCCACAAGTCAGAACTCGAGTGAAGTGAAATAGGACAGGTGCCTAACCTAACCACGTTAGGAGACATGCTGACCTGACCGCCACAGCTCGACTGCGCTCAGCAGCATCATTTAAGATCCACAAACGGCCCAAACAGGGAGCACCTGAGCTTGTGTGACCGGCACGGCAGTCCAGGCTTAGGTCACCCCACCAGCAAGCTGCAAAACCCTCATTCACTCCGGGTCTCGTGCCCAAGACTGTATGCAGAGCCAGTCGGCAAAGTGCCCGTCCTGGTCCTGGGTACCTCTTCTACGCTCAGCTTCTGGGGGTGCGCAAGCTTCCCAGCAAAGAGCCGAGCAGGAGCGGAGCAGCCGGCGTGGCCCCCGAGGCCCGCAACCCAGAGGAGCAAGCCCCAGCGTCCTGCGGGCGGCCCGAGGGAGGAGCACCCGCCGCTGGATTCTGGGGAGCACACTCACGCACATGGAGTCCCTGAGCGCTCGGGAACAGAGTGGAGTCCGTGTGTCTGTACTTTCTGGGTGACGACTTTCAGCCACACTAGTTACCTTGTCCAGACTTTGCAGCTTTCCCAAAATGCTCTACGACTCCACCCTTAACACGGCACACAGCGCACGTGGCACGTGCAGACCTTGCCTTCCAAGCCCCACGACCGTCACCTCCAGGTGTGTCTCCTGCCCCAGGCAGTCGACTCCTCAAAGGTGCAGATGAGGAAGCTTTTTCCACCTTTGTGGCCCAGTGTCCTCGGTGCCTGGCTTGCAGCAGACACACCGTTTGGTGAATGAATGAATGAATGACTGGGATTCTTTGATTTCTGCATACTAAAGATACACAAGGGCAGCCCGGGTGCTCAGAGGTTTAGCGCCTGCCTCCAGCCCAGGGCATGATCCTGGAGACCCGGGATCAAGTCCCACGTCAGGCTCCCTGCATGGAGCCTGCTTCTCCCTCTCCCTGTGTCTCTGCCTCTCATGAATAAATAAAAATATTTTTTTAAATAAATAAATAAATAATAAATAAATAAATAAAAATACACAAGCCCTGACATCGAGCCTACTAACCCACAAGATACTAATGGTTGCTCCCGGCCAAGGCAGCCCAAGTCTGCGGGCCGTCGCCGAGTGCCGATGGCCTTTGAGCTGGAACAACACGGCCATTTAACGGGGGACATTAAAAAAAAAAAAACAACACAAAGGTTCAGAGAGTTGACTGAAAGAGCCTTCAGAAAGCCCTCAGAGGACAACTGTCACTAGAAAAAAGCCAATTTGATCACAAGCTTACTCGGCCTTTACTATTTTAACAGTGGACAGTGGGTTATTCATCCAGTTCTTATTTTATCTTTGATTTTTTTTTTAAGGATATATATAGTCACTGTTGGTTCTGGGTCGACAGCAACGGAATCCAGATGGCTGAAAAGATCTTGCACTAACCCTCACAGGGCTTTCAGTTTACTCCAAGCCATTACGTCTCTATTTATCATATTTATATTGTATCTGTAACTGGGACTCAAAGCAGCACGTTAGGAGCAGCTTTAAGGTCAGCAAGGTTGACTTCAGCCCCCGTGCCTTCCAGAAATGTGTGTTCTCGGGCCCTTAACCCCACTGAGTTCCCACACAAATGCCCCTCCTTCCAGGGATCCCACGCTGCGGCAGCGGTTAAGGAAACGCACAATCAGCACCGACCTCCTACGTGCACATCAAACCCACCCTTAAACCTCACCAGCCACCCCAAGACTCTCTTAAATTCACGCACATGCATCCGCTATTGTGGATTCGAAGGCTCCCCCAAGCGGAAGGGGGGGAGGATGGGGGGAGGGGGGATGGGGAAGGAAAGACACCGCCACCTCCTCCAGCCGCCACCTCCACCCGCCACCTCCACCGGAGGCTTCCCCCAGAAAAGCTCTAAGCCGACCAGAGGAGGCATTGCCTCACTCTCCGCCTCGTTGTCCCCAGGGCCCCTGAGGTCCGGGACAGCCACGTTCACGCCCCGTGTACCCCGCCCGTGTCTGGCCACCCAACCCCAGGCCCCGCTGTCCTCTCCCACTACTAGATCACCAACTACTCGACGGCGGGGACAGACGGCCTCATGCGCCCTGCACCCCATGACCCTGCTGGCGACCCTGCTGGCACGCGGCCAGCCCCGCCGACGCTCCTGGGCTCCGACTGAAGGACAGGCCCCGCCAAGCAGCGGACAAATGAGCAGAACTGAATGACGTAGAAGAAAAGGCGCAGCCCAGCCCCGCATGTGACCAAGCCGTGCGGCTCTGCCTCCTGTTCCGAGGAAACTTCCCGGACACTCGAGGTCTGGGACGGCAGCTGCCCCCGACACTGCAGCTCAGCAGGCCTGCCATCCCACTGACGCTGGATCGGGATGGATCACAGCCACGGTGCCCATGGGGGAATTCAGTCCTGAGGGCACGCAGACCCTGGAGAACAAAGCACATGCGGTGAGGGACACCTGACAGGTAATCCAGGGAGGTACACGGAGTAGGAGGGATCCGGCTGCTCCCGCCATGCAGCCCGGGTGCAGGCCGTGCCCCCATTGCTTGGCACCAGCCACCCGGCACACGGAGCCCCCGGAGCTCAGCGCTGCCCTCCGAGGCTACGGCCCGGCCCACTTACTGCAAGGTCCCTGGGGCTCTGGCCCCGAGATGGCCGGTCCCGGTCCCGGTCCCGGTCCCGGCCCTCGGCCCTCCCGGGGGACTCCGGGCCCCACAGCCTCACGCCCACCTGCCTCGATTACTCACGACTCTTGGAATCAGCAAAGGCGCTCAGGAAGTGCAAGCAGCCAGGCCCCCAAGCGCCCGGAGCAGGGGCACTGCTGCCCGACCCTTGCCCAACCCCGTGGAGAACATCGCAGGTGCGTCCCACTCAGGGAAGCTCCTGCTACGGGACCAAGTCAGGGACCGCGGGGTTGGTGACGGGAGAAGCGCCAACCTGGGGCCATCTGCCCGCCACGGCCTCCGTCAGGAGCCCACTCGCCCTCTGAGCACAGTATCCCCGGGCACCTTGCAGTGGCAAGTGACCCAGGGAGCCGGAACAACTAGGGGCCCATTACACGCCATCACTCCATGAACACCCCCGCTGTCCCCTCCGCAGTGTCAGCCCAGCAAGCCCCGGGGAGGCTTCCCCCTGGGCCGGGCGCTGAGGCCTCCAAGTCGTGCGCCTGCCCCAGGAGCCACGATGGCAGTGGGCAAATCGGACCCGCCCGGCAGGAGCACAACGAGCCATGCAAGGCTGCCACAAGCCTCGCATCCTCCCACGGCCGCGCCTCTATAGGCCGGAACTCCGTCCAGGGCCCGATGAGCCCAACAGAGAACCCCTACTGTTCCACAGTAGGAAGATCAAACTGGGTAGAGTGGCTTCCCACGGCCCCGGGCGACGTGGACCTGCAAGGACACGGAGGAGGTGGGGCTCCAGAACACCTCGGAGGCCCGGAATCCCAGGCAGAGAGGAGCCCGGGGAGCACCTGCCATGCTGGGGAGCACCTCGAGCCAAGGTGTGACAGTGGGGGGGGGGGGGCCTGGGGGCAGTGACCAAGCGAGGAGACAGGAGAGGAGAGGAGAGGGGTCTGGCCAGGCCGTGGACAGCCTCGAGGAGAGGGCTGGGAGGGTCGGAGGTTAGAGAGGACAATGGGGGGACCCCAACGACAAACACAGCAGAAGAGCCTCCCAAGTGGGACTGACGGTCTGGAATACCGTGACAGGGCTTTGAGGGGAAACTGAGGCACAGGGTGAAACCCACAATCTTATACCTGTTGTGTGGCTTTTAAAGATTTTATTTACTCACAAGACACAGAGAGAGGCAGAGACACAGGCAGAGGGAGAAGCAGGCTCCCCGCATGCGGGACTCGATCCCGGGACCCTGGGGTCACGCCCTGGGCTGACGGAAGACGCTCCTCCACTGAGCCACCCAGGCCCCCAATCTTATACCTTTTAATACTTCAAAAGCACCCAGAGGAAAGACGGCGAAGGCTGAGGCCAGAACGTGGGCCTGGGAGCAACGACGGCGGCCCGGCTGCGGAGGCAGCGGCGAGGAGCGCGGGCTGAGCTGCAGCGCCCTCCGCTAGGCCACAAGTCCACAGGCCGATCTCCCGGCGGGACGGACACCGGGCTATCACACGCAGGGTCCGAAGGAGCGGGGGTCTAGAGCCACAGGAGGACGCCGAGGCCTCTCAGGACGGGCGGGCCTCTCAGGGCCTCTGGGGCCGAGAAACCTCCCAAGGGAGGAGAGGAAAGCTCCGGCTGCAAGGGGAGGCTCCAGGCAGGCCCCGGGCCCCTGGGGCCATTCAGGAGGGGCTGCGGCTGGGCGGACCGCGGGCGGGGAGCACGGACACTCGAGGGGACCCCGGCCCGGGCAACAGCAGCTGTTCAGCCCGCGACGTGTGGGCCGAGCGCTTGGGGGGCCGCTTCCGTGCCTACCGGCCCCAACAAAAAGGCTCCCGAAAGCGGGATTCAGAGCCGGCAGCCTCCAGCTCCACCAGAGCAGCTTTCCAACTCCTCGATCAGCCACAAAGCCTCGGGGCGGCCCCCTCGTGGCCGCCCGACAGTCACAGCGGAGCACGGAAGCCCGGCCACCCGGCGTGAAAGCAGCTCAACGGGGACCCGGAAAGTCACAGACCCACCCGGACAGTCCCAAAATAAACGCTTTCTAGAAAGCCAGCGAGTACGAAACTCAAAACTCCTGGTGGGAAGGGGCTCAGAGAGGCAAGCGAGGGGTGCCACGAACCCAGCCGGCGGCCCCACGGTCCCCGGTCCCCATGGCCCCAGTAGCCGGCAACGGGATGACGCCCAGGCGGTAAGGCCCTGGCCCCCCCCCCCGCCCAGTCCAGGCTCCTAACATCCTGGTCCTGGGGCTTCTGGACCCAACTGGTCCCCAAGCTTCACCAGGCATCAGTCCTTGGGGACAGCGAGTCCGTCACTCAAGACAGCCGACGGTCACTAAGACGTGGTTTCCTCGAAGAGCCGCGAAGGCTGACCGCGCCGGGGACAGAAAGGGCCAGGGGCGCAGCCAGCCCACAGCTGTTCACCCGATCCATCCCCTTTGCACGCCCCCCCCCCCCCCCGCCTCCCCAAGAGGACATGGGGCGGCACAGACCTGAGCAATCGTGTGGGGCTCGTGGAGCCAATCTGTGTCCTATCACCTTCTCCTTAGGTATCATACTGCCTCCTTCTACACCACAAGGGATTTCCCAAAGGGTAGATGGAAAGACCTTCCATCTTTCTGCCACCGCGAAGCAGTTGTCCTCTTTGCCATCCCCCATCGAAATAAAAATAAAACTCCATTGTTACTTAGTATTCCCATCTAAATCCAAGCCTTCTCTCGCCCTGTTCCCAATGACTACAAAGTTTCATCTGGTCATAAACTCAACTACCTACGTTTCCTTGAAAGATTTATTTATACTTCTAGCTGGAAACGAGGCAATAATTGCTTCTATCCTCTCAATTCAAAGGACCACATGCACTGTCCTCAAATCCCATACCACGAACGCTGAAGATTATGAATAAGAGGAATGTCTATTTGCTCACGACTACTAAAGGAGTAACTAGACTCTTGCACGGAGAACAATCAGCTCATTCTTGACCTACCATCCTATTTATCTTTCTATTCTCAAAGCTAATTGCTTCTATAAGCACGCCAATTTGCCCTGATTATAGGATTCTTAATAAATGAATGTTGTTTACATTTCACAAGTGTATTTGAATTTCACTCCGGGAAGCCAAGCTCATCAAGTCTTTGTAAGTGGTAAAACCAGAGATCAAAGCAAAAGGCCTGCATTGAACCAACAAACAATTAGGCTTGAGAATAGAGGCCTAAGCAAAAAATACAATTGATTTATTGATTTTCCTACCCCAGAAGTACACCTCAGGGTCACTGCTCTCGCTGGGCTGTATGCAGAACTTGCTCTGCAGATCTCCACCCTGATTACTTGAGGATCGTTTCCTAGTTAATAAGTCTAACATTCAACAGGCTTTGATCCATTTCTTCCGTATTTCTCATCTTGGTGCTGTTGGTTGAATCAATCATCTTTAAGAGGTTTTTTTGTTTTACCAAACCCTTCCTCACTGTGCCTAATCTCCACACCATTTTTGGTTCCTTTTAAACAATTCCTTTACAAAAAATTAAAATTAAAAAAAATTAAAAATAAACAATTCCTTTCCTACTCTACCCATCTGACCGACCCAGGCAGGTATACTTCTCAAGGCTCCCGGGTGATGCGGCCTCATGCGAGGACGACAGTTTCGGCTTGTCAGTCCCATCATTATCCCGCCTTCGATAAAGTGTTCAGTCAAACTTCCATGGGGGGGGGGGGGGGGGGGGGGGGGGGGAACAAGGCGAATAAGTCAGGTTCATGAGCAAATCCTCAATGCAGGGCAGGCCCTTCAGGGACAGCCACACTTTAGTGCCCAACACCAGGCACAGAGCCAAAAACGCCCACAGCCCGACACCTTTCCCAAGCCAAGGAGCTCTAGTGTGAGCCAGGCAGGGGAACAAACCATCTATGCCCAGGACAGGCAGGAGGGATTGTCTCTGGCAACAGAGGGCAGGGTTTCAAGCCTGAAAGTCTCAGCTCCCGGCAGCGGGGAGAGGGGCTCAACCTGTCCTAACACAACAACGTGGATGAGGCGCCGCGAATCCAGTCACTCAGGTCGGTTACAGGAACACCAAAAACGCGGGAGAAGAACCTGGGGCAGGTCCTCCCAACTACAGAACGTGTGTTAAGGTGACCGCGCGTGAGCTCCGCCACCGGGAAAGGGATTTTTGTCTTGTGGGTTTTGTCAGTTTTTTTTAAGACGGTGAAAAGAACAAACACTCCTACTGTTGACAACAAGTGCCCTTCTGGCTCAAGGGGGACCCCCGCCTCCTGGGCCTTCGCTGCATCACAGCTCTCCTGCCGTCCGGCTCTCCAGCGGCAACCGCACACTCCTTGGTGGTGTACCGAGAGAGAGGCTTCTGGAAGAGGACAGAGTAAGTGGCAAGAGGAAGACCACCAGCAGTGAGAGCAGACCCATCTTAGAGGAGGAATGAGGGATGCGCCATCTGCAGTACTCGGTAGATCAGAGCTAACAGGTGCACGTGGCCTCCCTATGGAGACCAGTCCTTGTGGCCAGGAAAGGGAAGAGGGAAGAAACAGCCCCCATTTTATTTTATTTTAAAGATTTTATTTATTTATTCATGAGAGAGAGAGAGGAGGCTCCCAGATACCAGCACCCTCTTGCAGAGTCGCGATGATCATCTGGAATCAGGGCTTCTGCCGTCAGCCACTTTCGTGGCACCTCTTTACTTGCTTAAATAGAAGGAAGCCCACTGCGCCTTGCCCTTTTGCCCCAGGCCCCAAGCAACAGCTTTTATGAAGTCAAATAAATTTCGGGGGGGGGGGGGGGGGGGGAACCATGAGCCTACACTTATTTTTTTTTTTCTTGAGCCCAGGAGGAAGCTACAAGGGGAACCCTTCCCCAGATGCAAGGACTCTAGGTCTAGTACCTGCAGGTGGCCGGCTCGCCTCAAGGAGGGGACCATTCAAGCCAGTATTTCACCAGCCGTGTCTTGGTTTTGCAAATAACTTCTAATCGCCAACATTTTTCTTACAGCTTCTGTGCGCACAACTCGAACGGAGAGCTCACTGCTGGCCTGACACCTCGAAATGGTAAAAGATAATTTTCCTTAAGCTTATGTAACTTTCAGTCACTGACCCTGGAAGCTCTGCTCTCCGGACCGCAGCAGAATGCAGCTACGCACTTTCTGCACAAAGCTCTCCAAAATGCAAAGTCGGCTAATGGAACACAGTGTGGTATGTTCTGGAAATTTTACACTGTCAAGTGCTATGACCTAAAAAAAAAAAAAAATCTCTTTACTATCGTAACAGTTCTATCCAATTTTATTCCGATTTACAGAAGAAGAAAATCAAGGACCAGAGGAAAGAGCTTAACTTGCTCAACCTAGTGCAGCTGATATGATTCTAGCACCTAGGCCTCCTGCCTCCCAGGCCAGGGCTATTTGCTAAATGAGAGGCCAAAGGAAAAGTAATTCTTATCACCTAAGGATGTAAGGGTACAGGGTACGCATACCTTTTCTTCCCAAAAAGTCATCAGTTTGTGTTGCTGCCAGTCTCCGTCTGTAGCCAAACATTCATATTCAGATAATAACCTTTGGTCTACTTCTATGCTAAGATATCCAAATATATTGGCATTACGGGGGGTGGAATGCACCCCAATAAGAAGCATATATTCCTAGGTTTGGTGAAATAGAGCGGCTCAGGGATTAGTACCTAGGAGGAGACTGAAAGGGCTCTAAATCCCAACACCCCGCCACCCACCCTTCTCTACCTCCTTTCCCTAACAGGAGAAAGGACGTGAGACAAATCGGCATCTGACTATGACCTAACCACACTCTCACCCATCCATCTGCTCAGCAGACCTCATGGCAAAGGCTCTTCTTGGAAATGGTTAAAAGGGAACACCTTGCAGAGGGAAATAAATGTTGAAACTTGACTTTCCTTGTCCTTTCACAAGTAATTACATTTGGAGTACATGCATCGTACTGACAGACTGTCTCTTTTTTTCCTCTGATTTGGAAATCCTAAACTCCCGACCAGGTCTACCTGAGTAGAAAAACCTGAAGAGCACACTTTTAGACCAAATCACTAACGCCATGCCCAAAAAAACAGAACAGCACAGTGAAGATGCCAAAAGGTCTCACCTTGAATGTGAAACATCAAGCACTTCTAAGATATTTTTGCCAATTTTATAGTTTGAAACTAGCATTTATTAGATTAAGGCATTAAAAAAAAAAAACCACACAGTTTTACTGCTAGCTCCAGGCATATGTTTTTTTCCTTCCCAGTTCAAGGGCCTCGGGAAGTACAACACATAATGTGTGGGGTGTGGACAGAGATCCAAATCTGAGTTAAAAATCCTCCTAGATCGGCCATTCAACAACTGTATGACTTTGGCAACTTAGGTAATTTTACTTCCTACAATCATTGTGAGGATTAAATGAATATGTAAACATAAAGTATATACTCATCGTAGGTTCTCAGAAAACGTTCCCACTTCTTCCTAAAGCAGAATCACTACATTCAACCTCAGGGCAAGGAGGGGGGAAAAAACGGAAGAAATCGACTCAAATTAATCGCACACCAAAGAAGTTCCCAGTATCAAACATACGATAATACTGCCCTAAACCAACACATTCTAATCGGTCTTCTTCAGTCTGTTTGCAATTCAGCCTGATATCTGATAATACCAGCTCGTACAGAGGGCTCAAAATTACCCTTTCCTCTGACATTCAAACAAAGAATCCTCAGGACAGCTCCTTGACAAAGGCATTAGGGGGCTTACATTCTAGATGTAGACAATGACTTCAAGCCAAAAATCAGTGAATGGATGGAAAATCCTTCTAACATAGAAGCATTCTTGGACAGAGACCACCACTGATTCACCTGCCCCAAAATAAACTTCATAGCATCATCTCTGAAAATAAAGGACACAGGCTGTGTGTGTGTGTGTGTGTATTCCCAATATTTAGGCAACGTTTAACACAATGGAGAACCACATGGATGTTTAATTATAAATGTGTAGGACCCCAAACAGTAGACACGCCAATGTTACCTGTAAAATATGTGACATGTATACACCCTAAACGACTGAATTATAATCTGTGAAATACTTCCACCAAATAATGTAACAAAAACAATCACCCATGTGTGTGCAAAGGCATAGGCCCTTAGAGCTCAACCTGAAAGGTAGGTACAAGGATGCAAATAGTTAAATGTATACAAGGAGTCAGGAGTGTTCTCCCACAAATGTGTTCTCTAACTATTACAAGTTTAAGAAGACGGAGAGTCTCCTCAGGAAGATTAAGCTCCTAAGATTTGGAACCGATTTGAACTAGTCTTTAATTACAGAAGTTCAGCAATTCAAATGTATTTGAAAAAAATTTTTCCTCATAAAAAAAAAGTACTACTTTTTAGAGTTTACCCGTGCACTGATCTCAATTCTGCAATCTTTTACCCTCTCTTTTCCATTCGTATCAATTGATTTTTTTAGATTTATACCACTTAACCCATTTAGAGTGATGAACGGGTCGGGGAACAGTCACTGAGTAGGTCTGGTCTCAAGATTTCCCAGAAATAGATGGAGCTCTTTCATTTTAATTTTTACTTCCTCTTTCCCAACGCTTTAAATATTCTAGAGCTGGAGGGTGGAACTGTTTTCCATGCCCTAAATGTCTCATTAATTATGGATGTAAGCCATGCTGACAACGGGGTGCTTGTATGCTTTCCTGTACGGTATTACTATCTGGTTTTCCTCCTGAAACATCTCCATGATGTTCATCAGATACAGAAATAAAGCTAGCATCAGTAATGCCAACATGATCCCTGTTGCCCCGGGGTGAGGGATTTCTCCGCTTTAAAACTTATCACCTAAAGTTTGTCCTTGTAGCTTGATCTCTAGACTACCATGGTTTGGGTTGATCTCTTAATGCATTTGTGAAAAAAAGCAAAGTTGAGAGTATCACACATGGACAAGTGCCCTCACCCTGGACTTGTGTCCGCCCTATACAGGGCTCCTTTAGACTCTTGGAGGTCTCCAAAGAGCAGCTGGGGCCGACTGGGGACAGTCACAGTCCGCAGCACATCGACGTCCAAGGGCATTACTCACGAGAGTGCCCCAGAGCTGAGGCTTTCCCAAAAGCTTGGTCTCCATTCAACCAAGGTCAGCCTGATATTTTTGTGTGTGTGTTTGGTTTATTTTGAGAGACTCACAATGATATAAGCAATTAAGAGCCGCATCCCGTAACTGCGTGTGACACACTGTAGGGCCAAAGTAGCCACAACAACCACCCACTGCCCCAGAGGGCTTGTGATGTAGAATCACGAACGTGTGCACACTGGGTCGTGCCGGCGCGACTCCGCAGTGGCACAGACCCACCGTGTTAACGGGGACGCATTTTTCTACAGGTGAGGCCGCATCCCAGGTCCTCGCCCCGCGGGGTCCCTGGGAGCTCGAGGCCGCGGCCCAGTCCGGCAGGTCCTGGGCCCTCGCGTGCCCGGGCGCCGCCGGTTCGGGCGCACACACGCACACACACACACACACGCGTGCACACACACGTGCACACGCGCACACACACGCGCACACACGTGCACACGCGCACACACACGCGCGCACACGCGCACACACGTGCACACACACACGCGCACACACACGTACACACGCGCGCACACACGTGCACACGCGCACACACACGCGCACACACGCACACACACGCGTGCACACACACGCGTGCACACACACGCGCACGCACACACGCGCGCACCCCGCAGGGAGGCACACCGGGAGCCCGGAGCAGGAGGGAAGAACCGCGAGCTGGGAGGAAGGGCTCCGAGCGGAGGTGCTGGTGCCCAGGCCTGCGCTGCTGCGCCCCGTCCCGGCGGTCCCGGGGGTCCCGCGCGGCGGCGGCCCCTCCTGCCCCCCAGGCCCGGGCGGGGGACCCACAGGTGCGAGGGGCGGGGCGCGCGGTCCGGGTCCCCCCAGCACCCCGGGCGGCCCCCGAGCTCGCAGGTGTGCGGACCGCGGCGGGGGGGTGGGGGGGCGGGGGCGCCCGGGTCCCGGCGCCGCGAGAGCCCAGCACCCGGGGGCGGTTCGCGGCCTCCCCCCGGCCCGCCCCCCGCCCCGCCGGCCAGTTCCCCCGGCCGCTCCGCACGGGCGCGCGCTGTGCCGGGATTCGGGGGTTTTTCTGAACAAAAAGCCCGAGCGCCCCCCCCGCGCCCCGGGCACAGGCGCGGAGCCGCTGCTCCCGCCAGACAATGGGCCCCGCGCGGCCCGGCCGCACCCCGACCGCGGAGGGCTTCCCGGGGGGGCACGGGGGCGGGGGGACGCGGGGGGACGCGGGGGGGACACACGGGGACGCGGGCGCACTCACCAGCACGACGGCGAAGCGCTCCTCCAGCTCGCCCGGCTCGGGCATCGGCAGCTTGAGGGGCGCGCTGTGCGCCCGCGGGTCGCTCTGCGGCGAATCCATGCTCCCCGCGTTGCCCATGGCGCCGCCGCCCCCGCCCGCGCAGCTCCCGGCTCCGGCTCCGGCTCCGGCTCCGGCTCCGGCCCCGGCTCCTAGCAGCGCCCCGCGCCGAGCCGCCCGCCGGCCGCCCTCATGCCCTCGGCCGCCGCCTCGCCGCCCCGGCCGCCTCGCCCCGGGCGGGCTCCTCCGGGCGCCGGGCGCCCCCCGGCATGCTGCGCCGCCGCTCCCCGCCGCTCCCCGCCGCCGCCGCTCGCCGCCGCTCCCCGCCGCCCACACCCGGGCCCACGGCCGGCGGGCGCCACGCTCCTCCCGCAGCCCCGCGAGCAGACAAATGCGGCCCGGCGCTCGCGACACAATGCGCCCTCGCCGGCCCCGCCCCGCCCGCCGGCCACGCCCACCGCCCGGCCACGCCCACCGCTGGGCCCCGCCCCGGCCACGCCCACGGTCCGGGCCCGGTCACGCCCCGCCCCGCCCCCCGGCCCCGCCGACTGCCGGGACGCGTAGTTTCCGTCCGTCCGGGGTCCGCCGAGGAACCGCGCCCGGCCCGCAAGCCGCCCCGGCTGGAGGCTCCCCGAGTGGAGGCCCCCCGAGTGGAGGCTCCCGGGCTGGAGGCCGCCCCAGCTGGAGGCTCCCGGAGTGGAGGCCCCCCGAGTGGAGGCTCCTCCGCTGCAGGCTCACCCGGCTGGAGGCCCCCCGAGTGGAGGCTCCTCCGCCGCAGGCTCACCCGGCTGGAGGCCCCCCGAGTGGAGGCTCCTCCGCCGCAGGCTCACCCGGCTGGAGGCCCCCCGAGTGGAGGCTCCTCCGCCGCAGGCTCACCCGGCTGGAGGCCCCCCGAGTGGAGGCTGCCCCGGCTGGAGGCCGCCCCAGCTGGAGGCTCCCAGAGTGGAGGCCCCCCGAGTGGAGGCTCCTCCGCTGCAGGCTCACCCGGCTGGAGGCCCCCCGAGTGGAGGCTCCTCCGCTGCAGGCTCACCCGGCTGGAGGCCCCCCGAGTGGAGGCTGCCCCGGCTGGAGGCCGCCCCAGCTGGAGGCTCCCGGAGTGGAGGCCCCCCCAGTGGAGGCCCCCCGGCTGGAGGCCCCCAGGGTCCGAGCCATGCCCTCGGGTTGGTGGGGCACCTGTCGGCCGCGAGCCCTCCCCGGGCCTTGAACGCAGGCTTGGTCCTGCTCAGACGGGCGATGCCCCAGCTCCCGGCCTAGGAATGGGTCCGCGGGTGCTTGCTGCATGGTTCTTCTTTATGTAACGTATTCTTTTCTGTGATTAAAGTGTTTTATAAACAAACAAATACTTTCATGGATTTTCTCCAACTGCCCGCCCCGGGCCCCAGCAGCCGTGTCCGCAGCACTCCAGCCTGGCAAGGAGAAGATCCCCACCCAAAACCGTAGTTCACGTGAAACAGAAGGGGGGACAGGGTGTTTGGGGGACGCCTCCGGGTTATCTTTGGCTCCCTGATTCTTCCATAACAGCCTTGTTCCAGGGGTTTTACAAAGCAGGTTGGCTCCGACCTTATCTCTGGGATGCTTTCCAGACCGTCGCTACCCATTTTAAAACAATGGAAACAGAAACAACCTCATGGAGGAGTTTAGCCAGGTGCTCACGTTGTGGATTTCAAGGGCATCCACCTGGCTGCCTGGTGACTGAACCCACAATCCATCCTTTTTTAGCTCGGAGAAGTGTTTCTTTAGTCCTGGTTTGTGTATCAGAATCACTTGGGGAGCTTGATGCTAACACTGCGCACACCTTGGGCCCGGCCCAGTATCAGAAGCCCCTGAGCCTAAGGCCTCGGTGCGGGCGTCTCTCTAACAGGCTCCCCAGGTGATTCTGATATGCAACCAGGGGTGTTACCCTCCTGCTAAAAAGCAGCTGCTTCTGGAGAAGGCAGTGCAACAAGACCAAACAAGGACCGCGTTTCATTCAGCTCAATAAGCCCCAAGATGCCTTGAGCTTAGATGTTCCATGACTATTTGTTGAATGGGCAGGTGAGTTTTATCAAAAGCCTATGGAGCATATGCACGCAGAGGTGCATCGTGTGGGTATCATCCATTAAATAAACCACTAATGGTCTTAAAAAAAAAAAAAAAAAAAAAAAGGAAGGGGAGAGAGTATAAATAAATTCACATTAAAACTCTGAGTAGGACAGCCCGGGTGGCTCAGTGGTTTCGTGCCACCTTCAGCCCAGGGCCTGATCCTGGAGTCCCAGGATTGAGTCCCACGTCGGGCTCCCTGCATGGAGCCTGTTTCTCCCTCTGCCTGTGTCTCTGCCTCTCTCTCTCTCTCTCTCTCTCTCTCTCTCTCTCTGTCGCTCATGAATAAATAAATAAAATCTTTAAAAAAAAAAAAAAACTCTGAGTAAATATAATCCGTATTCCAAAACTACATTGTATCAAAGTTAACAGTGTGTTAGGGACCAAAGAAAGAAAAACAGGGGTATAGATACATACATACACACCCCAACTAGTGAAAATTAGCAAGAAAAGCAGTTAGTTCAAACCAAGTGAGCCACATCTGACCCACAAATGTATTTGTTTTCTTTCCAATCTCTAGACATGTACTTTGGGTCTGATTGACACCAAATCAGCCCACCCAGGGGGTTGCCCGTCTGGATGGAAAAGCTAGGATTCTTTTCCACACTTGAGAAATCCTTTTTTATTAGATTTATGGTCCCCTCTGGCCATATTTCTGCCAGTAACCAGGACCTCTTTCTCCCCTTCAGTCTTATCACATCTAGTCTCTCTCATAATCTCACACTTTGAGAGGAGCCAAGGACAAAGTGTGCAAATCCATGAACCAAAAGAACTCAGCCATTTCAAGGTTTGTAGTCTTTAATATGTGGCTATTATTTATGAGCTTTATTTAGTATTAAATAAACAAAACACTCCATTATATCATACAACTTCTGTAAGATTTTCTATCAAAAATCTCAGGGAAATATTTGTCTAGGGGAGGGCGTGGAGAGGGAGGAAGAAGACTTTAATTGTAACACTCTTACTCCCTCCCCATAAAATTAAAATCGGACGATCATTTTTAAATATAAATTTCATTTTCTGATTCCTAATACATATGACTTCTTGTAGATGATGTTGCAAAAAATTGACAAAAAAGAAACTGTTAAAAAGTATCCATTCACCTTCCATGGAAACTGAAATGTTAGAACTTTCTCTTCCATTTCCAAGTTATGCCAAGGGTCGCTTGATCAGGAATTCCCCCATAACAGTGCAACAGCTTTCAAAGAAGCTCCTCCGTCATTCAAAACAAATAATCCTATGAGGTCAGCTGAGTTTCATGTATCTCCTCAAGTTTTAAATATAAGGAAGTGCCCGATGGCTAAGTTCACTTAGCTTCTTAAAAAGGCCCCGGTGCAACCTGAGAAGATTCTCTTTGTGTGCATGATTGTAAGAAATGAGACAAGCACCCTATGATGAACAAAGCCATCTACAGCCCTGAGTCAAAACCGATTGTAGTAGTTGCGATTTTAGAGGGGATTGCTTTGTGTCAATTTACATCCACAAGACTCCTGAAAGATTCATGTATCTATCCATATTTATTTATTTTTTTAAAATTTTTTTATTTATTTATGATAGTCACACAAAGAGAGAGAGGCAGAGACACAGGCAGAGGGAGAAGCAGGCTCCATGCACCGGGAGCCCCACGTGGGATTCGATCCCGGATCTCCAGGATCGCGCCCTGGGCCAAAGGCAGGCGCCAAACTGCTGCACCACCCAGGGATCCCATCCATATTTATTTTTTAAATATTTATTGAGCACTTACTGTGAGCCAGATACTGCTATTGATTTTAAACAAAGTTTAAAAGTGGTTTATTCAATTTCTAAACCAAGTAATAATGGCTTCAATACTCTATTTTCTCATTAAACAAGAAATCTGGAGAAGGGTGGATGCTAGTATTAGTCAGCAACTTAGTAAGGCTAGGCCCAGTATCTACGTGATGGCTTGGTGTTTTCACATACTTACAAAATAGCTGCTAGAGTGCCACAAATCAAGTATATATTCAGGGTGAACAGTGGGGAAGAGGCCATTTCAGTTAAGTCTGTTCCTTTTATCAGAAAATCAAGGGGCACCAAGGTGGCTCAGTTGGTTGGGCATCTGCCTTTGGCTTGGGTCATGATCCCAGGGTCCTGGGATCAAGCCCTGTGTTGGTCTCCTTGTCCAAAGGGTGTCAACTTCTCCCTCTCCGTCTGCCTGGTACTCCCCCTGCTTGTGCTCTCTCTGCCAAATAAATAAAATCTTTATTTAAAAAAAAAGAAAATCAAAAGTTTGTCCAGAAGTACCATTAGCAGACTGCCTATTATTCCTCATTTTCTAGAACTGAATGACATGGCCACCCCCCCCCACTCCGTCCCCTGCCACACACACACACAGGAAGAACTAGGGGAGTGAGATAAAACCTGGGGCTGAACATATTTCGTCCCCTGGATAGGACCAAGATTCAGATAAAAGATAAATGGAATAGACATGGGTGAGAAATGGGTAGACGGCAACATCTTCTAACCTCTCCCCTTCATATTTCTTTTTTTTTTTTTCCCCTTCATATTTCATATCTTCGAATAATCCTTTGCATTTGCCTAGGACTTCATATTTTACAAAATAGTTTTACTTGCTTTATCTTAATTCGCCCCGCCAATATAACAACAAGGAATTTAAAGCTCAACAAAGTGATTTTTCTCTAGTTTATACAAGTGATAAAGTTACAATTTAGGTATTTTGATTCCCAAACCAGTATCCTTCACTGCCTTTTAAAAAGAAAATAGCTCTCTAAAACTATCATTCAGAGGTAGAAGCATAATGAGACTTCTGTTTCTGATCAAGACAAAGTAATAGGGACCCGATTGAATTTGAAAGTAATAAAATAATGGACAAAATATGTTAAACAATGTCCCTCGAGAGTTATATGATATAGAAAAAAGAAGGACAGAGTGTATGGGAAGGCTTCAGAGATGACCTTTGGCTGGAGCTATCTTATTCCTCCACAACAGTCCTCTTCCAGGTGTATTTCAAAGAAGACTTGGCCCAACCCTGTCCTCTGGGAGGCAGTGAACTACAATGATCCCTGAGAGGTAGTAAATAAATGAAGTGAACCCTACAATCACCCCGGCTTACTGCCTGGAGAAATTTTCTAGACCATCATGTACAGAGAAGGAACCAAGACTGGGCCTACTGGAGTCCCTGGCTTGAGAAGGCAGGGATGAGAGTCCAGTGAACCCAAAAAGGTCAGAGTTCTCGGGACAGATTACTGGAAAAAAAAGAGCTGTAAGACCTTCAGATGTCTGAAGAGGTTCCCATTCCAGTATCCAGTTGAGTACTGATGAATAAGTGCATGTGAGGAGAAAACACAAGGCTGGACATCTTATAATAATAAACGACAGAGTTTGGGGCACCTGGGTGGCTCAGTGGTTGAGCATCTGCCTTTGGCCCAGGGCGTGATCTGGGTCCTGGGATCGAGTCCCACATTGGGCTCCTGTGTAGAGCCTGCTTCTCCCTCTGCCTGTGTCTCTGCCTCTTTCTCTGTGTGTCTCATGAATAAATAAATAAAATCTTTTTTAAAAATGACAAAGTTCATAAGAGAGCATGACACACAGTAATAGTGCTTCAAAATGTATGAAATTCAAGGAGAAATACAGGAATCCACAATTTTAGGTATAGGTTAACATCTCTTAGTATTTGTTAAAACAAGTAGACAAAAAATCAGTAAGGGTATAGAAAACTTTAAAAATACTATCAACAACTTGATCTAATTGATATTTATAGACTACCTCACCTGACAACTCAATACATAACTTTTCAAATGCATAAGGCACACTTAGCAGATTGACCATATTCTGGACTATGAAAATTATCAATAAATTGTCAACAAATATTAAAAGATTCCAATACTACAAATTTTATTTCCTTGACACAATGAAATTAAATTAGAAGTCAAGAACACAAAAATATCTGAAAAATCCTCAAATATTTAGAAACAAAATAACAAAATTCTGAAAAAAACGTGGATTAAAAGAGTAAAAGGAAAATTATAACATATTTTGAACTGAATGAAAGAGAAAACACTATATACTACAATTTTGTGGATGCAGCTAAAACAGTACTTAGAAATTTAGGACATTAGGTGCCTATATTAGAAAAGAATAAAGGGTTAAATTAATGTCCTTTGTTTCCACCTTAAAAAAGTAGAGAAAAAGAAGCAAGTGAAAACTAAACAAAGAGGAAGGAGTAATAAAGACAAGAGCAAAAGTCAATGAAACAGAAAACAGGAAGATTGATGAAACTAAAAGCTAGTTCTTGAGAAGATCGATTAAACTGACAAACTTCTGGTCAGATTCATCAAGAAAAAAGAAAATATACAAATAACCAACATCACAAATGACAGAATAGACATGACTATACATTTTACACATATTAAAAAGGATAATCGGGGAATACTTTGAACAACTTTTGTCAATAAATTCAACCATGAAAAAAAATAAATAAATTCAATCATGTAGATAAAATGGACATACTCCTTCCTTAAAAGACACAAAGTACCAAAACTGACTCAAGAAGGAATAAATAATGAGGATAATCATATCTATTAAATTGAATCTGTATTTAAAATCTTTAAATCAAAGAAAACTACAGGCCCAGATAGCTTCACTAGAAACTTCCCCAATTACTTAAGATAGAGAGAATACCAATTCTACCTAAACTATCCCAGAAAATTGAAAAAGTGAATATTTCCCAACTTATTCTGAAGGCCAACATTACCCTGATACTAAAACCAGTCAAAGACATTATAAGAAAGGAAACTAGAGCCAACATTCCTCATGGATATAGACGTAAAGGTTCTGAACAAAATTTAAGTAATACATCACAACCAAATGGGGTGTATCCCAGGAATGCCGGATTGCTTTAGTATTTAAAAATCAATCAGTGTAATCCACCATATTAAAAGACTAAAACAGAAAACTCACATGATCATCTCAAGAGATGGAGAAGAAGAATTTGACAAAATCCATTCCTGGAAAAAAGCCCTCAGCTGATTAGAAATAGGAACTTCCTCAACTTGATAAAAGGCATCTATGAAAAACCTACTACCAATATCATACTTAATGATAAGAGACTAAATGCTTTCTCCTAAAACTAGGAACAATGTTTTAATTCAACATTGTATGGGAGGTTCTAGCCAGTGCAATAAGAGAGAAAACAAGCAAAAAGCTATCCAGTTTGGAAAAAAGGAAGCAAACTGTCCTTGTTCACAAATGACATGAAGTCCTATGTAGAAATTTTGTGGAATCTATAAGACAGTTAGTGTAACTAATATGTGAGTTTAGCAAGGATACAAGATTGATATACAAAATTAAAATATAGGGATGGACAAAATAGGTGAAGGGGAGTAGGAGCTACAGGTTTCCAGTTATGGAATGAGTAAGTCAGGGGGGTGAAGGATATAGAGAATATAGTTGGTAGCATTGTATGGTGAAAAAAATATATACATATAGCTCTAGAGCAGAAATAAATTTTCAAAAATTTAAACTGCAAAATACCATTTATAATTACATCAACAATATACAATATAAAACATAAAATTTCTCCTTTTGCCAGGGATAAATCTGGCAAAAGATGTATGAGATTGTACACTGAAAATACAGTATACTGTATTCATTGGTCAGAAGAGTCAATATTTTTTAAGAGGCTAATTCTCCTCAAATGGACCGGTAGATTTCATGTATCACAAAAAAAAAAATCCCAGTTGACTTTTTTGGGAAAAATACACAAGCCAATTCTAAAATTTGTGTGGCAATGCAAAGGACCTAGAATAGCCAAAACAATTTTGAAAAAGGACACAATGGGAGAATTAACTCTACCTTATTTCAAGACCTATTATAAAGCTACAGTAATCAAGAGACTATGATACTGACATCAAGACAGGCAGACAGAATCATGGAATAGAATGGAGAGTCCAGAAAAAATGCCCACACATATATAGACAATGGATTTTTGACCAAGGTGTATTGACAATTCTGTGAGGAAAGCATAGTCTTTTCCACATGTGGTTGACATTGTGATTGTGGAGGAACTGAATATTCACCTTTGAAAAGTGAACTTCAGTATATATCCCCCACCATGTAAAAAAAAAAAAAAAAAAACTCAAAAGCAGTCAGAGGCTCAAGTGCAAAACATAAACTAAAGAACTTCTAGAGGAAAATATAGGAGAAAATCTTTGCTACCTTACATTAAGTGATGAGTTTTTAGAGAGAGCAGCAAGAAAAAAATTTGACAAATTGGAGTTTGTCAAATTTTGTAACATCTGCTTTTTGAAAGACAAAAAGCAAAGAATCAAAACCTACTACAGACTAAGAGAAAATATGAATAAATTGTATATTCAATAAAGGACTTGTATCCAGAACACATAAAAAATTCTCACAACTCAGGGTACCTGGTTGGATTGTTCAGTTGAGCATCTGCCTTCAGCTCATTTCAGGGGCTGAGATCAAGCCCTGAGTCGGGCTCCCTGCTCAGTGGGGAGTCTGCTCCTCCTTCTCCTTCTGCCCCTTACCCCCTGCTCATGCTCACACTCTCTCTCTCAAAAAAAAAAAAAAAAAGAATTCTCACAATTGAAAAAAAGAAACAATGAATTTGAACAAACAATTCACATATGGAAATATATCCATAGCTAGTAAGCACATGAAAAGGTGTTTAACATCATTCATCATGAGGGAAATGGAAATTAAAACCACAATGAGGTACCACCACATATCTAATAAAATGGCAAAAATTAGGGGCGTCTGGATGGTGCCATCAGTTGAGCATCCAACTCTTGGTTTCTGCTCAGGTGGTGATCTCACGGTGGGTCGTGAGATGGAGCACAAGCCCTGTATCCAGCTCTGTGCTCAGTGCTAAGTGTACTTGAGATTCTCTGCCTCTCCCTCTGCCTCTCCAGCTCGTGCTCTCTCCCTCAAGTAAATACATAAATATTTTTTTACATGGTAAAAATTAAAAACACTGACCATACCAAATGTTGGCAATGATGTAGGGTAACTAGAACTTGCATACGTGGCTGATGGGATTGTAAAGTGATATAACCACTTTGGACAACACTTTGGTGTGTGTGTGTGTTTTAATTTAAACATTGTACCCACCATATGATCTAGCCATTCCACTCACAGATATCTACCCAATAAATACGATAACATGCGTCCATATGAAGACATTTACATAATGTCCATAGCAGATATTCTTGTAACAACCAGAAACTGGAATCAACTCCATGTCCATCAACCCATGAAGGAATAAGCAAATGGGCGTATCCACAGAATAGAATACTAATCAGCAATGAAAAAGTATGACTATTGATACAAGCAATGTGGTTGAATTTCAATTATGGTGAGTGAAATAAGCCAGACCAAAAAAAATTATACATATTGTATTATTTTATGTATATAAAATTCTAGAGAATGCAAATTAGTCTATATGGACAGAAAGCAGACTAGTGTTTGCTTGGGAGAAAGAGACAGGTTCCAGAGGATGCTTTTGGAGGCGATGGATATATTCATTAGCTTGATTAGGATGCTGGTGTCATAAGTATATACATATTTTAAACCTATCAAATTATAAACTATAAACACGTACAGTTTGCTGTTGGTTAGTTACAGTTCAGTAAAGCTGTCACAAAACAATGAAAGTCAGGTCAATTGTTTTCTCCTCATCCTTCAAGGAATTTAGAACACCGTAACTCCGGTCTCTCCCCTCCTATTTTCCATGTTAATAACGGTCATTATTTTAACTCTCCATTTACTCACATTAGCACTTAGTAGTGGTAATATTCGTAGCACCGTCAGGCCGCGGGTTTACCAGTATGCTTACAAATTCCTTTGTTTGCATTCCCCTTTTTTCTTCCAGATTTATATTTCGTTTTCCAAAATAATATTCTTTAGCGTTTCTTGCAATGAGAGTTTGTGAATGGCAAAATCATCTGACAATACCTTTTTTGCCCTCAGTCTTGAAATATAGTTTATTTGGTTATAGAATATTGGCTGAAAGTTCTCCTTCCTCATTCTAGAGATACCAGTCCGTTATCTCCCAGCCCCCATTGTCGGTGCTGAGAAATCTATTGTCACTCTACGTGTCATTTATTGTTTAAAAATAGATATTGTAGGTGCATCTGCGTGGTGCATCCAGTGATTTTGGCTCAGGTCATGGTCCTGGGATCAGGGTCCTGGGATCGAGTCCCGCGTCAGGCTCTGCGCTCAGCAGGGTATCTGCTTGAGATTCTCTCTCAGCCCCTCCCCAGCCCCTTCCCCACCTGCACACCGGCCCTCTCTCTGTCTCTCAAATAAATAAATCCTAAAAATAAATAGATATTGTATCATTTTATCCCTGGTTTCCTTATTCATCGAGGTTTAAAAGTCACCGATGAACATGTGTGAAGAACTTCCAATAGATGTTCCAGTTCTTTGGGGGATCTACCTGTTTCTGTTTATTTATTTATTATGTTTTATTCACTTTTTAAAAATGTCTTCATTTGCGTGTGATTGACACACAGCATTCCCTGGCCCAGCAGGTCTGCACCCCGTCTGTGCTCCCTGCGAGTGCAGCTCCCGCCTGCTCCCCGTGACCGTGACAGCACCGGGCCTGCTCCTTTTCAGCACTCTCTATTGCATCATGTCAAGAGATTTCTGGAAAAGGGAAAATACAGACTAAGTATTCTGCTCACCATTTTGATAGGAATCTAACATCTACTTCTTTTGCTTTGGTTTGTTTTAACAGGCACTAGGGATTTTAGCTATATCTTAATTAATGCCACCTTTATAATTCAAAATTTTTAAATAGATTGTAGCATCTCCAGCATTGTTCCAGAGAATTTTCAACTATTTGTAGGCTTTTGAATCCCAGCCCTTATCTCCCGGTATCTCTGAGATTCCACCTCCTGTAGGTCCCATGGTATACACCATGTCACAGACACAGAACTTCAAATTTGCTAAAAATGCATCTGGATCATTTTTTTAAACAATTTTATTTTTAAGTCATCTCTACACTCAGTATGGGGCCTGAACTCACAACCCCAAGATCAGGAATCACATGCCCTTCTGACCGAGCCAGCCAGTCGTCCCCCTGTGGGCCAATTTTATTTGTTTGTTTTTTAAAGATTTAATTAATTAATTAATTAATTTATTTATTTATTTATTTATGAAAGATACATAGAGAGAGAGAGAGAGAGGCAGAGACCCAGGCAGAGGGAAAAGCAGGCTCCATGTGGGGAGCCCGATGAAGGACTTGATTCCAGGATCCCAGGATCATGTCCTGGGCCAAAGGCAGGTGCTCAACCACTGAGCCACCCAGGGATTCCCCCGTGGGCCAGTTTTGAACGGTAGTGACACAGAAGCTTATTTTCATTTACATAAGTTGAATACACATTTGTGAATATATATGTGAAGAACATACTGAAACTATCAAAACAGCCAATATACTAAACAGGTATATCTCTGTAGAAATTAAAACAGAAAGAAACAAAGAAAAAGAAGAGGAAAGGAGAGAAAGGAAGAGGGGCACCCAGGTGGCTCAGTTGGTGAAGCCTCTTACTCTTGGTTTCCTCTCAAGTCGTGATCTCAGGGTCAGAGGCCTTCGCCCCCCATGGGCCCTGTGCTCAGCATGGAGTCCGCTTCAGATGCTTTCCCCTCCCTCTGCTCCTTCCCCAACTCCATCAGGTGCTCTCTCTCTCAAATTAATAAATCAATAAAAGCTTTTAAAAAAAAAAGGGAGGAAGACAGGCATCACAAAATGTGGATAGCGTTGTATGCAAGTCAAACTCAGGTTATTTCTTGCCCTCTTCCTGCATTCCTGTCCTGGACCGCCTCCTCCAAATCCTGCTTAGCAACCTATGTTCGATGCCTGGATGGGGTCTAGCCTGGGACAGCAGCAGCAAGGGCCACGACGGAGGGATGTGCTGTCCACTGGGAGCGGCTGCTTTAATCTTGGGCGTCCTGCTAACCTCCTGCCTCAGTCCCACTGTCACCCGGGGGCAGGGTCCCTAAGCGGGTGCGGGGGGAGCCCAGGGAGCCCCGGGCACACCTGCCGCCTCTGCGGATACACACAGGGCTGTCCCTCTGGCACCTTCAGCAGGTTTCAAGGCTAAGAAAACAAACCCTTAAAAAAAAAAAAAAAAAAAGGTTTTTTTCATTTTTGTTTCCGGCTGCAGCCATTTGAACCAGAATAAACAGCACGGGGAAATTAAGACAGTTCAAGTTGGAGTAAAATCAAGTTCCACCAACGTGTATCACACACACTGAATATCTAGATTAATGATTTTATTTACTTTTCTCATTTGTCCTTTGGGAGAGTCAATTTTTAGGGGAGAACCATACATTCTTTCCCATCACAAGAAAAAAGGAGGCTTATTCTCTAAGAGGCAATCAGGCTTTCTGAAATCTGTCCTTTCCTCTCTCTCTGGCTTAGCCCAGGTATATAAAAAATTGCCCTTTTTGACCCCCAGAGAAGAAATTTTCCCAAACCCATGATTATTCTGCTTAGTGAATTTGAATTCTTGGACTCCCAATGTGATACAAAGGGCCAGCAGCCTGGTGAGGAGGCGCGGTGGTGGGTTTCGTGCCTGCTTCTCTTGCTGAATAATGATGGCCGAAAAACTCATTAGCCCTTGAAGCCTCAGTTTCTGCATCTATAAAATGAAAGTAGACCCTTTCACCACCAGTCATTTGTTAAGATCAAGGGAAAGGACTCAGGTAAACCGACTGTCAAGACCGCGCCCAATGTGTGTGCTACATGCAAGAACAGAGACTGTCCTCCTTAGGTTCTTTTCTCCAGGACGGTCATGGATTTAGTTTTGGGATCATTAGTGAAACAGTGCCCGAGTGGGCAAAGGGAAAATACGTCAATGCATGGTGCTTGTCTCGCGTAACGGGGAGGTAGATCCTATAAAACAGAACACGCTGTGGTTCGCAGCCTGCAAGGCTCGCTTTCCTTCCAATGACGAAGCTTCGTGCTGGGGACTCGGTGCGCCAGTAAATGAGACGTTTCACTGTCAAAGGAATCCACACAGCACTTCCTAAACCTGTGTGATCATAGGGTCCACCTGGGATGCTTCTAGGACATACAGATTCCCACATGCCTGCCCTAGAAATTCTGATTCAGTAGGTCCGGGACAGGCCTAGGAATCTGTACGGTTAACAAAAACCCCAGATGGTTCCTATTTTAGGCAACTTTAGGAAACACTGATTAATTGCTTGGGACTCGGGAAGTGACTCATCTGCAATTAAGCAATAATGTCTCCACTTAAGGAACAATGCCAAGTTATTTTAAAGCCATTGAATAATTATATACACCCCTCGAAAATTCATTCGAATGAGCTGTTATTTCAATCAGACGGATTGTTCCACTTAGGATACATTTATACAAATTTCTAAGTTTTAAAAATGTCACTTGTTCTTCGTATTTGTATTTGTTGTGCTTTTTTAGGTTTTGGAGGAGGACAAAGCATCGTTGTATCAATTGTCCATAACTTACCTAGGGGCCGACTTCTCAGGTGTCCAAGTTTTGAGATGGGACTTTGGGTATACAGTTTCCTCCTTGCCCTCAGACTCACATTTTTATGTAAAAATAGGCTAAATAGATGCCAAAGATTACATTATACACAGAAGAAATAAAGTTGTCCAGAGCTACTGACTGCCACTTCCACCACTTTTGCATTTTGATTTTATCAAATTAATTTTACTAACAGATGTTTATTGTATTATATCATTCTAACTGCGATCATTTTCCTTACACAATTAACATCAAAGGGAAGTTCGGGAGGGGGGGAGGAAGGGCAGGGGGCCGGGTGGCTAATTAGCAGAACTGAAAGATCCCCTCAGAGGATGGAGCCTTTTGCTCTGTGGCTCTGTGCTCACCGGCTGCAAACACCTGCAGAGCTTGCGCTCTCTCGAGACCCCAACTCTAAAAAAAAAAAAAAAGAGAGACCCCAACTCTGCTAACATTATCGACTGTTCTGGAAAAGTGCTCAGAACGGGACCAGACAGACCTGCCTTAGGTCCAATTCACTTTGCCCGGTTGCTTTGTTCTGCAGAATTAGGAATGGAAGGTCTTTGCTAAAATTATTAAGGAAACCATTCAAAATACGAACTCCATGAGAAAGAAGCAAGTCCCCCAAATAATGCATATTTCCCCCTCAATTTCTATTGCACTGGCAACGATTAAAGACGGGAGTGCAGGGGCAGCCGGGGGGCTCAGCGGTTGGCATCTGCCTCTGGCCCAGGGTGTGACCCCAGGGTCCTGGGATCGAGTCCCGCGTCGGGCTCCCTGCATGGAGCCTGCTTCTCCCTCGGCCCGTGTCTCGGCCTCTCTCTGTGTCTCTCACGAATAAATAAGTAACATATTTTTTTAAATGAGGGTGCAAGACCTTAAAGATGCAGTGAAGCTGTGGGGAATGCATAGCCCAGACGCACACGGTGGACGTGTATTTTTGTGCATGTCCAACCCCTCTTCTTCTTGGAAAATCACCGTCTTCTAGAAACTTCTCTTCCCTCCTTTCCGTGTGTCACTAGCCAAGGAGCTGCCACAGGCCGGCGGGGCTCCCGGCCACCATTGACCTGCTGAAGGCTGGGCTTCCAAGTCAGGTCTGGCAAGAATCCTTCCCCTCCCTCCTGATTTTTGGATTTTGGATCAAAAGTATGAGGCTGCATTTTCTCAGGTGGCAGAGGCTGGAGGCTGCAAGGCCCAAGTGTGGTTGGGGAGGGCGGCGAGTGCAAGCAGAGAAGTGCAGTGTGGAGGAGGACACGGGACAGATGTGCCTGCAAGTCCTGCCGAGGGCGACGAGGACGGGCGGTTTCACTCCCTGGAGCCTGTTGGTCTGTTAAATAAAGGCCATCATAGTAGGACTTATTTCAAGTGGTTTTTGTGAGAAAGCATCGTGATAATTGACGTAAGTCACTGAAGACTGGACTCAACACATGGAAAGACTCAGTCAATGTCCAGGCACCAGCGCCCTGGATACGGGTTGGCAAACCATGGCCGCGGCCCCCGCGGGCGGGGACAAGATGCGACGAGGTTCCCGGCGCTGGTTATTAGAAAAACAGCCCACAATCAAGGTGACACCTGACTACAGTTTTAACCAAACTGTCAGAAAAAAAAAAAAAAAAAAAAAACAACCAAAGAAACCCACAAACAACCCTTGAGCATGGCTTTGAAGAATAATGATTCGGTGATGACCATTACAAGCGGCCGCTGGCACTGAGCCGACCTGCGGGCCAGGCCGGGAGCGCACACCCCCAGCGCCCGCAGCCCTGCTCCTTGGGGATGCTCCCATTCTGCAGATGAGGAAACCGCCGAATGATGCTGAAACGTGCCTATTCCCTGAGAGCCCGGGGACCGGCCAGGGTTCTTAAGAGATGCGGCCGCTAGGCACCTCTGCACCTGACCTCTGTCCCGCGGCCTGTGGTCACTGCCGGGTCGCTAAGCTGGGAGGAGGCCCTTCCCACAGCAGGGCGCAGGGCCAGGCGAACCCCCTGCAGGCTCCCAGCTGCTCTTCCTCCTGCTGCCCCAGGGGGTGCGCCCTGCTTCCCTCCAGGCCTCGCTGCGGCCTGGCCCGCTCCTGGGCAGGCCTCACCCTGTCCTTCACAAGGCCTCCAACCCCCAGGACAGGCCGCCGTCACCGCCCAGATCAGCACCTATTCATAATCTTTTTTTTAACTGTAATATATTTTTAAAAGATTTTAATATTCATCCATTAGAGACACAGAGAAGGAGGCAGAGACACGGGCAGAGGGAGAAGCAGGCTCCACACAGGGAGCCCGACGTGGGACTCCATCCCGGGACCCCGGAGTCACGACCTCAGCCCAAGGCAGATGCTCCACTGCTGAGCCCCCCAGGTGCCCCCTAAACTTGTAATTCTTGACCGACTTTGCTTCCTATGGTCTTCTGTTTAGTTTCAATGATCGCTTTCCCCTGATTTGTAGGATTATTATATGCTCTAACTAAAGCAGTTTGTTTGTCTAACTCTAGCTACTCCCGATCACGGCTTCCCGGAAAATGTCAGGTGTCTCCGCTCCCCAAACCAGGATATTCTAAGTTCCTGCCGCTGCCTTGAGGCTCTTCATTCGGATTTGTCATCTTTTATTCTTGACTTCCAGAAATGTATATTTTTAATTTTTCCAAGTAGCTTATATGTTCTGGCTGTAGAATAATGTGCTTACAGTGTGATTCTCAGGCCATCTGCACTTGAATCATCTGGAGTGCTTTACTTTTATTATTTTAAAAAGATTCTATTTATTTATTTATTTGAGAGCGAGCAAGAGAGCGTGCATGAATGAGGGGGAGGGACACAGGAGAGGGTGAAGCAGACTCCCCACTGAGCAGGGAGCCCGACTCCGACTCCGGGTTTGATCCCGGGACCCCAAGATCATGACCTGAGGGAAGGCAGATGCTTAACCATCTGACCTAGCCAGGCCCCCCTTGAGTGCTCTATGAAAATAAACCTTTTTAGCTCCATCTCACATATCAGAATTTCTAAGAAAAGCCTAAGAAGTACACATTTATTTTATTTTATTTTTTAAAGATTTTATTTATTTATTTATGAGAGACACACAGAGAGAGGCAGAGACACAGGCAGAGGGAGAAGCAGGCTCCATGCAGGGAGCCCAACATGGGACTCGATCCAGGGAACCCGGGGTCACACCCTGAGCCAAACGGGGATGCTCAACTGCTAAGCCACCCAGCTGTCCCTTATGATCTTATTTTTAAATAATTTCTACACTCGATGTGGGATCAAACCCACAACCCCAAAATCAAGAATCACCCCACTCCACCAAATGAGCCAGTCAGGCACTCCTAGAATTCATTTTAAACAAGCTACCCAGGTGATTCCTATGCATACAGAGCTTGGGACCCATTGTATTATAAGAACAGATATTATAATCATAGACTTTTTTTTTTATTAATACTCCAGTACTTGCAGTTCTGTGCTTAGCACCTGGAAGATTATCACTAATTGCTTCTTGGGTTAAAGAATGAATAAATCTAACTTTAGAAGGAAATCTAGTCATGGGAAATCTTCTCTACTCTAAGGAAATATTTGCAGTTTTCACTAAATGTGCCCATAATACCAACTTCAATTAGTATAATCCTCATTCCTTCATGGGTTAAACTGCTTAAATCTCCTTTGGATTTTGCTTCTTCCTAAAATAATGTAATTTAAATTTACTTTGGTCATGATGAAACATCATATCAAACTGGTTCAGAACTCTCAAAGTGTTCTTTAATTCAGCTTAGACTTCCTCCTGGGTAGAAGCTAGAAGAGTTTTCTCCAATTATAACTGTAAGGAAATATCAAGATGATTTTATAAGCCAGGTAAATATTGTTATAGGGACTACTAAATGGGTTTTAATGTTTTAACATATCATTAATTCAACAAATATTGACTGTACTTAAACATTCAGATTAAAATCACATGCAGTGCATACTAGGAAGCCAATGATTTTCTATTCCTCCCTGGGAGTATTAATTTTTGTTCTTTATTCAACTAGGTTTGAAAGCTCTTTTTGCTCCCTAGCTGCAGCGCCTTTAATGCTGGGTGACTCCAGGTAGACACTTTGGATTGCTGACTATAGGAGACCTCCAGTTCACAGAGCTTCTATCAGCATAACTCATTAACACTCAGGCTTCCCTCCTGTTCGTTTTTCTAACAGATGTTGCCTTGATCTCTCTGATAACCTTACTTTGACATTGAACATGTGAAGAGAGAAATGGAGCAGAGGTGATATAGCTGTGAACTCTAAATATGTTATTGCTTTTAGTCTTCACAGTGACCTTGTGGGGCAGACAATTTTCTTTCCATATTATAGAAGAGATAGTTAAAGCTAATAGTGATGCGGAGAACAAAGGCAAAAGAAATATGGAAAAAAATTTAAACTTCCTTATAACTTACTGCCTATTGACAAGCCCTTGAGACAGACAGAGTGACCTTCCTCCAGGAACTCAACTGCCTCAATGTTAATACTTTGCTAGAGGCAAAAGGCAACCTTAGCTTGACATTAGCCCGACCTCCAGGATCCTGTAAGTCTTCTTTAACATATAAACATCGCTTTGGAAACTTCATTTATCTCTACTTCCCCTCCTCCCATAACATAAGATACATGTTGGCAATCATCCTCCAAACATACGGCCCACTGATAGACATCTGCAGGGTCTTGTGACTAAGGTTTTACTAGACGGTAATAAATGACCTTATTCTAACAACAACTGGCCCCTCAAGGTCCTGAAAACCTTGCTTCCAATTTCTTTAGAGATTTTCGCTATCCCTAACCCCTCCAACCTTGAAAGTACATAATCAGTCACCTCTCACAACCTCAGTGTAGCTCTTCCTGCCATTGGTCCTGGTGCTTTAATAAAACCACCTTTTATGCACTGAAGACGTCTCAAGAATTCTTACTTGGCTATTCACTCCTAGACCTCCAACATTTCACATCAACAGTGGTCATATAGCTGGACAAAGTTATATAGCTAAGAAGTGGCAAGCCAGGACTCAATTCCCTTTTCTTTGGTCCCTAGGCTCATTCACGTTCTAATACACCGTCATGCTTCCTCACTTTATTTTGCAACTTCTCAAACACCTTTCTGCCTTCCCCCAGGACATGGGTCTTGCCCTTAGCCAAGTGTTAGTCTCCTTACCCTGAACTGGTCTCACACAGGAGTTCCCTAGAAATCAGTGCCCCGTTGTTTCCCTGTTACCCAGACTCTTTCCTTCCTACCCTCTGTCAGCTTCTCCTTCATGGCAAGTCTTACCCAGACATAGATCTCCACTCAAAGAACCAAAGTCATAATGTCTTCTTTGATGACTTCCATGTGTCTTGTGGATATGACATGAGTATCAATTAAAAGCAGGCTTGACTGCATATAACATAAAACTCAACTACAGTGGCTAAACAAAAAATGGTTTATTTTTCTCATATAATAAGTTTAGATGTCAGTATTTTGCACAAGATGCTGTAATGATTTCATAGCTAATTTCTCTGCAATTCTACTGACCTTTCCCTTCCATATGATGGCAAGACAGCCGCTGTATCTCCAGCTTTTGCATCCATGTTTGAAACCAAATGAAAGGGGAAGGAGCAGTGCCAGTGGTATTCCTTCTTATTAACCCGCACAAACCCTGGAGACTTCCCCTAAGGCCATGTTGAACAGCACAGGACACAAGACCCACCCCCACCTGTTAAAAAGGCAGAAAATACATTAATATAATTCATCACATCAGTAAGCCTAAGAAGAAAAATCACTTTAGTATATCATTGGAAAAAAGTACTGACAAAATTGAACACTTATTCATGACAAGAATTCAGCAAACTAGGAACAGAGAGAAACGTCCTTTACTAAATAAGGATCATCATATACAAAAAACTCTAAAGCGGATACCTGGGTGGCTCAGCGGTTGAGCATCTGCCTTCAGCTCGGGTCGTGATCCCAGGGTCCCCAAGTTGAGTCCCACGTTGGGCTTTCTGCAGGGAGCCTGCTTCTCTCTCTGCCTATGTCTCTCTCTCTCTTTCTCTGTGTGTGTGTCTCATGAATAAATAAATAAAATCTTTAAAATAAAATAAAATAAGCCTCTAAAGCTAACATTATACTTAATAATGAGAAATATGCAGCTTTCCTGCTAAGATCAGGAACAAGGCAAGATTGTCCCCTCCCACCACTCCTTTACAGCACTGTACTAAAAGTCCCAACTAATACAGTAAGACAAGAGAAGGAAAGGAAAGGTTGGGAAGGGAGAAATAAGCTGTCTTTGTAGGTGACATGACTATGCAGAAAATATGAAAGAATCAACAAAAAACTTTCAGGAATTAATAAGGGATTATAGTAAGGCTTCAGGTTACTAGGTTAATATACAAAAGTCTGTTGCTTTCCTATATGCTAGCAATGAACAAGTAGAACATAAAATTTTAAAATATACATTAACATTATATATTATATATAATAAAATTATATATTTAGATTATCACCCCCAATAAAATATTTTTGTATAAGTAATTAAATGCTTAGGTATGAATCTAACAAAATATGTACAAGTTCTACATATTAAAAAATACTACGATCTTTGATTACCAAAATAAATGGAGAGATATTCCATATTCATGGATAGGAAGACTCAATATTATCAAGAAATCAATTCTTCCTGACTTGATCTATAGCTTCATTACAATCCCAATCAAAATCCCAGGAAGTTATTTTGAGAATATCAACAAACTGTTTCTAAAATTTATATGGAGAGGCAAAAGAAGGAGAGTAGCCACCACATACTGAAGGAGAACAAAGTTTGAGACCTGACACTACCTGACTTCAAGATTTACTCTGAAGCTACAATGGTCAAGATGATGTGATATGGGTGAAAGAATGAATCAGGAGAAACAAATAGATCAATGAAACAGAACAGAGAGCACAGAAACAAAGCTACATTCATACAGTCAACTGATATTTGACAACAGAGCAAAAGCAATACAACAGAGCAAAAATAGTTTTTTCAAAAAAATGATGCTGGAACAATTGGACATCTACATGCAAAACAATAAATCTAGACAAGCTTCACACTTTTCATAGAAATTAACTCAACGTGGACTATAGACGTAAATACAGAATGCAAAAGTATGGGGCACCTAAGCTGGCTCAGTCAGAAGAGCATGTAACTCTTGATCCCGTGGTTGTGAATTTGAGCCCCATGTTGGGTGTACAGATTGCTTAAACAGATAAAACTTTAAAAGAAATGCAAAAGTATAAAACCCTTAGAAGATAATATAGGAGAAAATCCAGACAACCTCAGATATGGCAATAACTTTTTAGATACAGTACCAAAGAAATTTAATTGATGAAAGAAATAATTGATAAGCTAGACTTCATTAAATTAAAAACTTCTGCTCTGAAAAAGACAATGTCAAGAGAATTTACAGGACAATCTACAGACTGGGGGAAAATACAACCGACACATCTGATAAAGGACTGCTGTCCAAAACATATAAACACTTAAAACTCAGCAATAAAAAAAGGCAAACTATGGAGACAACAAAAGATTAGTGGTTGCCAGTTATGGAGAGAGGGCGGAGAGATGGATATGCAGAACATAGAGGATTTTTAGAGCAGGTGAACTACTTATGCATTTGTCAAAATCCACAAAATGTACTGTATCAAGCAAGAGCCCTAATGTGAACTATAGACTTTGGGTGATAATGATGTATCAATGTGGGTTCATTGAATGTAACAAATGTACCACTGTGGTGTAGGATGTCAATAGCTGGGGAGGCAGTAGGTGTGTGAGGGCAGAGGGTATATGGCAAGCCTTTGAACCTTTTGCTCAATTGTGCTGTAAACCTAAAACTGTCTTTAAAAAAAATAAAGCCTCTTTCTTCCCCCCTCACCCTAGAAGGTGGAGAAAGGAGAAAATAGGATTGTCATGATTGAGACCAATCATTACTATTTTTGCCTGGGACTGTGAACATTGATGCCCTGGACTAAACTGAAATTTTATTAACAAGGAAGAAGTGAGGAAATTTTCTCCTTGATGGTATTTCCTAATTGAGATTTTTTTCCCTGGATATAAATATGCTTCCTTACAATACTATCGTAATCCCTTTTGTGTTTACTAGACGTATGTTATATCACTAACAGTCCTTACCATGCAGGTGCTTCCCATGGTCTCCAATCTTGGTACTGAAGGAAGAGCCAAGGGTCTCTATCCTGGCCTCCCTGCCATCTGCTCTGACCTAGACTCTCCCTTCTTCATCCTCTCATGAGTCAAAGGTTCTGTTTACAAAATGGAGAGTCAGAATTCCAGGTGCAGCCTGGAGTCTTGGGACTTCAGCCCCAGGCCAGAGTTGCAGGACAGGAGATTCAGTTGAAACCTTTGTCATTAATAGCACCAGGGCATAAAAACCTGTTTTTATCTTTGTTTGAATGAAATCTTATAAGAAAGTGTAAACGAATCAAATACCATCAGAGCTGCTTGCCTGAATCCAGGATAAGGGACTGAAGCAACTCTTCTAAATGCTTCTAGAACAATTAAAAGCCTTGAGTGACAATTGCTAGGAGACCCCCTGCATGGAGTACCCCGAGATTCCCCACCCATGCCCACTTCGGATCCAGCCACCCCTCCAGGGCAACCCCCTGTGTGGAGCACCAAAGGACATGCTGGCTAGCATCCACTTCAACTTCAGTTGTTCTACTAGGGTGCTGTCTGTGTGGAGAGCCCTGGGACTGCCCCAGCCCATGCCCACTTGAGCTCCAGTCTTCCTGCCAGAACAACTTCAGCATGGAGTGCCCCAGGACTCCAGGCCACACCAGACACAGCTCCAACCAGCCAGCCACAGTCACCAGGCACACAACGTACACATAGAATGACCATACCTAAGACCATTCCTTCAAGTTTAGAAGTAGCTGCTCCACCTAATTCATAGAAACAACATAGAAAGTCAAGCAACATCAGGTGGTGAAAGAATATGCTCTAAATTAAAGAACAAGACAAAACCTCAGAAAAAAATTATTTTTTTAAAATATTTTTATTTTTAATGATAGTCACAGAGAGAGAGAGAGGCAGAGACACAGGCAGAGGGAGAAGCAGGCTCCATGCACCGGGAGCCCGACGTGGGATTCGATCCCGGGTCTCCAGGATCTCGCCCTGGGCCAAAGGCAGGCGCCAAACCGCTGCGCCACCCAGGGATCCAAAAAAAATTAAATAAAATAGAGGTAAGTAATAGGCCTGATAAAGAATTTAAATAAATGATTATAAAGATCATTCAAGGACAGAAGAGTAGAAGAACTCAGAACTTCAACAAAGAGATAGAAGTTATAAAAAAGATTCAATCAGAGTTGAAAAATACAATAACTGAAATGAAAAATACTAAAACAAATCAACAATAGATTAGGAGGTGCAGAAGAACACATCAGAAATCTGGAAGACAGGGTAATAGAAAGCACATAAGCTGAAAGCAAAAGGGAAAAATAATGTTTAAAAATAAGGGTAGGGGGCAGCCCTGGTGGCCCAGTGGTTTAGCGCTGCCTGCAGCCCAGGGTGTGATCCTGGAGACCTGGGATCGAGTCCCACATCGGGCTCCCAGCATGGAGCCTGCTTCTCCCTCTGCCTGTGTCCCTGCCTCTGTGTGTGTGTGTGTGTGTGTGTGTGTGTGTGTGTGTGTCTCTATGAATGAATAAATAAAATCTTAAAAAAAAAAAGGGTAGGTTAATAGATCTCTTGGACAAGATCAAGTGGACAAAACATTTTGCATTACAGGGGGCCCCAGAAGGAAAAAAGAAAATAAAGGGGCAGAAAATTTATTTGAAGAAATAATAGCTAAAAACTTCCCTAACCTGGGGAAGGAAATAAACATCCATTTTCAGGAAGCACAGAGAGTTCTAAAGATGAACCCAAGGAGGTCCATATCAAGAAACATAATAATTAAAATGTCAGAGTTCGGGGAGGCTGAGCTCAGTTGGTTAGGTGTCCGACTCAATTTCAGCTCAGGTCATGATCTCTGGGTTGTGATATAGAGCTCTCTGTTGGGTTCCACATGGGGTATGGAGTCTGCTTAATATTCTTTCTCTTTCCCTGTCCCTCTGGTTCCCTGTCCCCCCAACTCTTTCTCTCTCTCTTTCAAAAAAAAAAGAAGTTAAAAATATGAATAAAAAATGTAAAACATGGTAATGTATACATAAAACATGGAGGGGAGTGTAAAGAAGAAGTTATTCTAGAATATGTTCAAATTTAAATGACCATCAACCTAATATATAATGCTATATGCTCAAGAAGTCATATATTAACCTCATGGTAACCACACACCCAAAACCTTTAATAAATATACACACACAAAAAAAAAAAAAAAGAAAGAAAGAAAGAAAAAGAAAGCCAAGCATAGCAAACCAGAAAGTTATCAGTTACAAAGAAAGAAAAAGAAGAAAGGCACAGAGAAGAACTACAAAAACAACAAGAAAACAGTTAACAAAATGTCAATAAGTACATCCACATCAATAATTACATTAAATCTAAATGGTCTAAATGTTCCAATAAAAAGATATAGGATGGTGGAATGGATAAAAAAGGAAGACCCATCTATAAACTGCCTACAAGAGATTCACTTCAGATCCAAAGACAAACACAGACTAAAAGTGTGAATATGAGAAAAGATATTCCATGCAAATGGAAGTAAAAAAAAAAGTTTAAAAGCCAGGGTAGCAATACTTATACCAGACAAATAGACTTTAAAACAAACACTGCAACAAGACACAAGGAAGAGCATTACATAATGATAAAAGGATCAATCCACCAAGAGGATATAACAATTGTAAATATTTATGCATCCCAAATTGGAGCACCTAAACATACAAAGCAAATATTAATAGACATAAAGGGAGAAATCGACAGTAATATAATAATAGTAAGAAACATTAACATTCCACTTACATTAGTGGGTAGATCACCAGGCAGAAATCAATAAACAGTGTCTTTGAAAAACACACTAGACCAGATGGACTTAGCAGGTATCTATCTATCTATCTATCTATCTATCTATCTATCTATTACATTCATCCCCAAAACAACTGAACACACATTCTTTTCAAGTTCACATGGAACATTTTTCAAAACAGATCAGATGTTAGCCCACAAAACATTTCTCAATAAATTTAGGAGGATTGAAATCATATCATACACCTTTTCTGACCACAATGTTATGACTAGAAATCAGTCATACACCAAAAAAAAAAGTAGAAAAAATACAAATCTGTAGAAACTAAATAATATGCTACTAAATAACCAATGGATCAATGAAGAAATTAAAGAGGAGAAAAAAACAACCATATGAAGACAAATGAAAGTGAAAACACACAGTCCAAAATCTTTGGGATACAGTGAAAACAGTTCTAAGGAAATTCATAGCAATACTAGCTTACCTCAAGAAGTAAGAAAAACTCAGGGCATCTGGATGGCTCTGTCAGCTAAGTGTTCGACTCTTGATTTCAGCTCAGGTCTTGATCTCAGGGTCATGAGTTCGAGCTCTGCATTACTTAAAAAAAAATAAATAAATAAAAACTCAAACAAACAATCCAATTTTATACCTAAAAGGAATGAGAGAAAAAAGAAAAAAAAAAACAGAATTCATGGTTAGTAGAAAAAAGGAAATCAAAAGATTAGAGCAGAAATGAATGAAATAGTAAAAAAACAATAGAAGCCATTACTGAAATCAAGAACTGATTCTTCGAAAAGATAGGCAAAACTAATAGAGCTTAGATAAATAAATAAAAGCAAAAATGAAAGATAAGTAACAACTGACATTACAGAAATTAAAAAAAGGGGTTGCCTGGGTGACTCAGTCAGTTAAGCATTTGCCTTTGGCTCAGGTCATGATCCAAAGGTCCTGGGATTGAGCCTGCTTCTCTCTCTCCCTCTGCTGCTCTCCCTGCCTGTGCTCTCTCTCTCTTTCTCTCTCAAAAATATAAATCAACTCTTTTTAAAAGTTTAGAAGATTATAAGAGACTACTGTGAAAAATTATATGCCAACAAATTGCACTATGTTGAAGAAATTAGTAAAGTTTTAGAGACATATAATCTTCCCAAACTGTATCAGGAAGAAATAGAAAATCTAAACAGATCAATTACTAGTAATGAGATTAAATTGGTAATCAAAAAATTCTCAAGAAAAAAGTTTAGGATGAGATGGATTCACAGGTGAACCCTATCAAACATTTAAAGAAGAGTTAACACCTATTTTCTTCAAACTATTCCAAAAGATAGAAGACAGAAAGCTTCCAAATACATTCTAGGAGCCCAGCATTACCCTGATACCAAAGCTAGCAAAGACAATACAAAAAATGAAAACTACAAGTCAATATCCCTGATGAATATAGATGCAAAAATACCCAACAAGATGTTAACAAACCATATTCAACAGTACACTAAAAGGATCATTCACCATAATCAGGTGGATTTTATTCTGGGGCTGCAAGGATAGTTCAGTATTCTCAAAATCAATGTGATATGCTGAATTGATGAAATGAAGGATAAAAATCATCTCATATCAGTAGATACAAAGAAAACATTTGTCAAAATTCAACATATGTTCATGATAAATACTCTCAAAAAAGTGGGTTTAGAAGAAACATACCCAAAAAAACAAAGACCATATATAACAAACCCACAACTAATATCATACTCAATGGTGAAAAACTGAGAGTTTTTCCTCTAAGATCTGGAATAAGACAAGGATGGCCACTCTCACCACTTTTATTCATACAGTACTAGAAATCCTAGCCACAGCAACCAGACAGCAGAAAGAAATAAAAGTCACCCAAGTTGGTAGGGAGAAATTAAATTGCTGTTATTTCAGATGACGTAATAATACACATAGAAAGCCCTAAAGACTCTGCAAAACAAACAAACAAAAAAAAATTAGAAGTAATAAATGAATTCAGTAAAGTTTTGGAAAATACAAAATTAATGCACAGAAATCTGTTATTTTTATATACACTAATAATAAATTAGCAGAAAGAGAAATTAAGAAAACAATGCCATTTATAAGTGCCAAAAAGAATAAAATACCTAGAAATAAAATTAACCAAGGAGGTGAAAGACCTGTACTCTAAAAACTATACGTATTGATGAAAGAAGTTGAAGATGACACAAATGGAAATGAATTGGAAGAATTAAAGTAATTAAAATATCCTTACTGCCCAAAGTAATTTACAGATTCAATGCAATCCCTATTAAAATACAAAGAACATGCTATGCGACTCCCGAGGTTCTTTTGTCTTTAAGTGTTTTTTTTTTCCTTTTGCCTTTAAAAGATACCTGTAATTGCTAATCGGGGCTCTCTTCCTCTTCGGAGGCAGAGAGCCCGTTTGCGCAAACGTCCAATAAACCCTCTTGCTAATTGCAAAAATAAATAAATAAATAAAATACAAAGAACATTTTTCACAGAACTAGAACAAATAATACTAAAATTTGTATAGAACCACAAAAGACCCCAAATAGCCAAAGCAATCTTGAGAAAGGACAAAGCTGGAGGTATCAAAATCCCAAGATTTCAAGGTATACTACAAAGCTACAGCAGTCAAAATGGTATAGTACTGACAAAACGTAGATATAATGGAACAGAATGGAGAACCCAGAAATACATCCACACTTATATGGTCACTTAATCTATGACAAAGGATGCAAGGATATATAGACGGGAAAGCAGTCTCTCCAACAAATGGTGTTGGGAAAACTGGACAGCTGCATGCAAAAGGATGAAGCTGGACCACTTTCTTTCACTATACGCAAAAATAAACTCAAAATGGATGCAAGACCTAAACATGAGACCTGAAACCATAAATCTCCTAGAAGAAAACATAGGCAATAGTTTCTTTTTTTTTTTTTAATTTTTTTTTTAAATTTATTTATGAGAGTCATACAGAGAGAGAGAGAGAGAGAGGCAGAGACATAGGTAGAGGGAGAAGCAGGCTCCATGCACCGGGAGCCTGACGTGGGATTCGATCCCGGGTCTCCAGGATCGCGCCCTGGGCCAAAGGCAGGCACGAAACCGCTGCGCCACCCAGGGATCCCTAGGCAATAGTTTCTTTGATATCAACTTTAAACATTTTTCTATATATGTCTTCTCAGGCAAAGGAAACAAAAGCAAAAATAAACTATTGAGACACCGAAATAAAAATCTTTTGCATAGCAAAGGAAACCATCAACAAAATGCAAGAGCAAGCCACTGAATGAGAGACGATATTTACAAAAGATATATCTGATAAGGGGTTAGTACCCGAAATATATAAAGAACTTCTACAACTCAATACCAAAAAACCAAACCATTTAATTAAAAAAATGACCAGAGGACATTTTTCCAAAGAAGACGTACAGATGGACAACAGACATATGAAAAGATGCTCGACACCAATATTCATCATGGAATGCAAATCAAAACCACAGTGTGGTATTAACTCACACCTGTCAAAAAAGGCAAGAATCAAAAAACAAAAAACAAAAAACAAAAAACAGGAAAGAACAAGTGTTGGCAAGGATGTAGAGAAAAAGGAACTCTTACGCAGTAGTGGTGGGAATGTAAATTAGTGCAGCCACCGTGGAAAACAGTGTGGAGGGTCCTTGAAAAATTAAAAATAGAAGCATCATATGATGCAGTAATTCCTCTGCTAGGTATTTACCCAAAGAGAATGAAAACACTAATTCAGAAAGATGGGTGCACCCTTTATTTATTGTAGCATCATTTCCAAGAGCCAAGCTATGTAAACAACCCAAATGTCCATCAGTAGCTGAATAGATAAAGAAGGTATAGTGTGTCTATACAATGGACTATCACTCCGCTGTAAAGTTGAAGGAGGTCTTGGCATTTGTGTGACAATACAGAAGGACCCGGAGGGGATGATGCTAGGTGAAATGAGTCAGAGAAAGACAATACCATGCTATTCCATTTATATGGGGAATTTAAAAAACAAATGAACAAAAAAAAGCAGAAACAGACCCATAAGTACAAAGAACAAAGTGATGATTTCCTGAGGGGAGGGAGATAAAGGGACACGCGAGTGGAATGAATAAGTCACAGGGTTAAAAGGCACAGCGTGGGGAAGTGGTCAACTGTATTGTGTTGTATAGTGAAGACGGGAGCTGAACTCGCGGTGTGTGTCCTGTAATGTGTATCACTATATTGTACACCTGAAACCAATGTGACATTGTGTCACAGTCAACTGTACTGCATTCTTTTAAAAATGCAAAAAATAAAATCTGAAGCAAACAATACCAAATATTAACAATTATTAAACCCGAGTGACACATTTTTTTTTAAAGTTAACTAACTGGAAATTTTGTGTTTTGTTGGTTTGTATAAATGAGCACAAAGTTAGAAACCAACATCAAAATCTCTAAGCTCAAATGCTAGCGTCTTGGAGCTACGAGTGCTCTAACCAGTGCTTATTTCTAAATAAAAAAATTGAAAGGTCTTACTCATCTCTTTATCACAACAGAAATCTTTTTCTACCTCTTCCCTTTCTTGTTTCCTGTTTCCTAGACCCATATAATTTATTATTTCTCGAGTAGAATTACCAATTTACTTGAACAGAGTATGTCAAAGAGTAACTGAAATAAATAATTCAGATATAATATAAAAGTGTTTTTATGCTGGAACCAAAGCCCTACCAGAGCTGACTTTTAGGAAATGCCACTCTGTCCTGAGAGAGGCTCAAAATGTCTCTGCCCTCTGATAGTTAAAGAATGACCAGCAATGTTGTTGGCATAGACTTACACACAGGGGGTATGTTAAAATGTTCACACGTATGAATTATATTCAGCTGAAGCCCGGACTTAAACCAATATCCTTTAAAAGAATAGAATTGCAACACATTAATTAATGAGAGGGTGTGCTTGCTATAACAGAGCCCCTTCTTGTCTAAACCAAAGTCTTTTAAGTTTATTACAGCAATCAGAGTAATGCGTTGGAATTTCACAAGTGTACGTGTGCGTGAATAATGCAAGTCTTAACATTCCTTGGCCGAGTCCTATTCTTAGGTGGTTTTTCACAGAATGGCAGGTTTTTACAAAAGCACAGCATTTTCTCTTCAACAGAAAATCCCCAAAAGAATTCTCATCAATGGCAGACCTAATATCCTTTCTTTGTCTGACATTAGCCTAAATTCAGGCTTGTTAACGCCTCTACGTTTTAATTGTATTTAAAATCAATATGTAAACTGATATTGTCCCCCTCCTATCTATTGCAGATGATGGACCACTGCAAACATAGAGTAGAATATGAGGCTCCCTTTCGATGTCCTGCATCTGTTTCCCACTTTCTTAGTTTCATTTCCTCATGCCTTTAAAAAGATCCAAATGGAATTAAAGCCATCTAAGAAATGTCCTGGGCCATGGTATTTCCTATTTAAGTTTTTTTTGGATTATAAATATGCTTTCTCACAATGTTATTATAACTCCTAATGTATCCATTGTTTGTGATAAAAGTGAGTTTCTTATTTTAAGAAAGTGAAATTATACGTGTGCTGCTGTCAGAGGAATTATTTGCAATGTTCAAGTTAATTTGTTTATTTATCCCACAGGTACTGATTGAGGCTTATAATGTCCCCGGCCCTCTAGGACCTGAACCCTTATCCTCAGAAGTTCACAAAGCAGTAGAAGAAATGGACTCATAAAAGAACCCCCTGACATGTTGCATTTGCCCTGCTAGAGATCTATGTAACACAATATATACACCCTGCTACGGGACACACACACCCTCATGGGACATGCTACTTGAACTGAATTTTAAAGGTTGCTTAGCAAATCCCTCTTCCTGGCCACAATTTAGGACCAAAGACCCAGTTTCTAGGTGATAGAGAGAACTCATCTGAATTCCAGTTCTAGTAGAAAACTGAGATGCCAAACCTGTTAGGGAAGCAAGAACTCAGAATGGGGCAAAAATGGTGACTCCAAAAATAAAAAAAAAAAATCATGTCCTCTATCATTCCTTTCACAAGTGTTTATTGAGTTCTGATTATGTTTGCAGCAATGTTCTATGTGCTGGAAATACGGCATTGAACAAAGAGGTGTAATTCTCCACCCTGATGGAACTTCCATGAGATGGAAAATAATATTAAAGATTTGGGAAAATATCATGTGAAAGAAGCTGGTTATAGACTAGTATATACGGTATAACCCTGAATTGTTATATATGAAAAGACTCAAGGATTATTCTGTGTTAGCTTTCACTGCATAACACACTACAAAACGTATGGGTTTAAGTAACAACCATTTAACTTGGGACTCAGTGGGTTTGCACTCTGGACCGGGGTCATTGGAGGTTATTCTGCTGGTCTTGCCTGGGTTCCCTAAAGTGTCTGTGTTCAGCTGCTCCCCGGTTAGGCAGCTCTGCTTCTGGAGATTCGCTGAGTGTTGGCGGATGCTACAGGGGCAACTAGGCACATGCCTCTTGTCATTCAGAAGGCTAGCATAGGTTTATTTCCAAGATGACAGTGCATTCCAAGAGCAGAGGACAAGCACAGTTCTAAGCACCCGGGTACCTAGAAGTACCTCGAGGCACACTTAGCCCGCCCCAACTGCAGGAGAGAGGCTTCAGCAAATTGCTTCTTGGCTCAGAAACAAAGTATATTATAATACAATCTGCATATATAAGAAATCAGAAGATTCCCTTTGGGTGCGAGAGCATGCATGGGCAGGAGGGATAGTGATGAAAGAAGCTCCCCTATGCAAATTTGAACCTCCTCTTGGAGTGGGATGAAGTCTGGAAAGGAAGAAGAGAATTTTAAGTCTTTTTGATAATTTTAGGATGAATTATTAGAATATTAAACTCTGGTGGAAACTCAAACATCATTCTGTACACACTCTTCATGACATCAGAGTTCCAGAAAAGTGGCTCTGATAGGCTCCTTGACGTCTTGTGGCAGAGGTGGAACTAGGACCCGAGGCTCCTGGGAGCAAGTCTGGTGGTGTCTCCTTGTTGCTCTTAGCACAGCTGGTCCATTTGTGAACAGTGGGATGGTGACTGGCTACTGCTGTCCCCCTGCACCCGCCTAACACGCAACACACACACACACACACAGACTGTGTATGAAGATGATCCAAGCAGCACCATTAACCATGGCTCCCCCTGGTTCAGCTGCTTGCACAACTACTCATGCTGTGCCCTTAAGACTGTACCTGGAGGTTATGAGATAAAATACACAAAGAAAGCAATTTTTAAAAGATTTACCGCTAATGAGCACTTGAAAAATACGGGTTGGTTTGCCAAGTCAACAGTGGTCTCAGGCCTGGGACTTTGCCAGGGGCAAATTATCAGCTACATCGATGGGACTCTCTTGGCTTTGCTTGACTTGAGCCTGTTAGTAAACCCAAGGCTTTTACCTTGAAAGGAGCATTGAGAATAAAAGTGATTATTGCTGCAATGGATGTTTTATTATTTATCAGGTCCAATGCCATTTCTTTTTACGATGGTCAGAACCAGAGATTTTGTCATAAAGGAATAAAACAATTACTTCACAGAAATGAACCTGGATCACCACATCTAAATAGATCTAGGTTAAGGATGTGAGACAGAAGGAAACAAGAGAAAGAGGGAGAGAGAGGAGCTACTGCTCTACGTAACATGGCTTACATGAGTCCAAGAAGGTGTTGGGATTCGCGCCTCCTGAAAGCAGGTACATGAAGAAACCACAGGGAGCTCTCTGCAAAGTTAGGATCTACCCTTTCCTACTACATGCGGATGGAAGAATGAGTTAATCATGTCTGTGTGTCAATCCAAAAAGGATTCAGGCATGATGGTTTGGTTTTTTACCAGGTCACTTGGGTTGTAATGTGATTTCCTCACTTTATATGATCTCAGCTAGGGATCTGATGGCCTGCCAAGCCCCACCCTGCCCTTCCAGTTTCATGGAGAGCTACGTCGGCTCCTATTTCTGCCGCCATGGGTTTGGACTAACAGGAAGCCGATCATCTATGTGGTGGCAGGACATTCAGAAAATGCCTTTCTCCACTGTGACTAAACAGAAGTCAAAAAACCGCAAAACGTGAGGCTGCCTGACTATTCTCTGCAGCCCCTGCATCGCTCCGTTACCTTTGTCTCCAGTCCCATTCGCATTTTCCCACGCAGACCTCACTATGAGCGTGGTTTACCTAGCTTCCGACAGCTAATGCATCTTTGATAAACAAGCATCTATTCCAAATGTCAGGCATGTGCTTGAGGAAGGCTTGACTCTCAACTCAACCTTGCATAGGGTTTGAAGGTCTCTAACCAACCCTCTGTGTGGTTCCACAGGGCAGCCTTGCACGCGGATCAGGCTGCGGGCACAGGGTCTTCTTGACCTTCGGGTCCCCGAGCCATAGCTGAACTCTAGCAAGTGGTGGGACCACAGTCTGCGGGCTCCTGCTTTTCCATTCCACCCTCCTCTGACTGCAAGCAGTGCAGGTGGTGAAAAGAATACTGGCTTTGGAGGCACTAGAACCCGAATCCCAGCTGCAACAGTTTCTTTGGTATTATGCCCGCCCGGCATTATTCCGGAACAAGTGGACAGATATCCCAGGACTGAACTAATCTACTCGAGAGACATTCCTGAATCTCTTCATACAAAAGTTATTATGAAATAATTTGAATGATTCAGGGACCGTTCTTGAATATCTACTCTGATTCAGGTTTCTGGGATTCTAGAGATAAGTAAATGAAGTCTTTCTCCTCCAGAAGCCCAAAGCCTAACATGGGAGACAGCGCTATGGATATCCTAATCATCACACCGTGTCCTAAGCACAGCAGTAAAATTGAGGTGGCACAGTAATAGCACAAGGGTAGTGATTAACTTTCCCTTGAAGTAGAAATGCTTGGAGAAAGCCTCCTGTCCTATCCCGTCATGCAAGCCTAGCAGATTCTTTAAGGATTCATGAGAATTACCTAAGGTGGTTGGAACCAGGGAATATTGGGGCTGAACGTATCCTATTTTAAAAGGTTTTATTTATTTATTTGAGAGAGAAAGAGAGCGTGTGCGCGTGTGGGCAAGTGAGAGGAGGAGGGAGAGGGGGAGCGAATCTGAAGCAGGTTCCCCTCTGAGCACAGGGCCCAATGTAGGCTCGATCCCGCCACTGCAAGGTCACGGCTTGAACCCACACCAAGAGTTGGAAGCTTAACCGACTGAGCCCCCAGACACCCCGACTGAAAAGTCCCATCGAAACTGCACCGTCCAAGACTGGAGTATGGTATCTAAGCACCATTCTCTGTGAACAGGGAAACACACATCATTTGTGGAAACTTTGTTCAAAACAAAAAAAGAGTGGTGCTAAATGTACTGCAATAAAAAGGATTTTCCTTTCTTCTTTGGTCTCTCTTTTGACTTGCGCTGCTTTTTATTTGCTATTTAATGAATGTTCTTCTAAGTAAAAATGTTCTTCTCATTTTCAGCGTGAATGTTTCTGCTTCTGGTTTTCAATGCCAGCTCTAACCACAAGGACACTAACTTATACACAGAGTCACTGGAGCGACACAGCTCCTATCTCTGGCTCCACGCGCTTGGCGCTCCGTTCTTAGCAGGACACTAGCAGGGACACACGGAACTCACGTGACATTGCTCTCTCCCTTCATGACGTGGGCACATTCCCCCAACATTCCTGTCTGCCTTGCCGCTGGGCAGGGGGAGCTGCCAGGGCAGGGCCCGTGGGCTGCTCCCCGACCTTGCCCTCTCGTCTCCATCATCCTTTGCAGTATGAGGGGCTGGCCGAGGCCGGGAGGTAACACGAGTGAGAGGGGATGTGAGGGACCTACCTGAACACCATCACCTTCTGTCTGGGCAGCTGGAACAGATTTGCTTCCAATGGAAAGCGTGGCCTCTGAGGGCTGCCAACATGAGCACCTACTCAGTCCTGCGTGTCACACCTCCCGGCCACTTGCAGTGTCACTGCTGGTTCACCAGAACACCATGCTCATGGGGCGTGGGTGCATGGACTGGGACGTGCAGGATGCATGTGCAGTGTGCATCTCCTCCTCTCACCCCCGCGCCGCACGGCTCCACTGGACACCCCTTACAGATCAGAGTTCAAAGACGAAATCGTTAAGACTCCCACGATGCCTGCAGAATCCAAGCCCGAGCACAGCTCTGTGTGGGAAAAGCTGCGGCTGCAGCCGGGCTCAGGATACACACGTTGAGTTACTGCACGTCAGGTGTATGACTTGCCAGCACTGCAGCTTCTGGAAAGACTCCCTGGGTTTAACCACCGCGATATAGTCCTGATCGAGGCCCACAACTATTCCTCGACAATTACTGTGATGTTATTGCGATCGTAATTTACACCAGATGGTTGTGTTCTGTGCGGACAAGGGCAGCTTAGCTTGGTCTTCCTCACCTAAGGACTCAAATCTACAATAAGCCACAAGGACAGGAATAGATGCGTAAAGTACACAAGGCCATAGTTTAATACCGAATAGGGCCTCTCAGTAAATTACTCACCTTATGTGACTTTAGAGGAATGAGTTTTCCAACTACACAATAAGGGACAAGTCATCGAGACGCAAATTTAGAGGCCAGAACACGTATCCTATTTATGTAACAAGGGGTTATTCATAAAAGCGCAGTAGTAGAGTCGTTACCAAGTTTTCTGTGCCTGTAACACGAAACGCTTTACCATTCAGTTTTGTTTTTGTTTTTGCTCGTTTCCTTTGGTTTCTTTTAAAACAGACTTTATTTGTAAGAGTAGTTTTCGGTTCATAGCAGAAATGAGCAGAAAATACAGAGTTCCCATAGGCCTCCTGCCTTTGCGAACTTATTCTTTATTTCTCACAGCATCTTTAGAAAATACATGAGCCTCTTAATTACTATAATACTTTTGGAGAAACTATGGCACGGATTTTACTGCTTTAGACCAAAGTCATCTTAAAGATCAAGTTGGTGCATCCTTAGCTGCAGCCACCTGAGTCCTACCCCCAGATTTGGTGATGTTCGTGTGTCATGCCTAGTGTACCACGTAGGGTCTTTGAGCTGCCTCACCTACTGGGGTGCCTCAGTGGGTTCGGCACCCAACTCTTGGTTTCAGCTCAGGTCAGGATCTCCGGACCATGGGACGGAGCCCTACGTGGGGCTCCACGATTGGCAGGGAGCCTGCTTGGGGTTCTCTCTCTTCCTCTTCCTCTGCCCTTCCCCCTGCTCATGCACACACTCTCTCACGCTCTAAAATAAATGAATCTTTTTTAAAAAATAAACTGACTTAGCTATTTCATTTAAATGCATTAATTTTAGGTATGTATTTGTTTTTGTTGAGATTTGTGTGTGTGTGTGTGTGTGTGTGTGTGTGTGATCTCTATACCCAACGTGGGGCCTCCACTCACAACCGGGAGATCACGAGTCGCACACTCTACCAACTGAGCCAGCCAGATGCCCCTTAAATGCATGGATTCTAAATAGAAACTTCCTCGGTAGCATCATCAGGAAGGCAACTGTAAGCGCCGCTGTCAGCCTCTGCCGTCGAGGTTTGGGTGCGGACGCCGCCTCCAGCCACTTCACAGGACGTGCCAGCCACATTTTGAGAATCACGAATCAGTCCATTCTTGGCAGTTTCTCGGCTACAGTGTCAGTCGTGGGCGCTGTTCACGACCCGGCACCCTCCCTGGTTCTACCTCAAAGTTTTCAAGGCTTTGATGGAGACGGGCGCAGCCCGGGATGGGCCCCCTCTCGACGCCCATGTGTGTGTGTCTTGCCTCGTTTCTCCCTCTGATTGGGGCACCTAGTTTTCAGGCAGAGCCACCGGAGCTGGGGGGTCGGAGCTGGGCCCGCCTGTGCAGCAGGACGCCCTCCCCACCCTCCTGTGCCCGCGCTTTGGGCTGCACCGAGGACCTTTCCCACACGCACAGAGGGGGTCAAACGGTTCATGGACGTTAAAGGAAGCAGGAAACTAAAACACAAAACTAGAACGTTCTCTTGCAAATGAGCATCAACATTCAAAAACTGAGCAGCACCTTCCCAAACGTCTGCACCGTGGACAGCACGAGCGCAGGCTGGGGCTTCCCCCACCCGGTGCATGTGCAGCAGACAACCGGGGGGGGGTGGGGGTGGGACACGGATGCACTGTTACATGGCATAGACACACACATGAGGACGGCACTCCCTTTTATTTAATTTTTATTTTTTTATATGTATATTTTTTTATTGGAGCTCGATTTGCCAACATCTAGTATAACCCCCGGTGCTCATCCCGCCAAGTGCCTCCTCAGTGCCCGTCACCCAGTCACCCTGTCCCCCCATCCACCTCCCCTTGTTCGTTTCCCAGAGTCAGGAGTCTCTCCTGGCTTGTCTCCCTCTCTGATATTTCCCACTCATTTTTCCTCCTTTCCCCTATAATCCCTTTCACTATTTTTTATATTCCTTGTATGGAAGTCACTCCCTTTTAAATTCTATTTTAACCTTTCTGACATCAAGAAAAAAATCTCTCCTATTGCTAAAAACTTTTCTAATAATTGCTAATATACTTTTTTTTAAAAAAACAATGAGAGAACAGGCATCGCATTCAAGGCATTTATCAGATATTTATCAAGATGGTACTTAATTAATGAATGTTTTCAGTTACATATCTGTGCTCTAGTCTCATCAGGCTGCTGTAACAAATACCATATTCGGGGTGGCTTAGACAGCAGACATTTATTTCTCGCAGTCCTGGAGGCCGAGAAGTCCAAAACAAAGGTGCTGACAGATATGTTTTATAGTTTATAGCTACTTTCTAGTTATAATAGGTGATTCAAAAAGCTCTATTGATGGCAGGTGTATACAGTTTACCACTTAAATAATCTTATTTAAATAAAAAAGTGACGTGATTTAAAAAAAAACCTCTGAAATAAGTAATAGTTCTGGTGGCAGATAAATATGTCAAAAATGTGAAAATTGCACGGGCATGGCCGAGGTTTGAGGGTCACTGGCAAAAGTAAACAGAACTGATACTGGTTTCTGCGGTGTGTTCGGTAGTTTCTCGACGAGCAGTAGGTATTTGTGAGGAAGATGGGAAGTTTTGACATTTAAAACCCAAACTAACCATAGGTGCTTTTTTTTTCCTGGAAAATTTTTCACTGGGGAAGCATCATGATTCACACCAGTCGGGAAATACATGGCTCTGGCATCATGTGTCTGAGCGGGCTGGTGAGAGAGAAGAGAATGAAAAGAAGGTCATTTCGGTCCTTTGGGCGAGGCCTCGGGGCTCCCGGCCGCGGCTGGATGGGCGGAGGAGGAGCAGCTACGGGGGAGGCAGGTAGGCAGAGAGGCAGAGAGTGGCTGCGGCCGTGTCCTCTCGGGACCCGGACTTCAGCAGCTCTAGTCCACGAAAACACGTGGGTCTTTTGCTGTTGCTCATCTGGGTGGAAGGGAGCTGGGGGGGAAGGGGAGGATGGACAATGATCCTAGGGCACCTGTCATCTCTCATTTATGTATTTAATTGTCAGCAAGCGTATCCATCACTTGTAATGGGGAACGTGCATGTGCCAGGTCCTGGGGACAGTTGGGGCAGAGACAGAGTCCTGACGCCCTAGAATTTGCAACCAGGTGGTGTAATGGCTGTAAAAAAAAAAAAAAAAAAAAAAGTACTGACGTAAATGAATGCCCTAAAAATGTGTCTGTCACTGTGAGACAGAGGAAGGGAAGCTCCTGAAGCACCGTTCGCCCCTGCAAGGCCACGGCCTCCTGCTGCTCCAGGGATGGTGGGGGTGGCGGGCCCAGCACGGTATCCACCTGTCCGTGCAGGTGCAGCCCCACACCCCGTGGCCCTGGGGGTCCTCCTGTGGCTCCCGCTCCCTGTGTGCAGGCAGGACCGTGGGACAAGCCGTGCTGGCGGGTGGGAGGACGGGCAGGCGCCTCCTGGCTCTGCAGGCCAGGCCGGGCCGGGCAGGGTTGCAGGGTCGAGGCCCGGGCTCACGGCGCGGCCAAGGCAGCGTTGCAGCGGTGTCAGAAGCCACCACACCGGCTCGGGCTCCGCTGGCCCACGCAGGCCGCAGCCACTTGGGGAAACCCCGACATTGCCCTGCGGTGGTGGACGGCCTTGCTCCATACACGGTCACACTTAACACTACGCTCAAAAACAAAGAGCACTGGGTGTTATTCTGTATGTTGGCAAATTGAACACCAATAAAAAATAAATTTATTATTTAAAAAAAAAACAAAAAAACAAAGGTAAGTGTATTGGCGGTTGCTGATGATCTTACTCCATGTCACTCTGACCTGTGCCCCCGAGGTTGCTGACATCGCTACCGGATCTGCGCAGTGGGAATACCGTGCAGTGCGGGTGACGGGCACCGACTCCCAGCTGCACACTCAGCGACATCGTGCCAGTGGCTCGGCTCCGCGTAGCAGAAGCAGCTGTGCCTCGGAAACGGGCAAGTGCCACAGATTAGGGCTTGTCGGTCCTGTTGATTGTCTGGACTTCGGGTAAATGACGGAGAAAAGGCTAATAATGTAAATCGAAGTTAGCAGTGTGTCGTGTCTCTAGCAACGACGTTGCGAATGGCCCCTGAGACTGTTGCAAATGGTCACTCATTCCAGCCAAAAGGTCCTTTGCGTAATTCACGTGTGAGTGACACACCCCTTGTCAGCGCCCTTTCATTTTCCTTGTTAGTGTAAATAAATCAACATCCATATTGCAACTGTACTTTTTTTTTTTTAATCAATCACAAACACAGGTTGGTCATGGATATAGAACTTCCTCAAAGATCAATGAAAGTGTTCTGTGAAAATCAACAAGCGGTATGGAATGTACCAGAAGGAGCGCTGTACATTTTATTGTAATCTGGAATTTTTGTCCTAGACAGTAGCCCTCCGTTGCCTGTGGGGGGCTGTGCTCTGAGACCCCCAGGGATGCCAGAAACCGCCAATGCCCCCGAACCCCACACGGGCCACGTTCCTCCTGGGCACATGCACCCACGACAAGGCCCAGCTTATGAATTAGGCACAGGAAGAGATTAAACAACCACGATAACGAAATTGAATGATGATAACAATACCCGGTAATGAAAGTTACGTGAACATGGTTTGTCCCAGAACACCTTGCTGTGTCGTCCTCACCCTCCCCCTTGAGGGGAGATGAGGACGTGTGCATGCAGCAAGGTGAAGCCGGGTGAAGGATGCAGGCATGGTGACCCGCGGACAACATGTCGGAAAGAAGTCTGTCCACCTCCGACCGACCTCGACTTCGGGAACTGAAGCTGCACAAAGTAAGGCCTCAGGTGAGGGAGCATTTCTGCATGTGCATGTCCATCAACACCTGTAATGGACTTCTGCACACGTACGTGGACACACATACTTTGGTTGTCAGGCCCTCACAGTACCCCGCTGCCCCATGTATAAAAGCCTTGATGTTAGGCCGCGCTTCGGGCAGGGCCGGGACCCCAGGGTGAGGATGTGGGCCTGGAGCCCGAGGACGGAGCCGCCGGGCAGTGGTGGGTGCTCTGCTGCCGGGAGCGGGCGACCAGCTGACACGCAGGCACGTCCCGGGGACTCAGACGATGGCTTTGAGGGATTGGGACCAAATGCAGATGGGAGGTGACCCGTGGTTGAGGTGCAGGCGTGACTGTGCAGCAGTACGAGGTATGGTAACCACGAGGATGTGGAACCTGCCGATCTTGGTTCCAACCACTTGCTAAGGTTTTAGTGGTTTAGGGATGGCTCAGAGGCCCGAAGGTACAGGGGTGAGGGGCCAGCAGACTCGCCTGGGCGGGGTGGCACTGTACAGGGTAGAGTACTGCTTAGAGACCCCCAGACCTCTTAGAGCATTGAGCGGCCAGCCAAACCTCTTCCGAGAGTGCCCTACAGGAGCCCGCGGATAAGTGGCCCAACGCGTTTCCGAGACCCCCGGGGAGTCCTGGGTCATCAGGCAACCAGCTGCCCGAGGCCGGGTGGCCTCAGTGACCGTCCTTGTCCTCATGGACTCCTCCGTCCTCCCCTTTCACTTCCCTCTTCTCGCTACTGCTGTGGACTTGGGCAGTCGTCGTCTCTCCACCTCTGCTGCGCGGGAAGCTTGAGCTAAATAAGACCGAGTCCTACCGGGCCTGGGACCAGGGGCGCGTCAGCGAACCCCCAAGGGGCAGGTGAGGGCGCCGACACGGTCCGTGGTTTTTAGGCAAATGCAACAAAACCCGCAGCTTTTTCAAGGGTGAAGAAAGAGAACAGGACAGTCGCATGAACCCCGACCTTAACTCACAGCAAGAGCGCAGAACAAACGATGGGGTTCGGACACCGCGGTCTCCAGCCAAGCATCTGGGGTCCAGACCCCGCAGCCAAAGCCTCAGGTGCGGAAGCCGTTTTGATTCTTTTCTATCAATAAGGCCAGAACACGTGACGGAACAGGGAACTCCGTTACCTGACCGCGGTCAGTGCCAGAGGTGGGGGAAGCAGGAAGGACAAAGAAAACTGTAACGCTCTTTGCATCACAGGGTCCCCCGCACAGTCTGTGTCCAGCACCTGATGATCAGGCCTTCAGCACGTCCACGTCATGGTGTCACTTCATTTTTTAAGAGCCTGCTTTTACGGCTCATATTTCAATAGTAGAAATTCATGTGGCCTGAAATATGATGCCGACAATTACTACCAGGAAGAAAGTCTGTTTGGGAAGCTATTTCACATGCGTTGGGTTAGGTGACACCATAGGGTCGCGTCGGGTCCAGGTCTTCGATCCCCTCCCTGGTAAGCCCGGATTACTTAAAAAGACTGACTTTGCTCCATTTAGACACAAGTGCTCACCTATGATGACCTGTTTGATTTGTCACGATTAACACTGATCAGCGCCTGTCACCTGCCTGGAAACCGCCGCACAAGCCTGGAGGGAGAACCTACAGATTGATGTAAAGATTCTCAAAGCATTATGCTTTTCTATTTCTCCTTTTGGGTTAGACAAATATCAAAATTCTCTCGTAGTCCTTTAACCCACCAGGTAGCACGCGATTTTGTTTTTGTTTCCTCTTTAGTTTTCAGCAGTTTGGCCCTGTCGCATCTTAGTAGGGACTTTATCCTGGTTGGGATTCACTAGGATTCTTGAATATGTAGGTTTGTACCCTTTGCTGAATCTGGGGTGTTTTCAACCCCTATTTCCTTGGGTACTTTTTCAGCTGTTCTTCTTCTCTTCTCGCTCTGAGACACCAATGGCATGAAAGTCAGATCATCTGTTACAATCCCAGAGGCTAAAAAATAAAAAATAAATAAATAAAATAAAAAATAAAAATAAAAATAAAAAATAATAATTAAAAAAAAAAAAAAAAACAACAATCCCAGAGGCTTCCATCGCTCTTTTTACTTCAACCCATTTTCTCTCTATTGTTCAGCTTGGGTGACGTCCATTGTTCTGTCTTCAGGTTCCTCGATTGCTTCCTCCGTCTCCTCCAGCATGCTGTCAAGCTCCTCCACTGGCGTTTTCATTGGGCTTATTGTATTTCTTAGTTATAAGTTTTGCATGTAGTTCTTCCTTATATCATCTATTTCTTTGTTGGGCCTTTCCAATTCTTTAGAAAGAAACAAATGAAACATTTTCCTTTTTCTTCCATTGCTCATTGGAACATTTTCAGGATGGATCCTTTTAAAATCCTTGTCAGATAATTCTAACATCTCAATTTCATTTCAAAGTTGGCATCTACTGAGGTGCAGTTGTTTTTTTGTTTTGTTTTGTTTTGTTTTGTTTTCATTCAATTTGAGATCTTCCTGGTGGATCTTGATATGACCAGTGATTTTCTATTGAAATAAGAATATTTGGGGTATTATGAGACTCTGGATCTTATTTAAATATTCTGTTTTAGTTGACTTCCTCTGACACTAATCAAGCAAGGGAGGGGAAGGGGGTAATGCTTCATTGCTGGCAGATGAAGGTAGAAGTCCAGGTCCCACACCCAATTTTATTACTGCTGGGTGGGGTAGTACTTTCAGCTCTTTGCTGTGGCCTCTACTGACACCACAGGAGGTACCCCATTAGCACCTGAACAAGTGAATATCCTATCTTTCCCCTAACTTCCTCTGATATCACCCTAGGGAAGAGGGAGAGGGGTATCCTCAGGCTTCCTGAGGGGTCTCCACTGACATTGCAGAGGAATCAAAGGCCTCATTACCACCCAGCAAAGGTGAAAGTTCCAGTTCCATATCTGGTCTTCTGACACCACCCCGCAAGGACATTGGCTACCTCACTGCATCCTGGCAGGGGTAAAGTCTAAATTTCCCGCACAGTCTTTCTTCCCTTGACATGGCCATGGGGAGGGGCATAGCTTTTTCTGTGGTGTTTGGTTGCAATAAAGCAGTTATCATGTAATTTTTTTTTTCTCTTGCCAGGATACCCCTCTCCTGTTCTTTGGCTAGATAAGGCCTTTCTTGAGGCTTTTTTTTTTTTTTTTTTTTGGTCTGCACCTATTGGCATTTCTGGGCTACAACCTTCTTCAGCATCCAATGGGGTGTTTGAAGGAATAAACAACCAACCAACCAACCCAGGGAATTAACGACCACATCAGGTCCAAGATTCCTAGACAGTCTGTTTTCTCTCTACTTTCCAGAGTCTTATGTTTGTTTTATATGTAACGTCCAGGAGTTTTAGCTGCATTTGCTAAAAGGAATAGGAAAAAGTATGTTTACTCCATCTGTCTGGACTAGATGAGCTTTTAAAGAATCTGTCAAACTATTTTCCAAAGTGGTGGGTGAGAGTTCCTATCAGTGGTGCCAGAGAGTTTCCAGTCACTCCAAAACCTGACAATACTTGGTATGATCAGCTTTTTCAGTTTTTGTCCTTCTAAAAGGGATGTAGTCATATGTCATTGTGATTTTAATTTATTTTACCCTAGTGAAAAGTTATATTGGATATCTTTTATCATCCCTTTATTTACCATCCACACATTTTCTCTGATGGAGCATCTGTTCACATCTTTAAGTCACTTAAAAAGTTGAGTTTTCTTACTCCTGAATTTTGAGATACTCTTATAATTCTGGATTTTAGTCTTTTCAGATTTCTGATATGTGAATATCTTCTAGCAACCTGTGGCTTATATTTTAATTTTTTCAACAGTGTCTTTCAAAGAGCAGAAATTCTTAATTCTGGTGAACTCTCATTCATCACTTTGTCCTTTTTGTGTTGTATGTAGGAAATCTTTGCCTAACTCAAGATCACAGAGATTTTTCTTCCATGTGTTTGTCTAGAAATTTTAGCTTTAGGTTTTACACTTCGCCTACAGTCCTTTCTGAATTACTTTTTGTATGTGGTGCAAAGTACCGATTGAAGTAGATTGGAGGCACCTGGTGGGCACAGTAGGTTAAGCATCCAACTCTTGATTTTGGCTGAGGTCACGATCTCCAGGTTGTGAGATCAAGCCCCATGTCAGGCTCCACCCTGGGATGAGGCCTGCTTGGGGTTCTCTCTCTCTCTCCCTCTCCCTCTGCTCCTTTCTCTCTCTCTCTCTCTCTCTCTCTCTCTCTCCCCTTAAATAAATAGTGAAATAAAGTAGATTGTTTGCATGTGGGTTTCCAGGTATCCTGGAACCATTTGTTGAAAAGACTTGTTTCTCCTTTGAACTGCCTTTGCATCTTTGTTAAGTCAATTGACTATGTACATCAGTCTATTTCTGTATCTGTACTCTGTTTTATTGCTTAATTCAAATATCTTTGTGATGGTACCATGTTGTCTTGATTATTGCTGTTTTATAATAAATCTTACAATTGGGTATTATAAGTCTTCTGCTTTTGTTGCTTTTTACAAAGTTTTTTTTTTTTTGAGGGGATGCTATTCTTAGTGTTTTATATTTCTTTTTGGATTTTGGAATCCACTTGTCAATTTCTTCAAAAAAATCCTAGTACTTTGGGATTGCCTCAAATCTATAGATCAAATTAGGAAGAATTGATATATTTAAAATATTGACTATTTGATCTATGAGTGTAGTATATCTCTCCATTTACCATCTTTGCCTATTTCCCTCAGCAATGTTCTATAAATCGCACATCTTCATCAGATTTATCCTTGTGTAGTTTATATTTGATGCTATTATAAGCAGTATCTTTATTTCAATTTCCGAATTTTTACTGATAGCATATAGAAGTAGAATTGATTTTTATACATTGATTTGACATCCTGCAATCTTGCTGAAGTCATTTATTAATTCTAATAGGGTTTTTTTTTGTAAGTTCCATCAGATTTTCAACACAGAGGTTCATGGCACCTGTGAATAAAGATTTTTACTTCTTCCTTCCGTTTTGTATATCTTTTATTTCTTTTGCTTTCCTTGTTCACTCGCTAGAACCTCCAGTACAATGGTGAATAGAAGTGATGAGATCAGACATCTTTGTCCTCTTCTTGATCTTAGTGAGAAAGCACTTAGTCTTTTTTCCCCCAACTTTATTGAAGAATAATCAAAAGATATAATTGTATATATCTGAAGGGTTCAATGTGATGATTTCATAAGTATATACATTGTAGGATAACCACCAATATCAGGATTTGGTCTTTCATTATTAAGTATGAGGTTAGTTATAGGTTTTCCATAGATGCCTTCTATCAGGTTAAAGAGGTTCCTTTCTTTTCTAGTTTGCCAAGAGGTTTTATCATGAAAATGTGTTGAATCTTGTCAAATGCTTATTCTGATAGAATGAGATGATTACATGGTTTTTCTTTTTGGTTTGTTACTATGGTGAATTACTTTGATTGCATTTTAAATGTTAAATAATACATTGCGTTCACAAAAACAGTTAACATCATAATATATTTATGATATCTCTGAAAAGTGTAGAAAAGTGGTTAGCACATTTTATCGGAAATGCCCAAAACGTACTCTTTAGAAAACATTAGCTCTGTGGCACGTTAATGGACTTTTTGCAAAAACAACAGATCAAAATAGTTTGGCAAGTGGTAGGCTAAACAGGTTTCTTTACCGCAAGAGTTATAATATCCTAGTGTGAATTTCAAATCCATAAAAGAAGAGATTTGTTACACGTGACTTTCCACATACTTAATGGACCCTGGACCTTGGACTTATCCTTTCCTAAATCATGTAAAGACTAGAGTTTCCTAAGACACACTCTGGAAAATGCAACTTTATATTAGATGGATAATACGTCTCTGATTCTCTGGTTAGACCAAGAGCTTGTCAATGGAAGCCACCATATTGAACTTATATTTGTAACATCTAGTATCTGCCTGGCATCCTTTCACTCATTCATTCATTTTTTTCAACAAATATTTGAACTCCTTTGCATACTGGGTTCCATGCTTGAGGGAAAAGAGATGAAAGATATGGTCTCTGCCCTCATAAAGCTCAAATTCAAAGAAAAGCCCTCAGTGAATGCTGGTGAAGCAATATACAAATGAAAGAACATAGCGGCTTAATTTTCAAATGTAATCATAAGTCAGAGTAGTTTTTGGTGAAAATAAAGAGAAAATATCTAAAACAAACTTTATTTCAAGAGTCTCAACGGTCTATTAGATACTAGATCCTTTTCTCATTCCAGAGTCTATCAGAGAGAAATGGAAACATCCAAAATACCAGAGGAATTAATAGGCAATGCAATTTTTATACATTGCATATCTAAGTGAAAATTAAGTGAAATGCCATGTGGGGTATACCCTTTTGTTCTTTACTCCACAATCTTGCCACCGAGAACAGTTGCTCTCTTTAAAATGAGACTTACAACCTCTGCCTTTTGACTTTGACCTTTTGTTAACATGTTAATTACATGTCTTAAAAAAAGTATTATTTTTAGTCTATCATAGTATCTCACAATCTTGTAGAGTTGCCTATTTCTGTTTCTGTATTCCATAATGGATATCGGACTCTATAAGGACAAGTCATGTGTTCACCTTTGTTCCCAGAACTTAGCTTCAAATAGCATCTGATACATAACAGGTCTTCAATGAATATTTCTTGAATGAATCAACCCCTTTGTTTTGGGTCCCTGTCTACATTTCCAGCCTCATCTCCTGCCATTCTTTTCCTCATTCTTACCTTGCGGCAACAAAATGTGTAAATCTTAGCACGGGGCTTCACCCATGCTTCTCCCTTTGCCTTAAATACTTTTGTCCTTCTGTCTTTACCCCTTGCATACTGGCCTGGCTTACTCATACTGAGCCTTCAGGATTCAGTTCAGGACTGACCAGGTAACCCTTGGTGAAGTATTCTTCTCCTGAGTTCCCTCTACCACATTTCCACATTGAACTGATATTATCTGCTTATTTGTTTCTATTAGTTTGTGGGCTTCCCCAAAACAAGAACCATTTTACTAATACTGTGTCCAGTACTTAGGAAATAGCTGATAAATTGGACTTGTGGAGTCAAATCAATTTACTACACGTAAGTTCTTATTATCCTTCCAGGTTCCTGAGACACTTCAGCAAAATACTAAACATGAGAGCTCAGCATTTTCTGCACAGAATATTTACTCTACATTATGCTGTATTGTTGGTGAGATGGTTGGGCACTCTCTTTTTTTTAAATTTTTATTTATTTATGATAGTCACACAGAGAGAGAGAGAGAGAGAGAGGCAGAGACATAGACAGAGACATAGGCAGAGGGAGAAGCAGGTTCCAAGCACCGGGAGCCCAACGTGGGATTCGATCCCGGGTCTCCAGGATCACGCCCTAGGCTGCAGGTGGCACCAAACCGCTGCGCCACCCAGGGATCCCGATGGTTGGGCACTCTTGAGAGAGCTGACTACTAACGCTCTGGACTGTGCTGTCCAATATGGTAGTCACTAGTCACATGTGGCTATTTAAAATTTAAATTAAAAAATTAAATTTAAATAAAATAAAAGTTTAGTTCCTTAGTCAACCTAGTTACATTTCAAGTGCTTAGTAGTAGCTACTGGTTATTGTCTAGTCAGCCCAAAATGAACATTGCCATTAGTACAGAATGGTTTAGGATGGCATTGGTTTAGCTCATAAGATCCAAGAAAAACAAAAACCACAGTCTTTCAGTAATTGTTTAGTAAACAATTCAAAGTTGTTTTGTAGACCTAATACTCAACACTGCTTTTCAAAGGGTGTTTTAGAAAGTCAGTTTCTGGTTCTGTGAACTGCCCAGGTGCTGAAGCTAGTTAAAGAAAATAATAAAAAGCCTAAGGATTATATTTACAAAACAGTGAACTAAGATGACTGTGGGACAAATTTAAATTGTCCTCGGGGCCTGAACATATGGTGACTTAAGCATATTGTGCCAACCAAGCGTCACTAATGGTACACATCCACATCTTTGCTTCTGATGTTTAAAATCTGAAACCCCATAAATTGACTTAAGAAGGGTTCTTTCTTGAGGATTACTTAAATTTCTGACACATAGAAGATATTTAATACATGTTGGTTGAATAAAGAACTTTTTCGGAGGTGGGGGGGTAACAATCCTGACTCATATATCCAGATGTCTTTTGGAATTAAACTCAAGGATGTTTGACATGTGATGACCCTTGGATTGTTTTTGGAAATTCTTTCCTGCTCAACTAGTTCGTAGGGCCAGAGCACTATTGAATTTGGCAACGCTAAAACTGAAAGCAAAGCCAAACTTGTAGTCTACCTGGAAGCAGCAAGGGGAAGGCTTGCCACATGCTGTCCCTGTCATGATAACAATCAAAAACAAATGTCTTTACAAATACTTTCATATTCAAGGCATCAGGTTGAGATTTGGGGATACAAGAAATTATAACATACAGTCTGCTCTTAAAAATGAAAAGCTTGAGGGAATCCCTGGGTGGCTCAGTGGTTTAGTGCCTGCCTTTGGCCCAGGGCGTGATCCTGGAGTCCCGGGATCAAGTCCCACATCGGGCTCCCTGGATGGAGCCTGCTTCTCCCTCTGCCTGTGTCTCTGCCTCTCTCTCTCTGTGTCTTTCATGAATAAATAAATAAATAAATAAAATCTTTAAAAAAAAACCTGATTTTTAAAAAATAAATAAAAAAATAAAAAGCTTGAGACAGAACCTTGGGAACTAAGACTTAACAGTTTAAAGTTTTCTTTTCTTTTCTTTTTTTAGGATTTTATTTATTTATTCATGAGAGACACAGAGAGAGAGGCAGAGACACAGGCAGAGGGAGAAGCAGGCTCCCTGCGGGAAGCCTGATGTGGGACTCGATCCCGGGTCTCCAAGATCACACCCTGAGCTGAAGGCGGATGTTCAACCACTGAGCCACCCAAAGATCCCAGTTTAAAGTTTTCTTACAGTGAATAAACCATCATCCTGCTTCATAGACTGTATGGGTATCTATTTTGATAGCTCTATCTTCCTTGCTCCAATGTCTAATTGGTTTTGCAAGTTCTGTTAAGTGTCTCTCTAGTCAACATCTGCAGTCAACCTCTCCTTTCCATGCCTACTGCATCTAACTTTGTTCAAGTCCTAAGATTTAAGTACATTTGAGACAAACTAACTGATTCCCTGGCTTCTTCTTCCTCTGCTCCTATATTTCTCTCCCACTACCATTTGTTTGATCATATAAAGGTGTAACCGGCTTAAAATATTTCAGTGGCTCTCTATTTCCTATTGAATAGAATGCATATTCCTGAACCAGATTGTCAAGGCCTTACCCAGTGGAATCATAACCTATTTTTCCAGGCTTTCCCCCAACCCCCATTTTTATCCTTCTTGTCAACTTGGAATATTTGTTGTTCCTTGGGCATGTGCTATACCTTCATGTTTGCTATTCCCTCCCTATGGAAATACTCTTGCCCTCTTCTGTCTCACTCTTGTCTTTCCCAGGCAAACTCAAAAATTCACCTTCCGTGAATTCATCTATCCTAATATAGTCTAATTCTACAGCATTTCACTTACAATCTTTTTACGGCATTTTTCTCCCCAAAGAGCTAATTGTTTTCCACTTTTGGTAAATATTCTTACTGATATTACATACATACAAAGGTACACAAGTTTTAAGTGAATAGCTTGATGATTCTTTTACTAATTAAAAACACCTATATTACAGCCATCCAGGTCAACATCACAGCAACCCAGAGACTTCCTTTAATTTCCTTCTTTGCCGTTACTTCCAAAGGTGACCATTATTCTTTTTTTTTTTTTTTTTAAGATTTTATTTATTTATTTGGGAGAGGGAGAGAGAGATTGAGAGCATGTGAGCAAGAGCACAGGAACAGGCAGAGGGAGAAGCAGATTCCTTGCTGGGCAGGACCTGAGCAAAAGGCAGACATTTAACCAACTGAGCCACCCAGGAGCCCCGGTAACCCTTATTCTGACTCCTATCACCATAGATTAGTTTTAACTACCTTTATACTTTATAGAATGTAATCATACAGTTTGGATTCTTTTATGTCTGCTTCTTTTACTCAATATTACATTTTTGAAATTCATCCCTGTTTCTAGGTAGTTTGCTAATTTTCATTGCTGTATTACATTTTATGATATGAATACATCACAAATTAATCCATTCTTCTTTCAAAGGGATATTTGGATGGTTTCTAGTTTAGGGATATTATGAATAATGCTGCTATAAGCATTCTTATACATGTGTTTTGGTGCATAAATTTGGTATATATTTATATATATTTTATATACCTGGAGCAGAACTGATACATAGTAGAATAAGTGTTCATTCAGATGTAGTAGATATTGTACCGTTTTATACCCTGACCAGCTGCAAAGAGAGCTCTGGTAGCTTCATATCCTCAACAATTAAATAGTCAGTTAAATATTTTATTACCCATTCTGTTGGATATAAAATGGTATCACATTGTGATTTTAATTTAAATTTCCTTCATGACTAATGATGTGAAGCACACTTGTATTGGATATATCCCCTTTTGTGGAGTACCCAGTCAAATTTTTATTTTCTTCAATGATTTGTAGGAATTCTTTATATATTCTGCATATAAATCTTGTCAGCTATATATTTTACAAAAAACGTATCCCCAGTCTGTGGCTTGCCTTTTCACGCACTTATGTCATCTTTTGACAGACATTTTTAATTTTAATGAAGTCCAACTGTGTACATCTTTTATAGAACTAATTAGCCTGGAAATTATTAAAGACAGAGTCTGTGTCTTATTCTTCATTATATCTCTTAAAGTTATGACTACAGGGGAGGTGGGCGGGGGGTGGGGGGTGTCTGGGTGGCAGGCACTGAGGTGGGCACTTGACGGGATGAGCACTGGGTGTTATTCTGTATGTTGACAAATTGAACACCAATAAAAAATAAATTTATTAAAAAAATAAAAAATAAAATAAAGTTATGACTACAGTCTTGTGTATTGTAAGAATTTGATACTTATTGAACTGCAAAAAATGTGGTATATATGATAAATTATTTAAAAGGGAAGAATCAATATGAAATAACACAATCAAATGAAGCAATAGGTAGGAATTAGGAATAAGCTGAACCATGACAGAGGAATGTCATTTCAGACAAGAAAAATAATTCTGTTTAATTACAATGATGAACAAATGGGAGAAATCCATTGGCCTTTATTTTCCTCTAAAGAACTACTTATTGAGCTACTTCTCTGTGCCAAATTATTACATACATTATTTCAGATCTTGGTAGCAATCCTACAAGTAAGAACACTTACCCTCATTTTAAAGATGAAGAAACTAAGGCTTAAAGAGGTTAAATACTTGGCCTTCTCGATGATCTTGGGATAACTGCCCAATTATTGACCGAAGCTAGTAATCTACTCTCTTGTATATATGCACAATTTTGCTCCCACTGGTTAAATTGTAATTCTTAATAAGTCATTTTGTTTATTCCCAAACCTGTTTATGACTGTTGTGCTCATTATTGTAATTAGTTAATTTTATTAAGGAGATAAAAATGCATGTAAACTTACGAAAATCAAGTCAAATGCCTTTGAAAAATCTCAGGAAAGGAAAGTCATTGAAAAGTCATCATTATGTGGGGGACTTCCTGGGAAGATAGTAAAGTAGGAGGATCCAAAGCTCACCTTGTCTCATGGATACACCTAGGAAACACCCACATCAACGTAAATAACCCAGAAAATGTCCTGAAGACTGTCAGAACAGACTGTAAACAACTAAATGTACAGAATAGGTTACATTAAAAAGGGTAGGAAGGGGAGAGGCGTGGTCAGGAACCAAAGTGACCCACAAGACTGTCCATGAGAGTGACAGACACTGAAGGCACAAAGAAGGGGAAAAAACAAACCCCACACCAGGCATAACAGGCACAGGGGACCCACAATGGGAAGATGAGCCCCCAAAACATTTGGCTCTGAAAACCAGAGGGGCTTACTTCACAAATTCTTATAATCAGTGGGGCTCAACATTTGGAACTTTAAAAATCAGCAGCCTCAGCTCTGGAAGTGCTAGAGGGCAATAGGAAACTGAGTCCCCACCCCTAAAAAAATAGCATAACAAACAACCTCAATGAGAGCATAGAAGCAACAGTTTGAAAAACGTCTGGGGTACATGGGAAGATTTATTTACTAATCTCAGAACGTGTACTGGAGGGGCGGGGATCTTTAGGAGGCCTCTCCAAGAACACAAGACCTGGTGGGCACAATTCCCCGCCCCACCACAACCTAGATACACAACACCTGTAGAAACCATTGCAGTGCCAGTCATCTCCACCTAGCTTGCTAATGGTGCACCACACCCCTGTGTTCTCTTGCAGACTCACTACCTTCAAAACACCTTCTGCAGGAGTCCACCCAAGGTGACACCACAAGCGTGGCAATATGCAAGCAGCTCTGACAGTTGTCAGCAGCACTCCAAAGTGACTTCTGCCCCAGGGAGAGGGGAAGATAACCACATACAGAAGTTCAACTGCAGCCCTAGCAGGGGAGTGGGGGCAGACATTTGGTCTGGCTGCAGGCCCCTACCCACTAAAACCTCTTAAGGAACAATATAAGGAAGGTAACATGCAGTTTCATGCTATTACATCTCTGCCAAACACCTGTCTGACCCAACTTAAGCCCAAGGAAACCAGACTGGCCCATCAACAACACAGGGCCAGAACCCTGCTCATAACACGCAAACAGAGGCATTGCAGATGACTGGATTAAAGGTAAACGTGGTTCAGCCACAACAGTAGGGTGCACACAACCCACATAGGAGATACCCCTGATGTACCAGGTTCTGGTGAACGGGAGACATTTCACTGCAGGGCACTTGAGGACCTATTCTTCATAAGAGAGAGATATATGACCCAAATGAAAGAACAGGACAAAAATCACAGCAAGAGAGCTAAACAAAATGGAGATAGTATGTCTGATAGAGAATTGAAAGTAATGGTCATAAAGATACTCATTGGACTTGAGAAAAGAGTGGAGGACCCCAGTGAGACCCTCACTAAAGAGATAGAAAAAAAAGAAAAGAACCAATCACAGATGAAGAATTCAATAATTGAAATTAAAAATACACTAGATTGAATAAATAGTAGATTAGAGGAAGCAGAAAAAGTTGATTAATGATCTGGAGGATAGAGTAATGGAAAGCAATCAAGCTGAACAGGAAAAAGAAAAAAAAAGAAAAAGAAAAAATCAAAATACATTAAAGGAACTTAGCAATGCCATTTAAGGGTAATAACATTCACATTATAGGGATCCCAGAAGGAGAGAAGAAAGTGAGGGTGGAATATTTATTTGAAGAGTAATACCTGAAAACTTCCCAAATCCAGGGAAAGAATCAGAAATCCAGATCCAAGAGGCATAGGAGCCCATAACAAAATCAACCAAAGGATGTCCACACCAAGATACATAGCAATTTAAATGCTAAAGAGGGTGATAAAGAGAGAATTTTAAGAGCAACAACAGAAAACAGTTACACAAGGGAAATCCCATAAGGCTATCAGCTGATTTTTCAGCGGAACCTTTTCAGTTCAGAAGGGAGTGACATAATATATTCAATGCACTGAAAGGAAAAGACCTGCAACCAAGAATACTCTATCCAGCAAGGCTATCATTCAGTTTCCCAAACAAAAGTTAAAGGAATTCATCACTACTAAACCAGCCTTACAAGAAATGTTAAAGGGAATTGAGTGGAAAGGAAAAACCATATGCAGGAGTAGGAAAACTAAGAAGCACAAAAGCAACAAGATTAAGTGTATCTATAAAAATCAGGCAAGAGATTCACAAAATGAAAGGATTTAAAGTATGATACAATATACCTAAAATGTGTGTGTGAGGAGGGACAGGAGTAAAGAATATGTTCAGACTAGGTGACCATCAACTTAATATAGTCAGCTATATGTAAAAAATGTTATTTATAAACCTAATGGTAACCACAAATCAAAACCTGGTAATAAATATGCAAAAAAATAGATGGAAATTCAAGTATATGTGTATAACTAAAGAAAGCTAGCAAACTGTGACAGAAGAGAGCAAGAGAAGAAGTAACAAAATGGCAATAAATGTATACCTATCAATTATTACTTTGAATGTAAATGGACTAAATAAAAAAATACAGGGTGAGGGGCACAGACTGAGGTGGCCCAGTCCACTGAGCACCAACTCTTGGTTTCATCTCAGGTCATGATCTCAGGATCGTGAGATTGAGCCTTGCATTGAGCTAGTGCTCAATACAGAGTCTATTTGATATTCTCTGCCTCTCCCTCTCCCTCTGCTCTTCCCCTGATCTCTCTCTCTCTGTCTCAAATAAATAAATTTTGAACACACACACAGAATGACAGAATGCATAAGAAAGCAAGACTCATCTATATACTGCTTACAAGAAGAGACTTATTTCAGAACTAAAGTGAAGAGGGGCACCTTGGTGGCTCAGTCAGTTAAGCGGCTACCTTTAGCTCAGGTCATGTTTCCTGGATTCGGTGACACATTGGGCTCCCTGTTCAGTGAGGAGCCTACCTCTCCCACTCTCTCTACCATTTCCCCTGCTTGTGCCTGTTCTCTCTGTCAAATAAGTAAATAAAATCTTTTTTAAAAAAAGAACTAAAGTGAAGAGATGGAAAAGAATTTGTTATGTAAATGGAAAAGAAAACCAGGAGAGCAATACTTCTATTGTACAAAAGACACATTAAAACAAAGACGGTAGTAAGAGACAAAGGACACTATATAATCATAAAGGGTATAACCCAACAAGAAGATATAACAGTTATAAATATGTATGCAGCTAAATGGGAGCACCCACATATATGAAGCAGCTAATAACAAACATGAAGATAGTAATTGATAGTAATACCATAATAGTAGGGGGGTTTAACATCTCACTTAAATCAATGGGTAAATCATCCAAACAGAAAATCAACAGAGAATCAGTGGCTTTGAATGGCACACTGGGCCAGGTGGATTTAATAGATATATTCAGAACATCCTCTCCTAAAACAGCAGGATACACAATTTTTTTTCAAGTGCACATGGAACATTCTCCAGAATAGATCACCTATTAGTCCACAAAACAACTCTCAACAAATCCAAAAAGAGCTAAGTCATACCAGGCATCTTTTCCATTATTAACACTATAAAACTAGAAATCAACCACAAGAAAAAAATCTGGGAAGAATACGAATATATAAAGATTAAATGATATGTTACTAAACAATGAATGAGTCAACCAAGAAATCAAAGAGGAAATCAAAAAATACATGGAGACAAATGAAAATAAAAATACAATGGACCAAAATCTTTGGCATGAGGCAAAAGCTGTTCTAAGGTGGTAAATTAGAGTAATACAGGCCTCTTTCAAGAAGCAAGAAAAATCTCAAATAAACAACCTATCTTTACACTTAAAGGATCTATTAAAAGAACAACAAACAAAACCCAAAACCAGCAAAAGGAAGGAAATAATAAAGATTAGAGCAGAAATAAACAAAACAGAAATGAAAACAAAACAAAACCAGTAGAACAGATCAGTGAACCCAGGAGCTGGTTCTTAGAAAAAATCACCAAAATTAATGAACCTCTAGCCAGACTCAGAGAGAGAGAGAAAAGAGAGAGTAGAGAGGGCTCAAATAAAATCCGAAATGAAAGAGTAGAAATAACAACTGACATCACAGAAATACAAAGGATTATAGAGAATACCATGAAAAAGTATATGCCAACAAATTGGACAACCTAGAAGAAATGAATACATTCCTAGAAACATACACCCTCCCAAAATGAATCAGGAAGAAATAAAAAAATTGAACAGACAGATTACCAGCAATGAAATTGAATCAGTAATCAAAAACTCCCAACAAACAGAAGTCCAGGACCAGACTGCTTCACGGGTAAATTCTACCAAACATTTATAGAAGAAAGAAGAAACCTATTATTTTCAAACTATTCCAAAAAATAGAAGAGGAAGGAAAGCTTCCAAATCCATTCTGAGGCCAGTGTTACCCCGATACCAAAACCAGATAAAAACACCACAAGAAAAAGAGAACTGCAGGTCAATATCCATAGCAAACATAGATGTAAAAATCTTCCACAAAATATTAGCAAACTGAATTCAACGATCCTTTTAAAAAATCATTCACCACAATCAAGTGGGACTTATTACTGGGGTGCAAGGATGATTCCATAATCACAAATCAATCAATTTGATACATTTCATCAATAAGAGAAAGGGTAAACAGCATATGATCATCTCAACAGACACAGGAAAAGCATTTGACAAAGTACAACATCATTCATGATAAAAACCCTCAACAAAGTAGGTTTAAAGGAAACATACCTCAACATAATAAAGGCCATCTGTGAAAAACCCACAATGAACATCATACTCAATGGGGAAAAACTGAGAGCTTTACCCCTAAGACCAAGAACAAGAATGTTCACTCTCTGCTTTTATTCAACATGGTTCTAGAAGTCTTTGCCATAGCAATCCAACAAAAAAAAAAAAAAGAAAGAAAGAAAGAAAGAAAAGAAAAGAAAAGAAAAGAAAAGAAAAGAAAAGAAAAGAAAAGAAAAGGCATTCATACTGGTAAGGGAGAAGTAAAACTTTCACTATTTGCAGATGACATGGTACTATACCTAGAAAACCCTAAAGACTCCACCCAAAACCTGCTGGAACTGATAAATGAACTCAGTAAAGTTGCAGGACACAAAATCAGTATACAGAAATCCATTGCATTTCTACACACTAATAATGATGTGCCAGAAAGAGAAATTAAGAAAACAATCCTATTTAAAATTGCACCAAAAATAATAACATCTCTAGGAATAAACTTAATCAAGGAGGTGAAAGACCTGTATTCTGAAAACTATGAAAAGAATTGAAGATGAAACAAACAAATGGAAAGCTACTCCATGCTCATGGGTTGAGAGAACAAATATTGTTAAAATGTTTCTACTACCCAAAGCAATGTACAAGTTTAATGCAAACCCTATCAAAATATCAACAACAGCATTTTTTTTTTTTTGCAGAACTAGAACAAATAATACTAAAATTTGTATGGAACTACAAAAAACCCCAAATAGCTAAAGCAACCTTGAAAAAGAAGAACATCACTGGAGATATCACAAACTCAAATTTCATAATATTACAAAACTGTAGTATTCAAAACCATATCGTACTGACACAAAAATAGATACATAGATCAATAGAACAGAATAGAGAGTCCAGAAAAAAACCCACGCTTATATGGTTAATTATTCTATGACATAGGAGGTAAGGATATACACTGGGTAAAAGAGTCGCTTCAACAAATGGGGCTGGGAAACCTAGACAACTACATGAAAAAGGATGAAACTGGACCATTTTCTTACACCATACACAAAGATAAGCTTCAAGATGGATTAAAGACCTAAATGTAGCATCCAAAACCATAAAAATCCTAGAAGAAAACATAAGCCGCAATTCCTCTGACATCTGCTGTATAGCATTTCTCTAGCTACATCTCCTTAGGCAAGGAATACAAAAACAAAAATAAACTATATGGACTACATCAAAATACGTTTCCTTCCGCATGGCACGGGAAACTATCAACATAACTGAAGACAGCCTACAGAATGGGAGAAGATATTTTGCAAATGATATATCTGATAGGGGTTAGTACCCAAAATATATAAAGAATGTATACAACTTAACACCAAAAAAAACCAAAACAAAACAAATAATCCAATTAAAAATGGGCAGAAGACAGGAACAGACATTTCTCCAAAGAAGACATATGGATGGCCAATGGATGCATGAAAAGATGCTCAACATCACGCATCATCAGGGAAATGCACATTGAAACTACAATGAGATATCACCTCCTACCTGTCAGAATGGCTAAAATCAAAACACAAGAAACAACAAATGTTGGTGAGGATGCGGAGAAAAAGGAACTCTTGCGAACTATTGGTGGGAATGCAAACTGGTGCAGCCATTGTGTGAAACAGTGTGGAGGTTCCACAAAAAAAAATTAAAAATAGAATCACCCTGTGATCCAGTAATCACACTACTGAGTATTCACCCAGACAATACAAAAACACTAATTCAAAAAGATATACGCACCCCTCTGTTTATTGCAACATTATTTCCAGGAGCCACATTGCGGAAGCAGCCCAAATGTCCATCAACAGGTGAATGGATAGAGACGATGTGGTGTGTATATATACACAGTAGAGTATAATTCTATTCCATTAAAAGGGATGAAATGTTGCCAAATTTGTGACAACCCGAACAGAGCTACAGGGTACAATGCTGAGCGAAATAAGCCAGTCAGAGAAAGACAAATGCCATATGATTTCACTCATATGTGGAATTTAAGAAATAAAACAAACAGACAAAGGGGGGAAAAGAGAAGAACTTTAAAAAACAGACTTTTAACTATAAGAGAACAAACTAATGGTTACCAGAGGCGAGATTGGTAGGATTGTTGGGAGAGGTGATGTGGACTGATGAGCACTGAGAAGCAGATAGAATTGTTGCATCACTATGTTGTTCACCTGAGACTAGTATAACATCGTTCTTTAATTATACTGGAATTTTAAACAATTTAAAGATTACAAAGAAAGTAATTGGGCAGCCCGGGTGGCTCAGCGGTTTAGCGCCACCTTCAGCCCAGGGCATGATCCTGGGGTCCCGGGATCGAGTGCTGAGTCAGGCTCCCTGCATGGAGCCTGCTTCTCCCTCTGCCTGGGTCTCTGCCTCTCTCTCTCTGTCCCTCCTCTCTGTGTATTCTAATGAATAAATAAATAAAATCTTTAAAAAAAGAAAAAGAAAGTAATTGCCATGAGAATTGGATGACTGGAAAAGACTGGGGGCCAATCTTTAAAATCTAAAAGGACTCTGCATTTAAGATGCTTCCCAAGTATAGTGACCTTCTTGCTACTCTTGAAAGAAACTAAACATGGAAACTACCAACTGTCCATTACGGGGGCTGTTTATGAAAGATAAAGAAAACAAAAACAGCCTCCAAAGCTCCATTCAGCCGACAGGTACCAAAAGAAAAGACATTGGTGAACATCCAAAGATTGGCAGATGAATATGGGTTTCTATGTTTTGGTTAAAACAAAATGTTTAAATAAATAAATAAATAAATAAATAAATAAATAAATAAATAAACAAAATGTTTTTAAGATATACATGCAACATTTTTTGGTGACTCTGCACTTTAATCAACGCTCTTTGATTAGCTGATTCACATCGGTCCTAACCAGAGCCTGGAACCTAGAGCTCACAGCGCCGGCTGGTAGTATTAGCATCTGCACTTGACGCGATTAGGACTAGAACCTGTGGGGTGTGACTTTAACAAATAAACATTAAATGACAGTTAATAACTCTCCCGAAGGAATTCGAACCAGATGCAGATCTCAGATCCTTGCTAAAATGCAATGCTACGAAACAGGTCACTGGCTTTTCCCTCGTCCAGCATCAAATTCTTGGAAGATTTTTCTTGAACAGAGGAAGGTTCGTTTGTTTCCTAAAGGCATCTCCTGAAATCCAGTGTGGACCAGCCTCCCTCAGATCCTGGCCGAGCAACAGGCAGGGGGATCCGCCCGAGATGTGTGATTTCAGGCAGCAGCTACACCTCAGGCATGTTTTCTAAGAATGCCCTTGTAAGGGGGCGCCGGGGGCTCAGGTGGCAGGCGGCAGCCCCCGGCTAGGGTCCTTACCCGGTCCCAGTCCCCACCTGGGCCCCCGATCGGCAGGCCTGCCTCTCCCTCTCGCCTGCTGTGCTCACGCCCTTCTCTCTGTCAAATAAGTAGATAAAATATTTTTTTTAATTTTTTTTTTTATTTATGATAGTCATACAGAGAGAGAGAGAGAGAGGCAGAGACACAGGCAGAGGGAGAAGCAGGCTCCATGCACCGGGAGCCTGATGTGGGATTCGATCCCGGGTCTCCAGGATCGCGCCCTGGGCCAAAGGCAGGCGCCAAACCGCTGCGCCACCCAGGGATCCCCAAGTAGATAAAATCTTAAAAAAAAAAAAAGAATGCTGCTATAAGGCAATATCAAAAAAGAATGATGCTATAATCCCATCACTTCCTCTCCCTGCAGGTCATTTCTGATGACTGCTGTCCCTTATTCCCTCCAGCCTTGCCCCAGGACAGCACCCCGACATCAACAGTACCAGAGAGGCAGGGGCCGGGTGCAAGAAGGAGGATTCAAACAAATGGACCGTGCAGGCCCGAGCTGGCCGCCGTCTCCGGGGTTCAGGGATCCCGAGGGGGCTCAGCCGGGCTCCAGGGGGCCCAGCGCGTCCCCCCTACTCACACAACGTTCCCAGTGAGATCTCTGGATCAGACTTCAAATTTGCAGACGTTCACACACCAACTTCTCAACAGATGCGTAACAGCATCGTGGGGAGGCTGCGCTGGGCATGGTCCCCACCGGTGGGCACACGCAGGCCTGGAGGCCTGGACCTCCCGGCAGATCCCGAGCAGCCCGGAGGACGGGAAGGACCGTCTAATAACCAGGCCTGAGCTCCTGCTTGCTTGCTTGCTTGCTTGCTTGCTTGCAAAAAGATTTTATTTATTAATTCATGAGACCCAGAGAGAGGCAGACTCACTCCCTATGGGGCGCCCGATGCGGGGCCCGTCCCAGGACCCGGGGTCACGCCCTGAGCTGAAGGCAGGCGCTCAACCACTGAGCCCCCCAGGGGCCCCTGATTGCTCTCTCCCCCAAATATCACTATCTCACAGCCTGTTACCTGACTACGCACTAAATCCCCAACTTTGAGTGCAAGTGTGTGAGGGTCTCTTACTGGGACTCTTACACCGACTTACATCCTCCTCTGTGCCTGGCACAACACGTAATGAAAGATTGATAGATGCTAAGAGGACACACCAGACGAACCGAGATGGCTTCCATAAGCTGAGTCAAAGCCCCTCTGCCTCAGGTCACCAGCTGTGTCACCTTCCAGAGTCCTGACCGGCCCCTTGTAGAAGTCTCCTCTCCTCCCCAGAAGTGGTATGTACGTTAGTAATACATGTTACCATAATGTAAAGTGAGTGTAGTTCTATAAATTTCCACCACAGCCAGAGTGGAGGCACCTGCCTATATCCTTCCAAGTTGCACCATCATCCGAGCCAGTGGCCAGTTATACCAGCTGAAGCCCCGGGTCCGATGTGAGGAGTTGAGCAGCTCCAACAGGGTCCGCAGGCCTCTCCACCTGGAGGTCCATGAGCAGGGTGACGGTGAGAGAGCTGGCATCGGAGAGCTCCACAAAGTGCCCGGGGCCCTAGGATCAAAAACGTAATGCTGCGTAACATACTGAAGTTCATGCTGCCCCGAATGACAGGATTGCTACTGCCTTTTAAGCTGAAGAAGCTCAAGCAAACCTGTTCAGCTTCACCCTGATTCCTAAAAATAACAGCTAGTACTTATCAGACATTCAGTAACGTGTGCTAGTGCTTGCCAGGCACGCTCATTGAAACCTTCCAAACTCTGTGCACAAAGTACTGCTTTTAGGCCCATTTGCCAAAGAGGAAATCGACGTGAAGATCAGTTACTAATATTCCCAAGGTCACATGGCTGGTTAGTAATGATGCTGGGATTCAAACCCAGGCCGTCTGAACCTACGGCCAACTGTCCAAACAATTGGCTTTCTTGCCTCCTTCATGGCAACCTCTGGTGAAAATAAAGGATTCTCTCATTTTTCTCTCTCCTGCCGCCCTCACCATCAATACTCCCTGTAAGGGGCAATTTCAAATAGCTCCATGCCTTCCATGCTTAGCTGAACTTCTGAGCCTCTTACAATTTCTTGCCATATCCAGAGGGTGTGTTGGGAGCTTTGCAAGGACCTTGGTCCATTTGCAGGGCACGGCTCCTGTGCTTAGTCTGCATCATTAAGGATGTAGAGGGGGCCTCTGAGATGGGATCCTGCCCTCCAGGTATAAATCGTCTTGCAAACACAAGTTTCCTTAAACAGGCCAGAGAACAGGCCAATATAGAATTGCACGACACCACGATATCGTTGTCTAGGGGAATGGGACAGTGAATGCAATAGGGAAATATAAAGATTGCCAGGGAGTGTTAAGAACCCATAAGGTTAGCGTTCACATATTTAAATCAGAGCAGTCGGCGTGATGACATCTTGCAGTCATGCTCCCTGCGTGAGTTCAGGTGCACCGTAGGCAGAGAGGCTATGCCTGGGCCGGGGTTTCGCTAAGCAAGTATCATAAGATGGCAGTGGTTGACCTCGGAGGTCACGTGCACCAGGTGGAAAGGGAAGACATGAGGGATGTGGGACTGTTCCGCCGCGTCACTGAATTGCAGATTCTGGCCAGTACAGGGACCATCGGAATCAGGATGCAAGAGGGGCAGCATGAGAGCTGTGGAAAATCACAAAAGGTACCATTCGTGTGGGCCAGAGGCGTTGGGGGCGGTTTCCGTGAAGATGGGAGGATTTAGTCTGCGAATAAAGAACAGGTCAGAACCTTGGTGGATCTGACAAAAGATAGAAGATAGAGAATTGAGGGATATATGAGCAAGGGCACGAGGCCTGCACTAGTGATAATGACCTTAGGAAACAGCCAGGAAACCAGCTCTACTGGGATTCGAAGATCAGGCGGGGAAGCGTAGGGCATAAGGGTCGGCGGTAAGTGTTGCTGGGTAGTGACGTGGGTACGGGGAGCAAAAGGACTATTCCCATCTCCCAAATACTCCAGGACCAATCTGTAGACTTTCTTCCTGAATTTCATTGTGAACAGGGTCTCTGCAATCGAAATGGACAGTATTGCCCCTGTTTTGAAACCTCGTCCCATTTTATCACTTTCCCCCAGCTTCCAACACCTTTTATTGACTGCATATTGCGGATTTACGCACTTGCGCTTGCTTACAGTGTTCCTTGTTGAACGCACAATTTAGTGTGGCTACAGTTGACTGACGCAGAGACCTAAGATCCATTTCAAAGCTTCTGAAAACATAACCTAAAAGGTCCAACTGAATAGGTTTGAACGGTGACCTAAACACGTCATTGTCGTTCCTAATTAAAAATAACCAAGCACAAATTATTAAAGTTCATATAACCGAGTCAGCTCACCCTATTCCACATTATTTACTCGTTCAGCATTTGAGCACCAACAATAAGCCAAGAATCATGGTAGATGATGGGGATATGGGAGGGGAGCTGAGGCGGGAGGAATGAGCCTGGCCCTACACAAGACTGTGTCTATAGTGGCTGCAGCTTGGAGCCATCGATACGACTCAAGCAAAGGCGGGACCGCGGAGAATAGGGAATAGGAGGCTCATTCTTGGGCCAGCGTGGAAGATTGGGGCAAGGAAATCGTGAGGAGACATTTGTGTGAGAAATGGTAGGGCCTTGAACAAATGGGGTAGAGAGGAGCAAACCACCCCACAGCCATTTGGGAAGTGGGCGCCTTTAGATGTGGTGCCTGAGCACATAGGAACCAATGGAGAGAAGGAGCCAAGAGATGCTTTCCATCTTGCAAAGGTAAAATCTTGCAAAATCTTGCAAAGGTAAAAAAAACCGGGGACAAAATCAACGTATTCCTTAGACCACTTAGACCACTCTAGAAGCGTGAAACTCCAGTAAAAGGTTGAGTCACGAAGCTTCTCTTTTATCCAGGGGAGGGGCGGGGGGGAGGTTCTCTGGGTTTGGGCTCTGGATTTGTAGTCTCCAGGAGAAAGTTTGGGCTCACCGTCCTTCAAAAAAACACAAAAACAGAAACAAACCTAAATTTATTAAAGTCATTCTTTTTACGATCATTAAAAATAAATGATGGGGCACCTGGGGGGCTCAGGCGGCTAAGCATCTGCCTTTGGCTCAGGTCACGACCCCAGGGGCCTGGGATGGAGCCCACGTTGGGGTCCCTGCTCACGGAGTCTGCTTCTCCCCTCCCTCCTCTACTCCCCCCGCCTGTGCTCTCTCTCCTGCACCGCCCCCATCAAATAAATAAATAATCTTCCAAAAAAAAAAAAATAAATCACTAGCGATCTTATGTGGCCATCTACTGAAGCTTTGTTTTCTGTTTGCCAAAACTTTAAACTGCCAAGGGACTCGAAGTCACTGGGCTGAGAGTCCCCCTCATCCCCCCTCGTCCCCCGTCACCATCCCCCCTTGTCCCCCCTCGTCCCCCCTCGGTCTCACCCGGTCAGCGGAGGCAGCAGGACCCCAGTGGTGTGAGCGTGAGCGAGGAAGGCTGAGGAGCAGGGCTCCCCCGGTAGGCACGGGTCACAGTCGTCCTCCCACAAGGGTTAGGCTTCCTGGTATGATGGCTTGAGGTTTTTTAAGATTAAAAATTCATCCATAGGTGCCCAGATTCTAAATGACAAAAGCCATTCACTTCAACCACTTCAAGTGAAATAGTTGGGAGAAAAGATCAGAGGGTTACAGGCCACGGGGAGCCTGCAGCTGAGCACCCCTGCTGGCCTCTCTCACACTCACACTCACACTCACACGCAGCCCAGAACTCTCAGGAGACAAAGGAAAAGAGAAATCAGTCATCTTTAAAAAAGAAACAAAGAAAACCCCGAAGACTCCAACTTTGAGGTTCGCAGAGACCACGTGGGCTGCACAGCTGGGTGAGAGGCTGCCTGGGTCGCCTGCCGTCCTGGAGCCCCTGTCTCGTGCCCCCTTGCTCACCCGCAGGTGCCGCAGCGACCGGCCTGGGCCGGTGAGGACGGGACGCAGAGAAGCGGGACAAGCCTTGTCCCTGGACTCAGACACGGTTTGGTCCACGAGGCTTCTGACTTCCTTTAGGGACTGCTTTCCCAGGATGCCCAGACGCAGCCTCCAGCTCCATCTGGTACAAGTTCGCTTTTAGAGAAGTTCTGGAAGCCACATGTGCAAGAGTCTAGGGGTCGAGGAGGGACAGACCAAAGCGCAAGCGACAGAGGAGTGCGTCTCGCTGCGGGTCTCGAGGGATCGAAGCTGCTTTAAAGTGTGGGCTCAGGGGCCCTGGGGGATCCAGGGGGTGGGCGTCTGCCTTTGGCCCAGGCCGTGACCCCAGGTCCGGGGATGGAGGCCCACATCAGGGTGCCCGCGTGGAGCCTGCTGCTCCCTCTGCCCGGGTCTCTGCCTCTCTCTGTCTCTCATGAACAAATAAATACAATCTTTAAAAAAAAAAAAAATGTGTGCTCAGAATTCCTTCCCTGATCTTTGGGTGCAGTGATTTGAAAATCTTTGTATTGTGGTCACCATTTTTTACACATGGAAAGGAAACAGACTGGTTAGGTAAGACTGGCATAAAATTGTAAGAGATAATAGGGTCCTCAGTTTTTTTTTAATTTGCCTCTTCCCATTATATCAGGCTAAGAATTAAGGTACTTAAGCCTTCCTGAGCTTCGGACGAATATAAAAGCCGTCTAAGGCCCAGCTGCAACAACTCCTTTGGTTGCCACTGATAGAAACTCACCTCAAACTGACTTAAGCCTAAAGGAAAATGTATCGGCTGGCATAGCTGATAAGCCCAGGAGAACGCTGGCTCCCAGTACGTTGGGTCAAGACCGTGATGACACATGGAGTCTGTCTCTCTGTCCAAGTCCTAGGTCTACTTTCCTTTCTGTTGGCTTTCTTTTTGGACCTTGTGACAAGATGTCTATCAGCAGCCCTAGTGTGGCGACACCCGTAGAAAGAGATCCTATTTCTACATAATCCTCTTAGCTCTCATTGGCCTGACTTAGGTCATGTGTCCATCCTTAAACCCACCAATCTCTGGCTCAGAGCAATGAATCTCATTTGTGGCCCCTGGAGCCATCTCGCCTCTCTGTTGTGGCCACTTGTGTTACACTCATCTACAGAAAGATGGAGCCTCAGCAAGACTCCCACCCCACAACGGAATCAGATAATCAGGGCTCGTGCTCATTTGTCTGATCTGTTTGTCCCGCCCAGCACTGTCACAGTGGAGTAAGGAGCCTTAGACCGCCATTAAAACCTTGTTACAGGGATCCCTGGGTGGCTCAGCGGTTTAGCACCTGCCTTTGACCCAGGGCTCGATCCTGGAGTCCCGGGATCAAGTCCTGCATCGGGCTCCCTGCATGGAGCCTGCTTCTCCCTCTGCCTGTGTCTCTGCCTCTCTCTCTCTCTCTTTCTCTCTCTCTCTCTCTCTCTATATATATATATATATATATATATATATATATGAATAAGTAAATAAAATCTTTAAAAAAAAAACGTTGTTACATAGGATTTCGATCTTTCATTCTGTTAATGTGATGAATGTGATGAATGACGTTGATTGCTTTGTGGATGTTGAACCATCCCTGCATCCCTGAAATAAATCTCACTTGATTGTGGTGTATGATCCTTATATTATTGGATTCAGTTTGTATTGTTGAGGGTTTGGGTATGTATGTTCAAGATACCAACTGTAATTTTCTTTCTGTGTAGTATCCTTATCTGACTTTGATGTCAGGGTAACACTGGCCTGGCAAAATGTGTTTGAAAGCTTTCCTCCTCTCTGTTTTTAGGTCTGTTGATATTTGCTTCCTCTATCTTGTGCTCCCACTTGGGGGTATAAATGTAGAAATTACTAAATCTTCTTGCTGGACTCATCCCTTTATCATTATGTAATACCCTATGTGTCTTTTATTACAGTCTTTGTTTTAAAGTCTTTTCACCTGATATAAGTATAGCTACACTTACGCTTCTTGTTTCCTTTTGCGTGGAGTATCTTTCTCCATCACCTCGCTTTTGGTCTGTCTGTCCTTACTTCTGAAGTGAGTCTCTGTAGGTAGAATGTAGATGGATCTTGCATTTTTATCCATTCAACTGCTCTATGTCTTTTGATTGATGAATTTAGTCCACTTGCATTTAAAATAGTTGTTGATAAACATATATTTTTGCCATTTTGTTTATTGTTTTCTGGCTGTTTTTGTAGTTCCTCTCTCCTTCTTTTTCTGTCTCTTTTTTTGCAGTTGGATGGCTTTCTCTAGTCTCATAGTTAGATTATTTTTTCAGGGATTCCTGGGTGGCGCAGCGGTTTAGCGCCTGCCTTTGGCCCAGGGCGCGATCCTGGAGACCCAGGATCGAATCCCACGTCGGGCTCCCGGTGCATGGAGCCTGCTTCTCCCTCTGCCTATGTCTCTGCCTCTCTCTCTCTCTCTCTCTCTCTGTGACTATCATAAATAAATAAATTAAAAAAAAAAAAAGATTATTTTTTCATTTTCTTTTGTATATTTAAGTTTTTTCCTTGTGGTTACCATGAGGGTCACATGAATATGCTATATAAATAGCAGTCTGTTTTAAGTTAATAGCAACTTAATTTAAAACACGTTCCAAATTTTTACCTTTTTATTTCCTTCTTCATCCCCATATTTTATATATAAATGGTTATGAATGGTAGCTAGAGTCCTGGTGTTGATCACTTTATAGCATATACACATGTGAATTAAAAAGCCATACACCTGAAATTTATATAATAATAACTTACTTTTAAAAGTTGTTATAGGAGGGCTTTGGGAGCATGAGTTCCACCACGATGGTAGGATGAAGGGAATGGTTCATGCTGTTTTCCCCAGAAAAGAAAAGCCCTGCTGTGGTATACCTCAAAAAATGTGCCGGCACTCACTGCATTAACAGTCTTTTTTGTGCTTTTGATGGAACACACTCTTCATTAAATGTCTGAAAGTTGAATTTTTGTGATCTTCAGAAGAACTAAAAGCTTTCTAGATTTTATCATTTTGACAGGTGAAGCACATCAGCTACAATCAACAATTTTTTAGTATGTTAGTCTCACCCTACAACTTTAGAAGCAGGTCTTCCTTCTATTCAAATTAATTTATTGGAGTCCTAATGTCACTTTACTGAACAAAGATTCTGGCAATGTCTATGATATGCTTTAAAATTCTTATATAAAGTAGTAGTTTTGGAGGCAAAAAACACTGGTCTAGCCGCCAATACTTCAAAGAAATTCCTTTATGCTATATTTATGTATTCTTTGTGTCCAAAAAATTAAGGAGCAATTAAAGAAGTATATTCCTTGTATCTCTAATTACATCATATTTTACATACAAAGAGGTCAATTAATAGATATTTACTACAACGATTTTTGTACAACATAGTACAAAGAAGAAAACATATTTCAAAAGAATCCCAGAGGTGTGACATTCATCACAGATCTTTGTTGGCCTGAGTCTCTGTGTTCCATAGCAGCAGTGATTTAAGATTCCAGGGCATTAGGAGTTATAAACTCTTTTTTTTTTTTTAAGAAATATAAAACCCCTTTATTAACAGGTTTTACATTTACAGTTTATTAGCTAATCAACATCAACTTGCAAAAAGAAGCACCAAATACAAACCTCTATGGTAGGTTTTGTGTAAAGTACAATGGTTCATTGGACTTGAAAAGTCATCGGTGGTTACTTGGACTGAACTACTAGTTTCTGTAACGAACAGCATTCGCTCTGCAGTTACAGAGCCGTCGGCAAGGCCTCTGTGGAACCCGGTCCAGGTACGACTCTTTCTCAAGTTTCTCAATTGTTATAGGAAAGAGGGAATCTGCATGGGGAAGGTGCTGATAAATCCACGCAAGCATAAAGAATGACCAGACAGAAATTACAATGGAAAATGAGAGTCAAAGTCTAGAAAAGATTTAGCAATTCTTTTGATGTTTACATCATTAGCCCTTGAGATTATATTTTCATTATCAAAAAGTGTTCATGAATGGCCATTGAGCTTATGGTCCTATTCAGATTTGCTTCAACACCTAACGGGCCTTTGAATCGTGTTTGTTTATTCAAAGTGTTTGATGAGCTTGAGTAAAAAAACACACACAAAAACACAAATAAAACAATCAATCACAAACCAAAGAGTTCATGACCATTGATGAAAGGCTTTGGGCTCTATTTAAAGGTTGTGGTGTAGCCTAAATATTATCCAACTTCTTACACCTATATGTCTTTTAAAGGGAAAAATAATTGTTCAGTAAAGTGACATTAGGACTCCAATAAGTTAATTTTAAAAACTTCATTCAGAAATTTTCAGAACTCAAATTACCCAGATTTTAAAGCTAATGATGACCAGCCAAGGGCATACTCTTGGAATCCATTAGGTATTTATTTTTCTACTTCAACATAAATGTATGCCATGCATTCCTGTTGGCTAAAAACTTGAACACAAATTGCCCAGGGAAATATCTCCCATTTTTGTGCTCCAATTAAAATCCATCCATCTAAAAAAAATAAAATAAAATAAATGAAATAAAAAATAAAATAGAAAGTAAAATCCATCCATCTCATAATTTCACTGCTGCCACAAAAGGAAGTTTGTGTGTGACATTTTCCCCATTGCATCTGTCCAGAGCTTCTCTCTGTTTATTGAAACTCTGGAGGGTTTATTGAAATCCTGCTCCTGCCCTTTCTGTCATTTTTACTTTGGCACCATGGGTACAGAACATACTAGAACCATGACCCCCAGACCTCCCTAGGATCCTGGAGTACTCGAGTTGCTAGATGGGTTCAGCAGTAATGGAAGCTCCAAGCAGAGCAAAATCACAGGGCCAGGGCTCCACAGGTAAAGTTCGTAGTTCATAAAGCCATTGTCCAAGCACAATCTCATTTTGGCTCAGAGGATATGGGATAGATTGGTTTCTTTTGTGTGTGTTTCTCTATACGTGGGATATATACAATCTGATAAAATCTAGAGAGAAAATTTTGCCTAGTGGGATTTCTTTTAAATTGTGTTTGCTGGGAGGTGTGCCAGACTGAAGCCATTTCTTCCACAGTGGATTCAGCGCAGGCAGCAGCGAGCTGACCTTTCCCACCCTTTTCATTCATACGGTTCTAAGGAGAGGACCCACTTTTGTTCCCGGTGCTCATTCAGCCCTCCAGCCTCTCTGCGGAGCCTACCAATTAGTGTTCATAATTGTGGCCAGAGTTTAAGGCCTGGACATGGGAACACAACTGAGAGGATGGATTCATTTCAGGAGCTAGACTCCTAAGAAGGCCTCTGATAGAACACGGACGAGGCAATCGCACAAGGCTGTGTGACAGCCCACGGGAGTTAGAGCTCTGAGTTTGGAAACTTTCTCCATCAAAGCCTTTTCATGTTATATCAAACAATTCATTCAATTTACTTCAAATTTTATTTGTTGCAATCGGAATAGAATAACAAGGCCAGGAACTTGTTGATGAAATTTCAACAACTGATTCGTTTTCCTAAAAATACAGACATTTAAAATTCTTTCCTGAATCAGGGTAAAAACTCTGGGAAGCTCATAACCCATTCCATTTGTTCTCACCCCACCATGAAGATGTGTTTAGTAAGAATAACTACGAAGCAATAGTCTTTTAAAGATGGTGAGTTTAAGGCACCATAAGTTGAAGTGATTTGCTTTTAGGTTAGGTGAGCAGGAGGATCGCTAGGACTAGAAGGCTCAGGGGGCAGCAAGCAAGGTAGAGTCATCAGGTGTGTGGGCTTTAGCACCAGCCTTGTCGGGTGCTGGCTGGCTTTGGGCAACCTACTTAACTTCTCAGTGCTTCGATTTCCCTTTCCAAAACAGAACTAATAGGAATTTCTAACTTAACAGTTTTCTTTAAAAAAAAAAAAAAAAAGATTGTATTTATTTATTTATCCACGAGAGACACAGAGAGAGAGGCAGAGACCCAGGCAGAGGGAGAAGCAGGCTCCCTGCGCGGAGCCCGATGCGGGACTTGATCCCAGGACCCCGGGGTCACGACCTGGAGCAAAGGCAGCGCTCAGGTGCCCACTTACCAGTTTTCTATGAGGACTAGAGGCGCTAATATATGCCACATCCCTAGGACAATACCCGATGCATGCTGTAGAAGAGTTTATTAGACAGAAAATGTAGTGGGATGGTAAAAACCTGTTTTGCTTCCTAGTATCTACTTACATGATCCTAAAAAATGCTTCTTTGAAACTCATCTGCACAACATTCCTGGCATGTTGGGTAAGTACTGGAGACTCAGGGTAGGGTCTGGCTGCTTGTCAGATGCACTGTGTGGAGCTGTGACTTGCAAAGCCCGTTGCATAGTTATCCGTAGGCACCCCCAGAACTTACTGTAATTACAACAGACGTTTCGTCGCCTGGCGTTGATGAGTATCATTTCATCTTTTGATCAGTATTTTTGCTTCTAAAGATGGATTTGTATTTTTGAAATTTCAATTCAAAAGGAAAATACGCTCTTCATTTATTCAGCACATATATTATGTAGATGTGACAATTATAGAGCTATAAAGAAGCACGCATACATGTTTAATGTGCAAATTACATGTGAGCAGCAACTCTCAGGGGCCCAGACCTCCAGTTTCAAAACTCATAATAGAAACCAATGAAATATTTATGTGAGGAAGGCACAGACATCACATTTACGTATGTCTGCTGTACCATGTATAGGCAGTTCACACACACCTATTCATATATCTACATATATAAAACATGACACTCCTGCCTCATTTGTACTGTACAATGACAAATAGTCCTTCAAATGGAGCAGCACCTGAGAAAAATTGTGGAATTACTAGGTCATACTTGAAGAGTATAATCAGGCTCTGAGTCATAAATCTAAGTTCCAGTTGCATTTATCCTTATCTTCCTACCTCATTTCCATAGATGTGGTTCTGTTGGGTAATTACAACGGTATTATTGAAACACCATAAAGAGGGTTCAGAAGTGGATGGGGGCACGTCCATACGTGTCTAACCAGGAACCCTCCCATGCCACCGCAGGCCGCCAGCAGCCCTCCTTGCAATGACAGGTGGGAATGGTGGGAACCTCAGCGCGCTCTGGGCCTCTTCCTTGGAGTCCGGGGGGAGGGAGGACAGCCTTGTATGCAATTGAGGCTGAGAACGTATTGCCTTGTTCTCATGTTTCCCCTGAAGAGACGAGTAGAAGAGGAATATACAGCCTTTCCCCACTTCCTTCCTTACTAACTCATGCAAGAAATGACTTGTCTGATTGGTGAGTCTTGAAGGATGTGTGGGTTGGGCTGGCCCCTTCTGGGCTCTCTAGAGGAGCCAGCCTGGCCATGTGACTCTTGCATTCCGGTCTGTTCCTCATTATGTAATAAGCCAAGCAGACAGGGGTTTTTTGCAGGAGGAGGTTCAACCTCTGGGGAAGGTGGGGCCTGGGATTGTTAACAATCTCTTTGGCCACAGATTAAAAGCTAGAGTTGCAAATCAGTAATGCAGCTCACATTTTAATCTTCATCTGTTTATCTCTGTTTCTTCATTCTACATAGTTTGGACTCAGCAATCTCAGTTTGGATCCTTAAAATGCCCAACATTGCAGAATGAGTTAGGATCAGGAAAGTTGCACATTTGCTGCCTTCTTTATCACCACCACCACCACCATCACCACCACCCCACCAATATTTCTGTCACATAGCACATCTGATTAAGGTTTCTTGGGTTAAGCAGTGAAGGGAATGTAGTAAAAATATTGGAATCCCAGGAAACAGAAGACAACTGACTCATAGTGGGAAATAGATAATTTGGGCCATGTCTCTGAGTGGTGCCTTTAGCTTGGAGGAACTTGATCAAAATACACTCATGGAAATATCTGTAAGATTTTGAGGAAACCACCCTTTTGGGAGCCTAATAAAAATCCATAACACACACACACACAATCCATAACACTGATGCCCACGGAAAGACTCTTCCAAGTAAATCAGAGATCTATCACACCTTACAGGGAAGCAGTGAGGTTCACATGATTGCAACAGCAAGGAGACTCCCGGGTGGCTCAGTGGTTTAGCGCCTGCCTTCAGCCGGGGGCATGGTCCCGGGGTCCCGGGATCGACCCCCACGTCAGGCTTCCTGCATGGAGCCTGCTTCTCCCTCTGCCTGTGTCTCTGCCTCTCTCTCTCTCTCTCTGTGTCTCTCATGAGTGAATAAATAAAGTCTTTAAAAAAAAACCTCAGCAACAATGACAAGGTCATACTCTGAGATAAAGACAGGAGAAGCAGTTGCCAATTAAAGTAATCGGGTTGCAGAGAGCAGCATTAAGTAGAAGGAAGACAATTTGAACAACTTCTGGGAACCAGCCAAAGGATGGGAGAGAACTTGGAAGCTACTTCTGTTAGCATTAGGAGTCTTAGCCACGTCCTTTGTGTCTTTTTCCTTCTACTGGGGTAGCCTGAGGGAAAAGAGTGATAGGTGTAGCCTGTATGGTACCTCTTCTCTGAAGACGGTCTCCCAATGAACCACACCTCCCCGTACTCATGCCTGTGTGTACCCTCTGCTCTTGACTTCTATCGGTTATCACAGAACCAACAGAATGCACTCCATGGCTTCCAATGAGGCTAGGTGAGAAGAAGCCTTGCAGCCTTTACCTTGATCTCTTTGGAATGTTCTCTCTAGGGAAAAACAGGTACCATATGAGGCCTTCGACTACTCTGAGACTTTCGGGCCATAATGAAGTCCAAGCTAACCACAGGGAAGGGCTCTGTAGAAGATAGCCCAGGTGGCACCCAGCTATTCAAGCCATCTCAGCCCACGTACCAGACATGAGAGAAAAATACCCTTGGACGTCCAGTTGAGTCCTCAGATAACTTCAGTTCCAGCCAACATCTAACTTCAACTGCATGAGAGACCCCAAATCAGAATCACCCAGCTGAGCCCAGTAAACGCACAGAATTTAAAAAGATAAGAATAAATTATTTTAAATCATATTTTTTTTTAAGATTTATTTATTTGTTTATTTTGGAGAGAGTGCATGAGAGCATGAGCCAGCGGGGAGAGGCAGAGGAGGAGGGAGAGAGAATCCTCAAGCAGACTCCCTGCTGATTGCAGAGTTCAACATGGGGCTCAATCCCAAGGACTCTTTGATCATGACTTGCGCCGAAATCAAGAGTCAGCTGCTTAATCGACTGAGCCACCCAGGCACCTCAAGAATAAATTATTTTAAAATCATTGATTGTTTGGGCAGTCATCTACAGCAGCAGATAATTGAAACAGCCTTCACAACATTGGGTATGAAATTGTTTGCAGTAATATCCTTACACTGCTATAGCCAGGGAAGAAACCGGATAGGATTGCAATACAGTTAGCATCTATGTTTTTACCCAACGGGGGTGTCCATTTTCAGTTTGGATTCCAGTCATGAAGCTGCTCTTCCCTTGAAAAGGAGCAAAAGGAAAGAAACCAAAAAACCCATCACTCCCATCTGTTGGCCCGAAAACAAAGGACCTTCATTACTGACTGGCAAATAGAGAAATTCTTTGGAAAGCATTTACAGGGAAGCATTACAGGAAATATTTGGAAGGTATTTACAGGGAATCTACATCTTAAAAAAAAAAAAAAGAAAGAAAGAGGAAATACAAATGCTTAAATCCAATACATAAAATGAATTTGGCACAATCGCAGAGAGAAACTGATAAAAACCCCACAAAAAGTAGAAAAGCTTTGACATAAGAGTACCCTCTCACACACCACACTGGGACAGAAAGCAAAGACGAGAAAGACACAGCGCATAACACTCAGCTCAAGATCTTAAGGTTTGGAACCACAGATCTGGGTTTGAATGTTGTTGCAACCTCTTACCAGTAGTGTGATCTTGGTCCAGTAATTAACTTCCCTGGGTTTATTTTATTTTATTTTATTTTATTTTATTTTATTTTATTTTACTTCCCTGAGTTTATAGTGGGTAATCTTAGTACCTAATATAAAACCATAAATGAGTATTAAGTGACATGACAAATACAAAATGCTTACGACCATCTCTAGAATATAGTAGGGCCTTAATATAAAGTAGCAATTGCATTATTCTTGAATGACTTGAGTCATTTTTTGTATTTTTTACTTGAATTACATAATACCTTATTCATCTAATTAAGGTTTTGTTTTGTTTTGTTTTGTTTTGTTTTTACCAATTTCTTATTGAGGGAAAAACTAGAAGTTCACATCTCACTTTCTAGACTGTTGTATGAACTTGTAAGTATAATCATTAATGCTAGTAAAATAGAAAACACCTGAAGTTTCAATTACTTAATATAACAGTTTATTTCTTGTTCATTCAGTACCCAAAATGGACACTTCTTGTTGGCAAAACTCTTTCCCAAGTGGTGAGTCAGGGACCCGTGTCTGTTCCACTTTGTTTTTTTGCCATCTTCAACATACGACTTCAACATGCACTATATCCATGTAGATTGAACCAGGCAGGGGAAAGCTAGAGAGTATTATTCCATATGGAAGTCTTCTAGGAACCAGGCTTGGAAGTAGCCTATGTCACTTCCACTCTCATTTTATTGACTAGGAATTAGACATATGGCCAGACCTAATCGCAAGGGAGTTAGCAGTCCGGCTAAGAGCCCAGGGAATTTGACAATCAGGTAGCGATGTCTGGGGCATAGAGTATAGAAACAAAATGACAAGCATATAATATGAACCCCCCAAAAGTATCATATATTCTATGGCAAAATGTATATAACCTTTGCCCTGGTGGGTGTTCTTCTAATCCTAATCATTTTATTTCCGGTGTAAAGAATCCTCTAGATTAAGATGTAGATGTGTAGTCCTTAGCCAACTATCATTATCAAGATTCTGGTGCCCAAAGTCAAGGAGAGAGAGAGAGAGAGGAGAGAGAGAGAGAGAAAGTGACACTTTTTAACAGACGGTTACTTTTTTATCTTAAAGATTGTTTATCTGACAGAGAAAGAGAGAGAGAACACAAGCGGGAGGAGTAGCAGAAGGAGAGGGAGAAGTGACTCTGATGTGGGGACTCAATCCCAGGACCCCAGGACTATGACCCAAGCCAGGACCCAGGATTATGACCGTAACCAACTGAGCCACCCAGGTGCCCCTAGATGGTTGCTTTAATGAGTTTTATTTGTGTTCAGGTGTCCTATATATTTTATGAATACCCAAGTTAAGGGACCACCTAAGTTTTCACGCAAAAATATTCAAACCACATTTTTCTATGCATTTCATCCATTAATATATTTCCTAAGAAACTAATTTATTGAAATTGAGATGCCATGTATATTTGAGTAGACCATTCATTCATTCCCTTTCACACATCCAGAGACATGGAAGACATAAGAGAGAGACTAGAGGACACGTTGATTTTAAACTGGTCACAGAAACATCTATGAAGACAAAGGAAACAAAAGCAAAAATGAACTATTGTGACTTAATCAGGATAAAAAGCTTTTGCATAGCAAAGGAAACAGTCAACAAAGCTACAAGACAACCTACAGAATGGGAGGAGATATTTGATGTATCAGATAAAGGGCTAGTATCCAAGATCTATAAAGAACTTATTAAACTCAACAGCAGAGAAACAATCCAATCATGAAATGGGCAGAAGACATAAACAGACATTTCACCAAAGAAGACATAGACATGGCCAACAAGCACATGGGAACATGCACATGGGGACATGCTCCGCATCACTGGCCATCAGGCAAACACAAATCAAAACCACAATGAGATCCCACCTCACACCAGTGAGAATGGGGAACATTAACAAGGGAGGAAAGCACAAATGTTGGAGAGGATGTGGAGCAAAGGGAACCGTCTTGCACTGTTGGTGGAAATGTTAACTGGTGCAGCCACTCTGGAAAACTGTGTGGAGGTTCCTCAAAGAGTTAAAAATAGATCTGCCCTATGCCCCAGCAATTGCACTGCTGGGGATTTACCCCAAAGATACAGATGCAGGGAAACGCCGGGACAACTGCACCCCGATGTTTATAGCAGCAATGTCCACAATAGCCAAACTGTGGAAGGAGCCTCGGTGTCCATCGAAAGATGATAGATAGAGAAGCTGTGGTCTGTGTATACAGTGGGATATTCCTCAGCCATTAGAAACGACGGATCCCACCATGTGCTTCAACGTGGATGAACTGGAGGGCATGATGCTGAGTGAAGTAAGTCAATCGGTGAGGGACAGTCATCATATGGTTCCACTCATACGGGGAATATAAGAAATAGTGAGAGAGATTATAAGGGAAAGGAGGGGAACTGAGTGGGAAAAATTAGAGAGGGAGACAAACCATGAGAGACTCCTGACTCTGGGAAACAGAGGGTTGCTGAGGGGGAGGTGGGCAGGGGGACGGGGTTACCGGGTGACGGGCACTGAGGAGGGCACTTGATGGGATGAGCACTGGGTGTTATCCTAGATGTTGGCAAATCGAACTTCAAATAAACAAACAAACAAACAAACTGGCCACGGAGCTGCAGGTTAGACAGCCTGGAACACTTGGAGAACAATTTTTGGAAAATATAAGCTAGAAGAGCCAGATGTAAACATGATGACCACACTTTCCAGGTCAAAATATCAGAACATGTGGTCTGACAATTTCTTTTTATTGATTTATGAATTTGTTCATATGAAACTTCACAAAATTGTATTGAATTTGATGTTTCACTGACTACCTCTGTCACAGAGGTAGTGACTTTCCGTTTAAAACTTGGGGTCTTCTGTCTAAAGACACTCAGGCACACTTGAGGCTCTTTCACTCCATTTCTGTCTCCTTAAGGGTGGGCTAAAACCTCGAGATACAACCAGTCGTACCCTCAAGATGTACGTCACCGTGTCCCGGCATGACGAGGGGGCTGGTCTTTGTGGGCCTCCCTTGAGCTGGTCATTTCACTCTTCAGCTCACTGCCTCAGTAATTTTAGGATTCCAATGACCTTCTTCTCTTGGCTTCTGGGTCCAGCAAGGTCATTTTGCATTTTCCACCCAACACTGCGCTTCTCAGAGTCAGCTGGTTCGTGTCCCCTTCACGGTTACTGTGCCATTCATGCAGCGCGGAGGGCTTGCTAATGTCCAGGCTATATCCTAGGAAGCCAAGTATCGGTTCCTCTGCTCTGAGATTCAACTCTTGCCCAATTTATTTGGAGTTTCTCTCTCTCAGCCAACTACCTCCACTCTACACTTCAGGAATTGTCCTGGGACACTGGGCTCCTTCTCAAAGACAATCCATGGCAAACCTTAGTCATAGCCACTCGGCTTCTTTCCCACCACTAGCAGGAAAAAAAAAAAGTACTTCCTATTCTCTTTGTGAAGAGACTGTTTTTACCATCGTGGTGCCTTCTTTGCCACTCTGGTTTTCATGTAGGCTTTTCTCTCTCTCTCAAACTTGGCTCTTGATATTAAAAATAAGGTTTTAGAATTAAAAACAATTTATACGCACACAAAAAGCCACTTCTGTCTCTCTGACTCTGTTTCACTCCACTCAAAAGTGCTTTGGCTTTCAGACTACTGCCTCTGTTGTATTTTTTAAAAGGATTTTTAAAAGCTTAAAGCCAGGAATTTCATTAATTGGTTTCTGTGTCACTCTAATCTGGAGAAGAGTACATACAGAGTGTCCTTACTGCTGCTTGGATGATGCAGAAAGGGCAGGGGTAAGTGAAAAATTTTTTCAAATACGTGATTTAATATAAAAATATTTTTCTGTTGCAGAATTATAAAATAGTAATTCATTTAGATAGGCTACTTTTGTTGAAAAGAATGAAATAACATGAAATCGGAACTCTCCTGGGAAATCACAATTGTATGGTTGCTATAAATGGCATTGTACATATGTAAATATTGAGGCAATTCACTGTGTGCAAAAGACTACCAGGGGTCAGAGAAAGCTATGTGGTTAGCCACCTGGCTCCTGGCAGCATGTAATCGTGCCAATGGACAGATGGGCCTTTGTGCTCTCTTTAAGTTCTGTCAAGTGTCGTGTTTGCAAGTCTTAAGTATCATCCTGCTGATATTGAATCAATGGTTTTTAGTTCTCAGAAGAATCATCCAGAGAGCTTGTTTAAAAATGCATTTTGTTAAAATAGTACAGACTCCTGAACTTTCTCTATAGATTGAGTAAACCAAAGGTTGGATTCACTAAGTGATTTTCGCAGACACCCAAATAATCCCAATTCAGGAGGTCCTCACACCACACACAACTTGAGAAACATCATCTCAGATCAGGGAAGGGAAATGCCTATTTACTCAGCTGCCTTGTTGCATACTCAGCAATCCCCTCATTCAGCATCAGCAACCAGCACCCACACATGGATGGCAATGATTCCATGGCTTACCAGGGTTCACTTGGAGAGCCTACCTGCTGGGGCAGGCAGGTGCCACCCACACTCTTCCATGCAGAATCAGCATCTCAACGCCACCTGTGATCCAAAGAATTGCTGGGCATGTTGGCCATCTGGACACAAACACACACAGCAGGTAGTGAAAGGATTGCCAACTAAATTGTCTATATAGCAGCAAGCTTTTGTTCAGCATTTGGCCAGCTTCTGTGCTTTGACAGTGAGTTCTCATTTTTGAAGATCTGATTTTTTTCTCTATAGGGAAATATTGTCTCTTAATTCTCTGCTTAATTAATTAGCTGTTATATGTGAAATATTCTTGTTGCTACCAAGATACCCTGAAAATTATATTGGATTCATTTGAATAGAAGGTATGATAGGAAGATTACATTTGTCTTCATGATAAATGCAGAACAGTAAAGGAATGGGTGATTTATTATTGCTAATATTTGTTGCTATCATTGTTGCTGTATTGCTGCTAGCATTTCTTAAAGGGTCAAAATTCACATGCTCATTTCTGAACATGTATAAAAACATGAAACATGTATTTTTCTTCCCATTTTATAATATCGATAATTCCCAAGACATTCAGAGGGTTTTTTTTATTCCATTCTAAAGGTGTTACATTTACAAACATTCATCTAGGTAGAACAGATAGTGTTTAAGTGCATCTGCTGACTCAAATTGGTTGTAATAACTGGGACTAGGAGAGCTTGTGGGTAATATATTGGACTGGAACACAAAAGAAAATCTTACAGAGCTTTGTAAAAATAAATAGTGCTTATTTTAAAGTGCCATACTGAGAGGGGAATTATTTACTATCACAAATTACAAGATGTGAGATAAAACAAAATGGGAAAATGCAGGGAGCCTATCTGACTTCCTAGCAGTAAGACTTATTCAATAGTGAGATATGTTCTGCCAAGAAAAAAAAAAAATCCATACCAGTGAGGCATTAAAAATCAGCCTGGACAATGCACTAGAAAATGCATCATGAAAGCCTTCCCAAAGGAGGAATTAACAGACTGACTAAGCTTAATACACCTTCAGGGTTCCATCACATTCACCCCATTTCCGCATTTTAGGACCTAATGTTCCAAGGTAAATCATTTCTTTTCATACATATGTCACCATAGGAAACTATTAAATCCAGAAACCTGCAAAAACTAATTATAAAGTTGCTATCATACCTGTGAGGGTGATAGAAAACATCCCAGCAATTTAGGTTCAATAGGGAACCCGCAATGAATCACTGGTCTTCACCACTGTTAGACTCTACCTCACTTCCCTCCGCCTTCTCCCTCCAGCTTTCCATAGCTTGGTCCATAATTTCGTTCAGCCTTGTCTCAGTCCTTAGGCTAATTCGAATAGCCTACCCTCTCACTCCTTCCCCCACTCCCAACCTTATGGGACTTAATATTTAGTCCATGATTAGGCTAGAGCTCTAGAGACTCAGTGACTACTGTTGTACCCATTGGTTCCTCGTCCACAATCCTGGATCCTTGCTCACTTTTATTGCCGTAAGTAAACAACCATGATCATGTGGACCTTATGGCCAAGTTCCAAATAATAACAACTACCTTGGCCTACACTTCCCACCATCATCACCACAGGCCCTATGGCCTTGTACTTATGGGCTAAGGTGTTAATCCCTCTCTACAGTTTTCCAAGGCCCCCCCCCTTTTTTTAAATTTTAGTTAGTTAACATACAATGCAATATTGGTTCCAGAATTAGAATTCAGTGATTTATCACTGATATATAACCATCAGTGCTCATCATAACAAGTCCAAGGCCCTTCTTAAAAGACAATGTCTGGAAAAAAAAAAAGACAATGTCTGTTTCTTTGAAAGAATACAACCTTACTGCAAGTCTGAGAGTCTACTAGGAACATTTACAGACATCTAGGTCCAAGTTTATCCAAATAAGTACGATCTTAGTGCTCCTTGGTGTCAGATATGTTTATCCAATCCTTTTAATCCAAGTCTTTTCAGATTTAGGCCCTCTTCTGTTTTACTACTCAATAAATCTGTCTTTTCCCAGTTTCATTTTGTGAATAAATCCTGAAGAAATAGTGGCTCTATCAAGTTCTAATGGACTCATCAAGATCTCAGGTACACTTTGTCCAAGGTCTTTTACACCATCAGATCCTACCCTATCTCTAATCTTGTTACAAGATTTGATTCTGTTCTAACTCTGTGTTCATCTCTTTCTCTGATTCTCCTTTTAATTATCCTCTCTGTTATCTGCTCATTTGGAGGCCCAGAATCCACCTGTCTTTCCCAGGCATCCAATCTCCTCTTAATGTAGAGTATGGCTGCCAAAATAGCATATGTAAGCACAGAAATTTCCAAACATGGAGTATGAGATGTGTCACATGCAAACTAGAGGAAGCCACTCCCATAATTCAAAAAATTAATGTAGGCCTTAAAAGTCTAGTATGGACATGAGCTTACTATAATTGGATTTGTCTCAAATGTACGTGCTCATGAAGAAAAAAATGCAAGGGGCCATTTACTATAGTGGTGAAATTAACCAGAATCCTAATGTGCAAAACTGTTGGGGATGAGGGAAAATAAATGCTTTCCTTTATGATTAACGGCAATGGAAAGCAGTATACATCTGGGGGCAAGTAATTTGGCAATATCTGTTGAAATCTAAAAGGCACATACCTCTAACCCAACAATCTCACTTTAGCAAATAGTTATTGAGAGCCTCAACTATGTTATAAACTAAGAAAATCATATTGAACAAAATAGCTCCTGACCTTCATGGAATGAGTATTTATGAAGCAGACAGAAAAATTAATCAAATCACCAAAGAGATTAATGTTACTAAACTACACCGTGATGTATGCTACATACGTGGGGAACCTGATCATGTTTGCAGGGTTGGGAAAGGCCTCCTCGAGGAAATGAGATCAAAGAATGAGTAGGAGTACGCTGGGAAAAAGAAAGGACTATGGAAGTTAACGGGTTAAAAGGACGGAAAACATTCCAAATAGAACATCACATCCAAGCATTTCTTCCATCTGTTCATTTCTCACCACCTCCACCCCTACTACCCTACTCCAACAGCTAAGCTCATTCCCATATTAGGGTTTTTGCATCCCCGTTTGCCTGAAATACTCTTCCCCATGATCTCTGCATGTTGGCTATCTTTTCATTCAAATCCCAACGATAAGAGAGGCCTCTTCAAGGAGGCTTCCCTGCTCACCCAAAAAGGTGGAGCCAGTTAGTAATTCTCTCTTACAGCGTGAGAGTATAAAATAACAATGAACAATGATCATTATCTGATGTTTGTCTTGTTTATTTTTGTATTTGACTGTTTGTATGTCTTTTCTCTTTCTACTTCTCTAGACTATAAGCTTGATTAGAAGAACCCCTTCCTGTCTTTCCCATTGATAAAACCCCAGAGTCTTGAAGTAAACAAAGACATTCTGCCCATGAAGGGGCAGGAGAGAACATTGGAGGAATTGTAAAAGGCTGGTGTGGCTGAAAGGCAAGTGAGGAGGGAAAGTCAGTCTGAAGGAAACTTGATTAGAGCAGGGCAAGAATAGGCAGCTGAACTCAATTAGGAAGATTTTGTGATGATGAGAGATGGTAGTAGCATGAATTAAGTGGGTGGCAGTAGAGAGGGAGAAGTGGATGGATTGAAGAAGTATTTAGAAGGGAAAATCATGTTTGGTGATAAATTGCATAAGAGTAATTATTTCTACTGTGCAGCCATTCGGATGGCAGTACCATTCACTAAGAAAATACTGGCGTAGACTGGGTTTGATAGAATTATGAGTTTAGCTTCAGATTAAATGAGCTTGTGGCAGTAGAATTTATGCATCTTGGGTCATGACAAAAGGAATAGAGTAGAAAAATAAATCAAAAGTAATCTAAAAAGTAACAAATGTGTTGCAATTTACATGGTTCTAGAACATAGGTCTAAGATGAAGATATAAATATAGATGCCATTCCAGTATACACGGTGAGTAAAGTCCTGGTCATTGATGAGCTCGTCTAATGATGGAATATAGTATGAGGAGAGAAGGGTATCTAGGCTGCATTGGAGGAGGTTGCACCGAGGAGAATGTGGGAGCAAACTACATTGAGAAGGACCCACAAAGAGGTAGGAGGAAAAGCACAGAGACTTCCGACGAACAGGGATGGTCAAAAATGTGCAAAGGAAAAGAACTACCCCATTGGCTTTAACAGCATGCTGGTTAAGGGGAGCTTGGCAAGAACTGGTCTACGGAGGAATCTGTCTTACCTAAGTGCTATGCAAGCACATAAAGCTACGTGACATGTGCTAAAACAGTGATTTGAGTTGCGTAAAAGAAAAACATTTACCTGAAAATAATTTAAAAATCAATGAGGAACACCTACACAGATTATGATATACATTTGTATGCAATTCAGTCATTGAAACTGAGAAAATCTGTGCATGATGATATGGAAAGATATCCAGAGTCACAAACAGGGGGGAAAGGGCACATTATAGATCGGTATGGGTAGCCTGACCTGTTTTTGTAAAGCCCGTGTAGATAGGTTGCTATAGCTGTATAAAAGAGGAAGATTGAAGAGTTTGTAGCACCACATTGTTAATGGGAGGCTCTTTTTGGGAGTGCTGCTAAATAGTGGGAGCTGGAAGATTGGGGTGGGATGAAACAAATAGTGGGTTTATAGGTGCTTTAAATTTTTGTGTATCTCAAGTTTAAAAAAAAACAACCTTCCTTTTACTTTGTGTAAAATGATTATTTTATAAAAACCCAACCCAATATAAAAGCTGAATCTATAAAATAACTGCTTTCAGAAATGTCAGGCAAATGGATAATGTCACAGCAGGCCAAGAAAGTTTAATTGGCACATTCACTAATTGGATCCTCTTTGGAAGCACAAAACAATTATGATTTTAAGTCAATTGCTAGACATGACCAACATGGTAGTGATTCTTAATAAATACTTCATCTAATTTGAATTCCTGTAATTTATAAAGACTTATCAAAGATCAGTGAGCACTTTCCTGGAGTAATAGTTTTGTTTATTTCTTAGATTAACGAATAAATTCTATTTTAAAGCAGGCAATGTTGAAAAATAGTGTAGGAATCATGGACTTATTTTCCTTTACTTTGGCAGATGTATGGCACATATATGTGTGTGTTTGGGGGTATGGATACACGTACCAATGTACATTACGCATGTGTGTACATTGTGTATTTGAAAAACTAATGTTTATTTTTCCCTTTGGGGGACTTCAGCATGCAAATACTACTGTAAGCAAACTAAGGCTGTTTTTTAAAAATCTTGTATATATAGCTACATAGTTGTATGTGGAACTATAAATTGCTAGGTTTATACATTATCATACAAATAATTCTCAATATTTATTCATATAAAAATGGAATAATCTCAGGGCACCTGGATGTCTCCGTTGGTTAAGCATGTGCCTTCCGCCCAGGTCATGATCCTGGGGTCCCTGGATCTAGCCCCATGTCGGGGGGCGGGGGGGGGGGCTGCTCAGCGGGGAGTCTTCTTTCTCTCCCTCTGCCCCTCCCACTCGCCACTCGTGCTCACTCTCAAATCTTTTTAAAAATGGGATCATTTCATCCATTTTAATATTTTAGTCATTAAAATTCACACCATTTTCCACATATGTTACCAAAAACAAATGACAAAGTTTAAGCAGATATAATATATATTTTAAGAAGTTCCTATTAACATTTAAGCATCTTAAGTTTAATTTTAATAGACGGGACTATGTCAGTAATGGTGTATCATCTTTTACTGTTTCAATTAATGTCATTTAAAAATCAGAATGAATGTATTACAGAACTTTCTTAAAATGCTAGAAAGAGATTTTAAACAAATTTCTAAAATCTTTTCCCTAAGAAGTTGCATTTAGCTTCACAAATGGATCAAGTTGATATAATGTATAAATCATCCTTGATCAGTCTGTTAAATTTGCATACTTTATAATTTCAAAGTAACTTATTAACCTTGGTCACGTTCCACAGTTAAGTTAGAGCACCTGAAACCTGAAATAATCAGGAAGCAAGAAAGGGCTTCAAGGGCTGAGAAGTTAAAAAAATTTTTTTCTCATTACTGTATAGTTCACTAGGATTCCATCCTTTTTTAATCCTATGTACTTTGTACCCAAATATAATTTATAATCATAAGTATGAAGCACCACAGAAGCACATACAAATAGTAACTAGATGGTTAAAAAGAAGCAAATACTGATTTCTGATAACCCGTAACACTTCAGAATCATCTTGAATGCATACATTGTTTTCTTAGGTGTCTTTACACCGAAGCTCTTGCAAGCCAAAGTGCTATCCTAAGCATGAAATCTTAAACATTTGCTTTTGTGCAATTTTGAAAAGTTTAGGGACTCAGTACTAAAGCCTGGTCGCTGAGCTGGAGTACTAAAAAAAAATTTGGCCCATTGTCCTGCCTTTAGACAGTATCTACTCATACTAAAGGACTTGGATGCTATTGGATTTGTTTTTAAATATGTATTTATTTATTCCTGAGAGACATAGAGAGGGAGGCAGGGACAGAGGCAGAGGGAGAAGCAGGCTCCCTGTGGAGAGCCTGAGGGACTCGATCCCGGGGACCCCCGGGTCATGACCCGAGCTGACCGCAGGTGCTCCACCGCTGAGCCACCCAGAGGCCCCGTTATTTGATTTTTAAATGTCTCAATTTGCGATGATTTCACAAGTTCCGGTATAAACTATTCCAGTGGTTCAGTATTTAAATCTTCCTCTCAGGATTCTGTTCTCTCGGGTAAACTAGGGGGAAACAGTAAAAGAGAACTAAAACGACTGGCGAGTACTCATTTCTATTTTTCAGAACAAGCAGTGTGCAGGGGAAGCAGTGCCCTAAGGGAAGTTAGAGAGCGAGGGCTCGAGCAGGTGGCCCAGGGCTTCGACGCAGGGGGTCTCTGCTCAGGAGCCGGCCTGGGCCGGCTCCGGCCCCTGCCCCCCAAGGCCTTCCCTGCATCTCTTGGTGTCTCCCCCCTCCCTCCCCCCCACCTCATGTGCATTTAGAAACCCTTGGCGCTGGGAATCAATCTCTAGAAGGCCCTGTTCTAGACCAATCAGGTAAACCACCCCAGAAACACAGTTATTATTATCATATTGATATATCACCGCTCTTGCATTTGCATTTTAAAAGGAAGTCTCTGGAGATAACATCTTATCAAAACCCCACCTTGGCCAGCCGGAGGGGGAGATAACTTGTTCAGAAAGGTGGGTCTCATGAATATTTTACTCAGGGCAATGAGAAAAGAAGCAAAGAAAGCATTATCTTTGTAAAAAGCATTAACCTATCCCTGGACCGTGCTAGTAGGGTCGGTACACTGAAGGAGCACTTTCTTGCTAACTTCTGGCCTGTTGAATCCCTGTTACCTTTATTTTTATGCTAAAGAAAGCGAAGCCAGTGATATCGTTGTTAACTGCTAATAAAACTGCTGCCGAACATCTGACAAAGAAAACAGATGGTCCCTCCAGAGACTCTCAGCTGCTCGGTGGGCAGTCAGGCCTCGCTTCCAGGTCCTACAGGTTTTATCGTCTGGTGCAATGGGCGACATGGGTCGGGGACGTAGTGGAAATGGCAGGCCATTCCTTCTGGAGGGACGTCCCCTCACATTCATGCGACAGGTTCATCAGGATTCAAGGCGGTCTGATGACACATTTGGAGCTGCAAGTCAGGAGAAGAAGGAGGTTCCAGTCCTACGTGTACCATTTAGAACATGGGGCAAACTACTTGGTATTTCTTAAGGCGGATCCTAATCTGGTAAGTGCACCACGAGGCCTGCCATTCTGCAGCAAGGCCTCAATGTGCTCAAGCGTGTACTCCACAGCAGTCGTGCTCGTTACACACTGCAACTGAGTAAAATACCAGGTGAGCTAACGTTCCGCAAGTAGAGGATCGTGTAGAGGGAGGTTGCACTTCAGACAGCAACTTGCTTTTGAGCCAAATGCAATAGGAAAATCTACCTTTGCAAAATAGGTTAATAATTAAGAAATAACTTACATTTCTTGGTGCTGCTTTATAAGAGATACTAGGATATTTCTTCAATTATCCTCTTATGTACTCAAGGTGATCCAATATTTTAAAAATTACATTTAATGCATGGCTTCTTGTGAGCCCGGATACCGCGCAGACCTGTATATGCTCACCTACCATTAACCTGAGCGGATGGATGGCAGCAGCAACACTACGTGCACGTGAAGACTGCCCACATTTATGATTGGCCTGAAAGAATTAGCCCTGGGCAGAGCGGTGAATGTAGCACACTGGAGGGAATGAAGCTGGCTATTTTAGAAAAACAAAGAATTTAGCAATTTGCAAAGGCAGTGTCTCTTTGTCAGTTTGCAAAATATTTTTTTAAAAAGATTTTATTTATTTATTCATGAGAGACACAGAGAAAGAGGCTGAGACCCAGGCAGAGGGAGAAGCAGGCTCCACACAGGGAGCCCAATGTGGAACTTGACCCCGGGACCCTGGGATAACGGCCTGAGCTGAAGGCAGACGTTGAACCGCTGAGCCCCCCCGGGTGCCCTGCAAAATTTCTTTATATCATTTTTAAGCTTCTACCTAATCCAAGCCAGAGCTGATTGAGGAATAATTAAAATAAAGAGCTCTAAATTGGTGAATCCTGTAAAGCCTAAAACTTAAGTTGATGAAGACAATGAGAGAGCCCTGAATGTGCGTGTGCCCATGCATGAGCGTGAGGACTGGTTTTTGCCATTACTCGCTCTTACAAATTTACATTGAGCCAATGAATCTAAAAATGGAAATAGTACACGGATCATTAAGACTGGTAAGCAGAGAAACTGGAAGAAAACCACAGATGTCTTGGATATTGAGGACAAGGAGTTGGCACGAAGAGTTTATTAAGCTACATCTAAAAATTATGCCATTAGTTCAAGTGATTTTGCAACTTGGCCAATGAACAGAAAAACACAATTAAAAGTTAAAATACCAATTCTTATTAAATTATTATATGAAGAAAAGAAATGTTTTCTACAAGTTGTGATTTAAAGAAGAAAAATACACACATCGTTGCTGCCCTAATTGAGCTGAATAGCCGTAGCCTGGCACCTCTGGCCCACTCGCCTTCCCAGTAAGTAATTGATCAGTTGGAAACATTTTAAAGTAAAACACGGTCTTTTCTTTTCTTTTTTTCTGATGTTAATGGTTCCTTGTTTATATGACTGTATGTGGCATTGATTATAAAGACATTTGTTGGATTCTAGTTTTATACGTATACATTTATAGGAACACAGCAAGGATTAGGGGGTGCTTTATATATTTTCTCAATGTATTGAGTAGTAAAACTAGGAACAAAGAAATGAAAGAAGTCAGAGATTAGATGACGATGTAGTGGCTTTGATTGACTCCAGCTCAGGAAGACAGTTAAGTGCCTCCAAAAGTATTTGTAAGAGTCCTGGCCATAAACTGTGTATTTGAGCCATAATTGTTGATACCATAAGTTGTTTGAAGTCCACGCATGTTCATAACAGCACTATTCACAATCCCTAAAAGGCGGAAAGAGACTAAACGTCTGTCAATGGATGAGTGTATAAACAAATTGTGGTATACACATATAATAAAATATTATTCAGCCAGAAAAAGGAATGAAATGATGACACATGCTACAACATGGATAAATCTCAAAGCATTATGCTAAGTGAACGGAAGTCAGTCAAAAAAGGTCATGTAGTGTATGATTCCACTCATGTGAAATATCCAGAATAAGTAAGTCCATTGACCCGGGATGCAGCCTGGTGGTTACCAGGAGTAGAGGAGGGGAATGATGGCCCAGCAGGTTGGGATTTACTTCTGGAGTGGTGAAGATGCTTTAGAACTAAGGTCGAAGTAGTGGTTGCATGACATTGTGAATATACTAAGGGCACTACATTGTTCACTTTTCAATGGCCGATTTCATGGGATGTAAAAATTCACTTTAATAAAACAGTTTGGGAACGAACAAACATAAATGGAATTAATTAATGCTCAATGCCTCGTCGGCATAGTGCCTGGACGACAGTAGGTGCTCAGCAAACATTTGTTGAGTGGTGAATGAAAGTAAGAGTAGAGCTCCCTTGCCACACAGTCTCTTTTCAGAAAGACATCTTTCAGATTTGGGTTTTTTTTTTTTTTTTTTTTTTTACCCCTTCTAGAAATAGTGGAACCAAAAAGTACTGTTAAGATCATAGAACTGAGAAGGGGAGGAAATGTTGGATGACCAATGGCCTAACCCCATTCTTTCACAAGACCCATGGATGTGACTGGCCTTCTTAGATAACACGGCCAATGAGTCTCAGTAGCAAACTGAAGAGGAGGCTCGGGATTTCCAGCTCCCTTTGCTACCCCTCCCTGCTTCAGCCATGACCCAAGAGCACTGAGAAGGGCGGAGCCTGGTGGAGGAGGAAGAGCTGGCCAGACAACAGCTGTACTGAAGTTAGTGTACTCTTGTGTATCAGGACTCAGGCCATATTTGGGTGTGGAGGGAACACAGCTGTGCTGGGAAGAAGAAAAACAAAGTGGGTGGTAAATAAATCATCAAAAGCATAAAATGCTAATCTCCGATGGTGGACGCAATTCTAGTCCCAGGAAACAAATATCTAGAATTGTGACTTTTTTTCATGAGGGAGGTTAATTTCTCTTGAAAGGAGAAAGTTGAAGGTAGGTCCCATTTAAAGCCAAAGAAAATAAATACATGGACACCTCACACAGATTTATTAAAATATTTGAGACCTGACAGAGTTTTAAGATAAAGTTCTATTTCAAAAAAAAAAAAAAAAAAAAAAAAAGTTCTATTTCAGAGGAAATTTGGCTGTCAGTGGTGCTTCTAGTCGTGTTTTGTAACAATGCAATTCGCTCAAAGGGAAGTTCTTTTTTGATTCCTTATCTTTAAAGACACTACTTTAGAATTTAGTGAAGACATCGCTTTTAGAATTTCTTTTAAAAAACCCATCATAAGGAGACTTCCTATAAGATAGTTCAGTGGCAAGAGATCAAAGTTATCATTAAAAGGAAGACCAGAAAAAAAAATTTTTTTTTTTTAGAAAAAAAATTTTTTACACTGATGTAAAAAAAAAAAGTGAACCAAGCTTTTAAAAAGTCCGTGTTATGATGTGTGTGTGTGTGTGTGTGTGTGTGCGTGTGTGTTAAAGTTCAGTGCTGATGGAAATGTGCCAAGGGCTGTAATGCTAAGAACTGGCTTACAGCCAAGTGCCTTTGGTTTTTGAGAAGGCAAGCACGAGCCAGAGAATGTTCTCAGTGCTGGTGGGAGGTTATTTGAAGTTGAGGGGGTCAGCCTGTTTGATGCCCAGGAGTGGAAGGAACAATGGTTCTCTGACGATTAGGATAGTGATCCCAGCAGGGGAGCCCGTCGCCTTTGTTTCTCTGGGACAGAAGCGTCGCACAGGGCCCTCCTGGGAGGAGTCTGCTCGCTCCCTGGACCTCGAGCTCCCCGAGCTCACCAGCTGCCTCCGGAGCCAATCCCTTCCATCACCAGACGTCAAGGAAGGCGAAATTCTACAGCTTGCTTCTCGTTCAGGTGTACACCGTAGCGGCAGTGACGTTGAGACGTCCCTAAGATGAATGTACCTGTCAGAACACTTGCTGTATGTTTAATTTTCTAGCCTTCGATTTCTTTCCCTTTTGATGCTTTTCTCTTTTTATATGATGTCAATTAATTCTGTTTTCGGTTTCCCCAAGCCTTCTTTCTATTCTCATTACTGGAATACCTTTGAAGAGCTATTCCTTTAGTGGTACAGAAAATAATCCTTATCCTGGCATTTTCTATCCTTAAACATCAAAATCAAAGCGCGAGTCCTGTTTTTCCGGATTCTTTTAATGCCATAAACAGAGGGCACAAATCTGACCTTTTCCTAGGCCTAACATACCTGGTTTTTTTTCCTTTACTTATATCACTTATAAAGTCCTATTTCTGTGATTTTATTGAACTGACTCTCCAGCATCCTCTGCACTGAGAAAAATTCAGTTTTACTATTAAAGATTCTTTTTGACAGAGACTATGAAACTCACATGTTTAGTGATTCACATCTACTCCTAACTCAGTGGTGTTACTGGAATTGATCTATTTTTAACATTTAGTTATCTCCAGTTTCTGCAAGGTCAGCTCTCACACAGCCACGGGCCCTTCACTCCTCAGGTCGCAGTCACCTGGGTCCTTGGCTACAGCACAAACACGGTGATGGCCGCTAGCAGCTACTCCGGCCTAGACTTTGCTCCTTCCAGAATATCCTTGGTACTTCAGCCGGGCCAGAATTCTCTGGTGGGATAAACTAAGTTTTCTATTGCAGATGCTTTTCTGACTCACAATAAACAACAAAATTTTGGGTGGAAAGATGCCATGACGGCAGAAATGGCCATTAGTCGGAATACTGGAAAAGCAGCCTCTTACCGTCAACGGGTTCTGTAAACAATGAACAATAAGACGGAGAACACCACAGACTCACTACTTATTTAGAGAAGTTGCTGGGTTCTGCACATGCTTTGCACTGAGGTCTAGCTTTCTGGCGAGGCCCTTAATATGTCCAGGGAAACACTTGCTTTTTTTTTTTAGCTGAAAACTTCAGATATTTGTGGAAACTTTTTTCTATTGAGATCTCATTGCTCTAATAGACAAGGATAAGTTACTGAGAGGAAACTTGAAATCCCATAAACTGAGTTGACGAAACACATCAGTAGCCAAGACAGAACTGAAATTTAGGTCTTCACTTATTTCAGGGAGATGACAATTATTTGATGAATGTAGGAAATGTAGACAACCAATAAGATGTCCTTTTCCCCCCAGGTCATCCTGACCAGTCATTGAGGTCTTAAATTATGCACATAAAATTAATTGGCTAGACAGATTCAGAACAAATACATACAATCAAACCACAGCTTAATCTCTGCAATATAAGGGGGAAAAACCCAACATAATTTATACATATTTTGCTATTATTAAGACTTTTATAAAAAAGAGTTCATGAAAGCATAATTCCATTAAAAGATACAAAGTTTATAAAGCATAAGAGCCTATTTATATTTTAAAAATTAATATATCGTAGTGGTTGTCAGAATCATTTCATGCAGAGTATCACACAGCTTGTTGAAACCAAGAAAATGCAATGTGTTTTCAATACTTATTTAGTTTTTAAGTTGAATATTCTCCCAATTACAGTGCCAGCTAAAGTATAATGAAAATAGCTTATATGGAATTATCCAAGACACTAATAGTGAAAAAGAACTGAAACTTAAGATAATAATAACGTTTACAGAGAAGGAGGCATTTATGTCATTATGTAAATGTATAACATAAGATAATCTTTCCTTAATTAACATAAATTGCAGACTGAGCAAATTACTAATTCAGTGTAAATGAGCTGGCTGCCTAACTGGTTACTTGACATTCAGTTATTTTGCACATGTTTAATTCTATTTTATTTTTCGTTAAGAATAAGATACATGAAATTTTAAATTTTTAAACAAATCCTTTGGGAAACAATTGACTTCTTAGAAATTATAATGAAAAGGCAAAATAGCTGTAAATGAAAGACAGAATCTTAGAGAAGTAACAGTTATTCAAATTTTGATTACCTAAAATGAGGCTATGTCTTCTGAAGTATATATTTCATTAAAAATTTCTCTTGTTTAGTCAAATTTCCAATTATTAAATGAACTCAATTGCAATTTTTATTCTTGACTCATAATTAGCTTGAAAAGTAATTACTATTTTATCAGACCCTTGGTAGTTACCATAATTATTACAACATGCATTTGTGATTTATCAAAATCTGACATTTATTGGTACTTTTACCCTCTTTCCCCCAAAATGCTTGAACCTTAGAACAGTAACAATATTTTATCTCTCTTTTTTTTTTTATTTTATCTCTTTTAACAAAATTGCTGTTGTTATGTTTTTTTCTGTAAATCTTAAAGGCCCAAAGTCATTATTATTACTCATGGGGTGAATACTCATTTTGATTTGCCCAAAGTTTAAGTCTCATTGCTTTTACTTTTATCTACATTTCCAATTGGGATCATTTTTTTTCTACCTAGAAGAATACCTGTAGTATTCCCTTTAGTCCAGATATGCAAGTGACTAATCCTCAGTTTTTGTTTGTCTGAAAATGTCTTTACACCCCCTTTATTATCAAAGAATATTTTCATTGCACTTTCATTGACTTCTAGTTTGGTAACTTGTTTACTTGTCTTCTAGTTATCATTGTCTTCTAGCTTCCATTGTCCCTGTTGAGAAGTTAGCTGTTAGCTCTTAGACTAATTACGATCACTTTGGAAGCAATCTGTCTTCTCTAGCTGCTTTCTCCACATCCCTGGCTGATTTCTCATTTTCTTTCTCTTTATCTTCCCTTTTCATAAATTTTTCTGTCATGAACCTAGCTATGGATTTCTTTTAGTTTATCCTGTTTAGAAATTGTGAGGATTCTTACATTTTTATCTCTCATTAGTTCTTGAATAATTCTCAGCTGTTATCTCTTTATATGTTGTCTCTTCTTAGTCCATCTCATCTTCTTCTGGTAATCAATTATCTTTATGGTTTTTATTTTTCACACTTTATCCTCTTTCACTTATCATTTTCTATCCTTTGTGCTCCATTATCAACAGTTTCTTTTACTCTGGTATGTCTAAGTAAAATTTTAATTCCAGCTCTTCATTTTCAGGATTCTATTTGGTTTGGTAACATTTTTGAGGTTTTTTTTTTTTAAAGATTTATTCATTCATTCATTCATTCATTCAGAGAGAGCGAAGAGAGAGGCAGAGACACAGGCAGAGGGAGAAGCAGGCTCCATGCAGGGAGCCTGATGTGGGACTCGATCCCATGTCTCCAGGATCACACCCCAGGCTGCAGGCAGCGCTAAACCACTGCGCCACAGGTGCTGCCCTGAGGTTTTCTTTTAAGAGAATGAGGGCAGCAGGGAGGGGCAGAGGGAGATGGAGAGAGAGAATCTTAAGCAGGTTCCATGTCTAGTATGGAGCTCAATGTGGGGCTCAACCTCACAACCCTGAGATCATGACCTAAGCTGAAATCAAGAGTTGGATGTTCAACTGACTGAGCCACCAAGGCACCCCTTGAATCTTTTATATTCTATATCTTTGAAAACTCTCAACCTTGTCTTTTACCTGCTTGAACATGGTGAGCTTTTATTTTAATATATTTATTTTTTAGTTTATTATTTCATTATTTAATATTTTAAACATTTATTTAATATGATATGCTAATGGAGTGACTATTCTATTATATGAGTGACTATTTCTATTATCTATTGTTTCTGCTGGTTCTCAATTATATTCTCATGTCTCTTGGGGTACCTGGTTACTTTCTGTTGTGTGCTAGACATTTTACTGGAAAATAGTTACAGAAATAATTTGATGCTTGAAATAAATAACAATACTGCATGGTGGTTTTATTTTCTTTCTGCCAAGCTCTGGGAAACTAGAAATCTGTAATAAATGTAATCAAATTCTGGAGATTGAGATGATATAAAACTGAGTCCCAGTGATGACTAGCTTCCCCAAGTTTCAGCCCTTTGAGATTCCAGCTTGAATATGGGGAGAGGTTTATGGCAACTCTTCCCCTTCAGATCTTGGACTCTAACTTTTATCATCCTAGCTCCATTTAATAGCCTAATAGATATTAAATGAACTGATAAGAATCTTGGTTCCTCTTCTTTAATTGGCAAACATCTCCAGAAAAATCACTATAAATGATAAATATACCTTTCTGGATTTTCAGCTTCTTTCAGCTATTGATCTGAAAATCCTTTTGATTTTTTTTATAAAAAAAAGTGAAGAAATACTTAGATAATAATACACTTATACTTGGTGACTTCAATCTAGCTCTTTCTACCCTTGATAGGTCTTCTAAGCACAACATCTCCAAAGAAATGAGAGCTTTAAATGATACACTGGACCAGAAGGATTTCACAGATAGCTACAGAACTTTACATCCAAACTCAACTGAATACACATTCTTCTCAAGTGCACATGGAACTTTCTCCAGAATAGACCACATACTGGGTCACAAATCGGGTCTGAGCCGATACCAAAAGATTGGTCCCTGTATATTCTCAGACCATAATGCCTTGAAATTAGAACTAAATCACAACAAGAAGTTTGGAAGGACCTCAAACACGTCGAGGTTAAGGACCATCCTGCTAAAAGATGAAAAGGTCAATCAGGAAATTAAGGAAGAATTAAAAAGATTCATGGAAACTAATGAGAATGAAGATACAACCGTTCAAAATCTTTGGGATGCAGCAAAAGCAGTCCTGAGGGGGAAATACATCGCAATACAAGCATCCACTCAAAAACTGGAAAGAACTCAAATACAAAAGCTCACCTTACACATAAAGGAGCTAGAGAAAAAACAGCAAATGGACCCCACGCCCAGCAGAAGAAGAGAGTTAATTAAAATTCGAGCAGAACTCAATGAAATCGAGACCAAAAGAACTGTGGAACAGATCAACAGAACCAGGAGTTGGTTCTTTGAAAGAATTAATAAGATAGATAAACCATTAGCCAACCTTATTAAAAAGAAGAGAGAGAAGACTCAAATTAATAAAATCATGAATGAGAAAGGAGAGATCACTACCAACACCAAGGAAATACAAACGATTTTAAAAACATATTATGAACAGCTATACGCCAATAAATTAGGCAATCTAGAAGACATGGACGCATTCCTGGAAAGCCACAAACTACCAAAACTGGAGCAGGAATAAATAGAAAACCTGAACAGGCCAATAACCAGGGAGGAAATTGAAGCAGTCATCAAAAACCTCCCAAGACACAGAGTCCAGGGCCAGATGGCTTCCCAGGGGAATTCTATCAAACGTTTAAAGAAGAAATCATACCTATTCTACTAAAGCTGTTTGGAAAGATAGAAAGAGGTGGAGTACTTCCAAATTTGTTCTATGAGGCCAGCATCACCTTAATTCCAAAACCAGAGAAAGACCCCACCAAAAAGGAGAATTACAGACCAATAACCCTGATGAACATGGATGCAAAAATTCTCAACAAGACACTAGCCAATAGGATTCAACACCACATTAAGAAAATTATTCACCATGACCAAGTAGGATTTATCCCCGGGACACAAGGCTGGTTCAACACTCATAAAACAATCAATGTGATTCATCATATCAGCAAGAGAAAAACCAAGAACCATATGATACTCTCATTAGATGCAGAGAAAGCATTTGACAAAATACAGCATCCATTCCTGATCAAAACCCTTCAGAGTGTTGGGATAGAGGGAAATGTCCTCGACATCTTAAAAGGCATCTATGAAAAGCCCACAGCAAATATCATTCTCAATGGGGAAGCACTGGGAGCCTTTCCCCTAAGATCAGGAACAAGACAGGGATGTCCACTCTCACCACTGCTATTCAACATAGTATTGGAAGTCCTCGCCTCAGCAATCAGACAACAAAAAGACATTAAAGGCATTCAAATTGGCAAAGAAGAAGTCAAACTCTCCCTCTTCGCCGATGACATGATACTCTACATAGAAAACCCAAAAGCCTCCACCCCAAGATTGCTAGAACTCATACAGCAATTTGGTAGCGTGGCAGGATACAAAATCAATGCCCAGAAATCAATGGCATTTCTATACACTAACAATGAGACTGAAGAAAGAGAAATTAAGGAGTCAATCCCATTTACAATTGCACCCAAAAGCATAAGGTACTTTGGAATAAACCTAACCAAAGAGGTAAAGGATCTATACCCTAAAAACTATAGAACGCTTCTGAAAGAAATTGAGGAAGACACAAAGAGATGGAAAAATATTCCATGCTCATGCTTTGGCAGAATTAATATTGTGAAAATGTCAATGTTACCCAGGGCAATTTACACGTTTAATGCAATCCCTATCAAAATACCACGGATTTTCTTCAGAGAGTTAGAACAAATTATTTTAAGATTTGTGTGGAATCAGAAAAGACCCTGAATAGCTAGGGGAATTTTAAAAAAGAAAACCATAGCTGGGGGCATCACAATGCCAGATTTCAGGTTGTACTGTAAAGCTGTGGTCATCAAGACAGTGTGGTACTGGCACAAAAACAGACACATAGATCAATGGAACAGAATAGAGAACCCAGAAGTGGACCCTGAACTTTATGGTCAACTATTATTCGATAAAGGAGGAAAGACTATCCATTGGAAGAAAGACAGTCTCTTCAATAAATGGTGCTGGGAAAATTGGACATCCACATGCAGAAGAATGAAACTAGACCACTCTCTTGCACCAGACACAAAGATAAACTCAAAATGGATGAAAGATCTCAATGTGAGACAAGATTCCATCAAAATCCTAGAGGAGAACACAGGCAACACCCTTTTTGAACTCGGCCACAGTAACTTCTTGCAAGATACATCCACGAAGGCAAAAGAAACAAAAGCAAAAATGAACTATTGGGACTTCATCAAGATAAGAAGCTTTTGCACAGCAAAGGATACAGTCAACAAAACTAAAAGACAACCTACAGAATGAGAGAAGATATTTGCAAATGTCATATCAGATAAAGGGCTAGTTTCCAAAATCTATAAAGAACTTATTAAACTCAACACCAAAGAAACAAACAATTCAATCATGAAATGGGCAAAAGACATGAAGAGAAATCTCACAGAGGAAGACATGGACATGGCCAACATGCACATGAGAAAATGCTCTGCATCACTTGCCATCAGGGAAATACAAATCAAAACCACAATGAGATCCCACCTCACACCAGTGAAAATGGGGAAAATAAACAAGGCAGGAAACCACAAATGTTGGAGAGGATGCGGAGAAAAGGGAACCCTCTTACACTGTTGGTGGGAATGTGAACTGGTGCAGCCACTCTGGAAAACTGTGTGGAGGTTCCTCAAAGAGTTAAAAATAGACCTGCCCTACGACCCAGCAATTGCACTGTTGGGGATTTACCCCAAAGATTCGGATGCAGTGAAACGCCAGGACACCTGCACCCCGATGTTTCTAGCAGTATGTCCACAATAGCCAAACTGTGGAAGGAGCCTCGGTGTCCATCGAAAGATGATGGATAAAGAAGATGTGGTTTATGTATACAATGGAATATTACTCAGCCATTAGAAACGACAAATACCCACCATTTGCTTCAACGTGGATGGAACTGGAGGGTATTATGCTGAGTGAAGTAAGTCAATCGGAGAAGGACAAACAGTGTATGTTCTCATTCATTTGGGGAATATAAATAATAGTGAAAGGGAATATAAGGGAAGGGAGAAGAAATGTGTGGGAAATATCAGAAAGGGAGACAGAACATAAAGACTCCTAACTCTGGGAAATGAACTAGGGGTGGTGGAAGGGGAAGAGGGCGGGGGGTGGGGGTGAGTGGGTGACGGGCATTGAGAGGGACACTTGACGGGATGAGCACTGGGTATTATTCTGTATGTTGGTAAATTGAACACCAATAAAAAATTAATTTATTAAAAAAAAAAACTTTAGCCAGACTCACGAAGAAAAATGAGACAGGACACAAGTAAATAAAATCATAAATAAAAGAGGAGAAATAACCAACACCACAGAAGTACAAAAAAGTTGTAGGAATACCACGAAAAATTATATGCCAACAAATTGGACAACCTAGAAGAAATGGGTCAATGCTAAGAAACATGATATTTCAAAACTAGATCAGGAAGAAATAGATAATCTGAACTGACTCATTACTGACAAAATTGAATTGTAATTAAAAAAACTGTAATCAAATTGAAATAAAAATAATTACAAACAAAAGCCCAGGACTGAATGGATTCACAAGTAAAGTCTATCAAACATTTAAAGGAGATTTAATACCTATTCTCCTCAAACTATTCCAAAAAATAGAAAAGGAAGGAAAACCTCCAAATTCATTCTACAAGGCTGGCATTACCCTGATACCAAAACCAGACAACGGTACTATAAAAAAAAAAGAAAACTATAAGCCAATAGCCCTGATGAATACAGATGCAAAACTCTTCAATAAAGGGACATCTGTGTGGCTCAGCAGTTGAGCATCTGTCTTTGGCTCAGGGCATGACCCCAGGGTCCTGGGATCCAGTCCTGCATTGGGCTTCCCGAAGGGAGTCTGCTTCTCCCTCTGCCTGTGTCTCTGCCTCTCTCTCTCTCTCTCTCTCTCTCTCTCTCTGGGTGTGTGTCCCTCATGAATAAATAAATAAAATAATTTTTAAAATCCTAAATAAAATATTAGCAAACCTTATTCAACAATACATTAAAAGGATCATTTGCCATGATCAAATGAGATTTATTTCAAGGATGTATACACCACATTAACAAAATGAAGGATAAAAATCACCTGATCATCTCAATAAGTGCTGAAAAAGGCTTTTGAGAAATTTTAACATCTGCTCATGATAAAAAATCTCAACAAAGCAATTAGAAGAAATGTACCCCAACGTGATAACGGCAAACCCATAGATTACATCCCTGGTGAAAAACTGAGAGCTTTTACTATAAGGTTAGGAACAAGACAAGGATGTCCATTCTCACTACTTTTATCCAACACGGTATTGGAAGTTCTAGCCATAAAAATCAAACAAGAAAAAGAAATAAAAGGCATTAAAATTGGGTAGGAAGAAGTAAAACTGCCACTATTTGCAGATGACATAATACTACACATAGAAAATCCTAAAGACTCCACCAAAGAACTGTTAGAATGAATTCAGTGAAGTTGTAGGATACAAAATCAATATGCAGAAATCTGTTGCATTGTTATATATTATTAATAACAAAAGAGTGAAAAAGAAAAAATTTTTAAAAATTCCATTTATAATTGTGCCCAATGGAATAAATATCTAGGAATAAATTTAACCAAGGAGGTGAAAGACCTGTACTCCAAAAACCATAAAAGATAAAAAGAATTGAAGCAAGAAATTGAAGTTGACACAAGTGGAAAGATGTTCCATGCTCACGTATTGAAAGAATTATCGCTAAAACATCCATCCTGCCCAAAGTAATCTATGGATTTGATTCAATCCCTATTAAAGTACCAACAGCATTTTTCATAGAACTAGAACAAACAATACTAAAATTTGTATGGAAATACAAAAGATCTTGATTAGCCAAAGCCATCTTGAAGAAGAAAAACAAAGTTGAATTACAATCCCAGATTTCACATATACTACAAAGCTATAGTAATCAAAACAGAATGGTACTGGCACAGAAATAGAAATATTGATCAAAGAACAGAATAAACAGCCCAGAAATAAATCCATACTTATACAGTGAATTAATCTATGACAAAGGAGGCAAGAATGTACACTGTGGAAAAGACAGTCCCTTCAACAAATGGTGTTGGGAAAACTGGAAAGCTGCATGCAAAAGACTGAAACTGGGCTGTTTTCTTACACCACACACAAAAATAAATGCCAGATAGCTTAAAGGTCTAAATGTGAGGCCTGAAATCATAAAACTCCTAGAAGAAAAATATAGGTAGTAATTTCTTTGACATCGACTTTAACAACATTTTTCTAGTGATGTCTCCTCAGGCAAGAGATACAAAAGCAAAAATTAACTACTGGGACTGCACCAAAATAAAAGTCTTTTGCACAGTAAAGGAAACTATCAACCAAATGAAAAGGCAATCTACTTAAAAGGCAATCTACTTAAAAGGCAATCTACTTGATATTTACAAATGATATATTGATAAGGAGTTAGTATCCAAAATATATAAAGAACATGTACAACTCAACACCAAAAAATGGCCAGAGGACCTGAATAGATATTTTTCCAAAGAAGGCACACAGATGGCTGACACATGAAAAGATATTCAACATCACTAATCATCAGAGAAATGCAAATCAAAACCACAATGAGATATTACTTTACAGCCATAGGAATGGCTAGAATCAAAAACAAGAAAGAATGAACGTGGGCAAGGATATAAAAAGAACCCTCGTGCATTGTTGGTTGGAATGTAAATTGGCACAGCCACTGTGGAAAACAGTATGGAGATTCCTCAAAAAATTAAAAATAGAAAAATAGAGATACTATATGATCTAGTAATTCCACTACTAGGTATTTAACCAAGAAAATACAGGGGCACCTGGGTGGCTCAGTTGGTTAAGTGTCTGCCTTCGGCTCAGGTCATGATCAGTCCTGGAATGAAGCCTGCTTCTCCCTCTCCCTCGGCTGTTCCCCCAGCTTGTGTTCTCTGGATCTCTCTCTCAACTTCTTTCTCTCTCTCTCTCTCCAAAATAAATAAATAATATATTTTTTAAAAAAGAAAGAAAATGAAAACACTAATTTGAAAGGATATATGCACCTCTATGTTTACTGCAACAGCATTTACAAAGCCAAGATATAGAAGTAACCCAAGTATCCACTGATAGATGAAGAAGGTGTGATACACACACACATGCACACACACACACACACACACACACACACACACTGGAATATTACTCAGGGACAAACAAAGGATGAAGTCTTAACATTTGTGACAACTTGGATAGACCTAGAGGGTATTATGCTAAGTGAAATAAGTTCGAAAGAAAAAGGCAAGTACCATATGGTTTCACTTTTATGTAGAATCTAAAAGAACAAAACAAATAAATAAGCAAGCAAACAAACAAAAAGCATAAACAGACCCCATAAATAAGAGAACACACTGGTGGTTCCCAGATGAAATGCGGGTGGATGGCTGGGTAAAACAGGTGAAGAGGAGTGGGAAATATGGGCTTCCAGCTATGGAAAAAATAAATCACAAGGATAAAAGGTACAGCATGGGGAATATACTCAATGATATTATAATTGCATTGCTGACACATGGTAACTAGTGGTGAGCATAGGATGATATATAGACTTGTCCAATCAATTTTATACACCTGAAACTAATGTAACATTAGAGGCCACTAAGCTTGCATAAAAAAGCCACAATTTTTTTCAAAATAGTCAAGCTATTATATGAGAAAGGAGTGATAGAATTGATGTATCACCTTTTTACATCTGTTATGAACTAACAGATTTGAGCACTGAACATCAATTATTGATTTTATACTAAAAAAAGAACCAACCAGATATTGGCTGCCTCCTGATTGAAGAATACAGTGCCACTCATAAAGCAGCCTAGCTAAATAAAATTGAGCCTGGATCTGATCAAGCCTCCAGATCAAATTACTAGATTACAAGTAGTATAAATGACAGTGTCAAAGTTAGCAATCTCAGAGAGAATCTATTTCTTTGAAAAAGTATATATTTAATTCAAGGGAGGGATTGGGCACCTGCTTGGGACCTATACCTACTACTTGGATCAATTTCTTCAAACAAGGGATTAGAGTATTATAATTGTGGTGCATCGTGTGTGCGTTCTATAGCCAGCAATGGTGATGCTAAAATGTTTGTCAGCTATACGAGAACTTGGTAGGAAGCGGAGGGGTGGTTCCCTAAAGGAAATAAGGAAGAAAACAAGAGATGCCTACCACAAATAATGTGGTGGAAAAACAAACCTTTTTATGTATACTACTTTATTATATGATGAAAGTGGGTAAAGAAAGAATTATTCAATGATTTATCTGGAATATTTGATTAACGGTTTGAAAAACAGTCATTTCTCTAACCAAACACCAAAATAAATTGTGGAGATCAAAGTTAATGGTTGAAATAATCAAACCATAAGAATCTAAAAAGAAATATGTTGGCGTATTTTTCTGAATTCTCAATAGGAAATTCAAAGAGTATACCACAAAATATTATACATGCTCTTTTCTTTTTTCTTTCTCCTCTTAAATGAATTAAAAATAATATTGTATATATATATATACACACACACACACAATTGCTTATATATATATATGCCTCTGTAATGTATAGAAATGTTATATATCTGTCAATATATTTGAGAAATAAACTCTCACATTCACAATTCACTTTCTGTAAGGATGCCAGAACACTTCAATAGAGAAAGAATAGTCTTTTCAGCAAATGGTGCTGGGACAACTGGACAGCTACATGCAAAAGAATGATTTTTGACCCCTACCTCACACCATATAAATAATGTCAAATGGATCAAAGACTTAAGTGTAAGAGCTAAAGTAATACACTATTATATTTTTAGGATTTTATTTATTTATTCATGAGGGACACAGAGAGAGGCAGAGACACAGGCAGAGAGAGAAGCAGGCTCCGTGCAGGGTGCCTGATGTGGGACTCAATCCTGGGGCTCCAGGATCATGTGGGAGCTGAAAGCAGGTGCTCAACCGCTGAGCTACCCAGGGATCCCTAAAGTAGTACAATATGAGAAGAAAATATAAGAGTAAATCTTCCTGACATTAGATTTAGCAATGTTGTCTTAGATATGAGCATGTCCAAAAGCATGGGCAACAACAAGAAAATTAATTGGACTTCATCAATATTAAAAACATTGTGTATCAAATGACACTATCAAGAAAACAAACAACTCATAAATGGGCAAAAATGTCAGCAATTCAAATATTGGACAAGGACTTGTATTTAGCATATGTAGAGTACACCTACCACTCAATAATAAGAATAATAACCCAGGAGGATCCCTGGGTGGCTCAGCAGTTTGGCTTCTGCCTTTGGCCCAGAGCGCGATCCTGGGGTCCCTGGATCGAGTCCCGCATCGGGCTCCCGGCATGGAGCCTGCTTCTCCCTCCTTCTGTGTCTCTGCTTCTCTCTCTCTCTATCATAAATAAATAAATAAATCTTAAAAAAAAAGAATAATAACCCAATTAAAAAATGGGCAAAGAATCTGAAAAGACATGCCTTTAAAAAAGACTTGCAAATGGCCAATAAGCACATGAAAAGGTGCTCAACATTATTACTCATCAGGGAAATGCAAATCAAAAGGATAATAAGACACCACTTCACACCCACTGAGAATGGCTAGTATCAAAAAGTAAAATAAGAAAAAGTACTGGTGAGGGTATGGAGAAATCACAGCCCTAGTATCCTGCTGATGAGAATGTACAGTGGTCCGGGTACTTGGGAAGCAGAGTCACAATTCCTCAAAAGTTAAACATCCAGCAGTTCCACTTCTAGGTGTTATGACCCAAGAGAAATTAAAGTATATGTTCACACAAGCACTTGTACATGAATGTTTACAGCAGCATTATCCTTAATAGCAAAAAGGTAGAAACAACCCAAAGTCCCACCAACTAATGAATGGATAAACAAAATGTGGTGTATGTATACAGTGGAATATTATTTGGCCATAAATAGGAATATTGATACACATTAGACGAACCTTTGAAATATTATGCTATGTTAAAGAAACCAATCACAAAAGACCAGATATTATATGGTTTTGTTTATATGAAATGTCCAGGACAGTCAAATCTACAGGGACAGAAGGGAGATTAGCAGTTGCTTAGGGTGGAAAGATTGAGAAATGATAGTGAAAGGGCTTTTTTTCTTTTTAAGATTTTATTTATTTATTTGTCAGAGAGAGAGAGAGAGAGAGCACAAGTAGGCAGAGCAGCAGACAGAGAGGGGGAGAAGCAGGCTGCCCCCTGAGCAGGGAGCCTGATGCGGAGCTCCATCCCAGGACCCTGGGACCATGACCTGAGCAGAAGACAGACACTGAGCTGACTGAGCCACCCAGGCACCGCAAACATCATAATCTAGAAAAAAAATATTCCCAGAGGTTTAGAAACATATGATGCTCCTCTAATAACTAGGGTCAGAACCAGCTTGTGAAGTACGGACACCAATACCCCCTGGTAACGCAGTCGATGCTGGTCCGACCTTCTGGCTCTACAGGTGGCATCAGATACTGACAATTAAGGTTCCAGTGTTAGACGAGGTGACATCCTGAGCCTTGTAGTGTTTGTTTTGAATGCAATGTGCAAGTGGGCTTGAATGCCTCTCTGAGAACGACAGATGGTTTAGCTATGATTCATTGGTGTATATTATGAAATAATACGGGACTTCGGGAGTACTTTTTAATGGTATAAGGCCCTGGTCTGATGTTTTCACATCAAGCTGTATGGTGTAGGCTTGATATTTTAAAACAATATTACAAAATGGGAATCAATTCACCTATCATTTGGGGGAATATAAGTGTATATGAAGAAGATAACTGGTTTTAGGAGCCAGAACAGAAGACCTGGCCCTTGGAGTCTGTCATCAGGATTCCTCGGCCTCTGGGGAATAACCTCTATGGAGGGATCTGAATGAAGGCTCTTCTTCAGCTCATGTGGACACGTCACCGCTGTCACTGGCCAGGGCCTCGAAGTGTCTCCTGCTTCATACTGAGGACTTTCTATCAGGAAGAAGGTTTCCATAGAAGAGAATTTAGATAATTGTGCACAAACAAAGACCAGGAACTGTTTTCATTGAGAACACTGGTATGGTACGTGGTTCAACACAAAATATTATAAAAATATTTGTGGAGGCGCCCGGGGGGCTTAGTGGGTTAAGCGGCTGCCTTCAGCTCAGGTCATGGTCCGAGGGTCCTGGGATCAGCCCCACATGGGGTTTCCTGTTCAGCAGGGAGCCTGCTTCTCCTGCTCCCTTGCCTGCCACTCCCTCTGCTGGTTCTCTCTCTTTCTCTCTCTCTCAAATAAATCACCCACAAGCCTCTTTTACCTGTCATCCATTTTAGGCTTTATGCTATTTTAAAGGAGAAACTCTGATAAATGAATTCATATTAAGATGTCAGTGACCTGAAATTGTCCCCCCAGAATTTTTTTTTTAATTCCCCGGGGCTCCTGGGTGGCTCAGTGGGCTGAGCATCTGATTCATCTCAGGTCATGATCTCAGGGCCATGAGATCAAGGCCTGAGTCAGGCTCTGTACTGAGCATGCAGCCTGCTTGAGGTTCTCTCTCTCACCCTCCCTCTGCCCCTCCCCCTGCTCATGCATGCTCTCCTTCTCTCTCTCTCAAAATAAATGAGACAAAATAAAAAGTAAAAAGCATTCCCCTCCCAAGGGAAAAAAAAATACGACTCTAGACTTATGTGGGAAACATATTTCATGTAAGATCTCAGCACACGTGTTCTTCTAAGTCTATTGCTTTGTTACTCAGCATCATAAAAGAATCGCAATTAAACACTACCCCCAACTATTCAATGTTTATTTTGATGTAGCTGTTAAATATGTAACTAAGAAAATGCCATCAGCCTAGAAATAAATATAGCAGAGAGATACAGTTATAAGTAGAAAGCGCATGGACACTACATTGTCCACTTAGTGATCACGACCGAGGTAGAAACAGGGAAGGTAGCATCATCAATAGCTGAAGTGAGTTTCTTCACACTTATTTACTCAGGGAATTGAAGACAATGTTGAACTTCTCCTGAAAGATCCAAGCAGTCGAATCACAAGGAGTGGATTTGCAGAGAAAATAAATCAAGTTAGTGATTTGTGTTTTCCAACCTGGGTATGACATGGTTTCACGCTCTGGTTTTGTTCTGAATGCCCATGATTACCAAAAAAATTTAAGCATCTTTTCACATACTTATGGGCCACACCGGATTCACCTTGGCAAAACTTCTGGTTATTTCTGTTGACATCTTTCTATTGGAGCATGCGTATTTTTCTTATTGAGTCACAGGAATTATTTAAGCATTTTGGATAAATCTTTTGTTGGTTACACGTATTGTAATTACCTTCTCTCAGCTTATGGTTTGTCTTTTCACGCTCTTAATGGTATCTTCTGATTAACAGAAGTTCTAAACTTCAATGTAGTTGGTGCATTGTTTTTTATTCTTTTCTGTCTTCAGAAGTCTTTCCCTACCATAATGCAATAAAGTTATTATCCAATATTGGTTTCTAGAATTCGATTATATTATTTTTCTATTAAGTCTGTAATCTATCTTTTTTTAAATATGGTGTGAGGCAGGGGTACAATTTCATTCCCTCTTCCATGCTTTATAGAAATGCAATATATTAATATTGATGAATCTAGCAACTTGCTAAGTTTTTGAAATTAATTCTAATGATTAATCCATAGATCATATTAGGTTTATAAGGAAAATCACATCACCTGCAAAAAAAAAGGGGGGGGGCTTTCTGTTGACTTCCTTTTCACCTCTATCCTTTTTCTTTCTGCCTATTTACCTGGGATATTTCATACACTATTAAAAATAAATAGTTGTTATGGCTATCCTTGCCATTTTCCCAATGCCGAGAGTAGGCTTTCATTGTTTCATGAATAAAATTTGATATATGACTTTATATATACCTTTTGTCAAATTTCAAATGTTCTCTTTTATTTCTAGTCTTCTAAGAGTTTTACTACGAATAAGTGATGTTTCATCATATGACCTTTCTCCTTTAAGTTGTTAAAGTGGTTATTTAAACCTCGTATTTTTGGAGTTAAAGCCTATTTTGTGATGATACATTTTTTTTTTTAGCTGGATTTGTTTTGCTGATACTTTGTTTTTGTATTTTTTAATGAGTTAATTATTCCTGAGAGACACAGAGAGAGAGGCAGAGACACAGGCAGAGGGAGAAGCAGGCTCCATGCAGGGAGTCCGATGGGGGACTCGATCCCAGGACCTGGGATCACGCCCTGAGCTGAAGGTAGGTGCTCAACCGCTGAGCTACCCAGGCGTCCCTATGTTTATAGTTTCTATTTCTTTGTAGTGGTTTCCTACCCTTTCATTCTGATCATATTGTCCTTTACCTCACTGAGCATAGCTACAATCGCGGCTTCAAAGTCTTTGACATTTCCAGTATCTGGGTGATCTGGGATCTGCTGTTGCTGATAATTTTTCTCTCTTACATCATCTTAATTCTTTGAATGTCAAGAAAATTTAGGTTGTACCCTGAGTATTGTAAATGTTATGCTATGGATCCTGGACTCTGGCTTCTTTCACCTTTTCCCAAAGAGTAATGAGGTTCTCCTTCAGCAGGATACTGGTTGGTTAGACTTGTACCACAGGCTCTCTCTTGCCTGTACCCAGTGGAAGCTCAAATTCCAGCTCAGATCTTTTATTTTAGGAGAACTGCTATAGTCTGCCTTATGTATGTGTGTTCAGAGGTCAGCCTTGGGCAGAGTTTGCACTTGGGAATCTTGAGTTCCCTTTCTGAGGCTCTCTCTTATCTGGGATTTTGGTCTCAGTCTCTGAAACCTCTTGTTACGCCAGGTTTTGTCCTTTCACTTATCAGCTTACTCTGATAAGACTATCAGAGATTTAACTGCTTACATCACATTTCATCTGCATAGCTTACTCCTGGGGTCAAGCTGTAAAATAAATCAGAAATTCACCCCATACTGGTCATGTCTTCCAAATTTTAATTTCTCCCCAAATGTTCACTCTGCAGAGCTCCCATGTAGCTTTGATCATTGTTATCTGGTTGGAATTTCGGCCTGTTAGAAGCTCACTCTTCTTTGCTAGGAGAGAAACTTTTCGGCATCTTAAGTTGTAAAGTCATGTTTTAAGAGATGTTAGCTAAACAGACACTTAAAATTTAGTGACAACTGACAGAAGTAAAATATGCCCTGGAATGCTGTGCGACACTCACCGATGAGAAGGCACAAGTGCCAGCAACGTCACAGCTGGCCAACCTATTCACAGTCTTTCCAGGGGTGTTCCTAAAGGCGGAAAGCCGGGGTGCTCTCTCAGAAGTCTCTGAGGTGTCCCTCCCAGCGTGGCACCTAATAAATCACTGGCTTTCCGTTGGGAGAAGGAGCTCCTCTGGGACGGTGCGGAAACTCCGGCTTTTTCATGCTCATCCTGGTCGCTGCGGCTGTATGGCGTTGCAGCAGCAACGTCCTGGGCCAACTTCACTGTAATGGTGCTTCCAGGTGGCGGGGTCTTTACCGCAGAGACACTTCAAAAGCATTCATTGCTGTATCTTTGTTTCACAGGACAGAAGGGACATTGCCTGAAGGCTGTACAGAGGGCTGATGCAGGGGGTGGGCAGCCGATGCCTGGGGGTTCTGACAGCACGTTCGCAGGCATCCGTGATAGATCGTAGAGAACATCGGGCATATATTTAAGTGCCAAATTTGTCAGAAACAGTATTTTTTTTCAGTGTTTCCATGCTTTTTAATGAAGTAATCTCAATAAAACTTGGGAAGTCTGAAAATGTTTCAAGATCCCTAAACTGGCCTGTACTTCTTGTAATGAGGGTTACAGGTCAGGGATAATGTTCATGACTGTGAGATAATGTGGTACCCCTTTGATCCCCAATCTTGTGTATGTGTGTGTGTGTGTGTGTGTGTGTTTAAGTAGGCACAGCTTTAGATTGTGTTTAAGTATTTTAAAAAGCAAAAAAAAAAAAAAAAAAAGTATTTTAAAACGCTATTTTTCAAAATGCAGCCCAAAGATCTCCTGCGTTAAAATTCCCTGTGGGGTTGCCATGTAGGGATAGAGGGAACATATCTCAATATCATAAAATCCATCTATGAAAAGCCCACAGTGATTTTTATCCTCAATGGGGAAAAACTGACAGCCTTTCCCCTAAGGTCAGGAACACCACAGGGATGTCCGCTCTCACCACTGTTGTTCAACACACTACTACAAGTCCTAGCCTCAGCAATCAGACAACAGAAAGAAAGAGAAGGCATCCAAATCGGCAAAGAAGTCAAACTTTCACTCTTCACAGATGACATAATACTCTATGTAAAAAACCCAGAAGACACTACCAAAATATTGCTAGACCTGATACAGGAATTCATCAAAGTTGTAGGATACAAAATCCGTGCGCAGAAGTAAGTTGCATTGCTATACACTAACATGGAGGCAGAACAAATAGAAATCAAGGAATCAATCCTACTTACAAGGACACCAAAAACAATAAAATATCTAGGAATAAAGCTAAGCAAAGAGGTAAAGGATCTGTACTCTGAAAACTATAGAACACTCATGAAAGAAGTTGAGGAAGACACAAAGAAATGGAAAAACATAACATGCTCATGGATTAGAAGAACAAATATTGTTAAACTGTGTATGCTACTCAAAGCAAGCCAGACATTCAATGCAATCCCTATCAAAATGCCATCAACATTTTTCACAGAGCTGGAACAAATAATCCTAAAATTTGTATGGAACCAGAAAAGACCCCAAAAAGACAAAGTAATGTTAAAAAATAAAAGCAATGCTGGAAGCATCATAATCCTGGACTTAAAATTGTATTACAAAGCCATGGTCATCAAGACAGTATAGTATTGGCACAAAAATAGACACATAGATCAATGGAACAGACTAGAGAACCCAGAAATGGACCCTCAACCCTATGGCCAACTCATCTTCACCACAGCAGAAAAGACTATCCAATGGAAAAAAAGACAGTTTCTTCAACAGTGTTGGGAAAACTGGACAGCCACGTGCAGAAGACTGTAACTGGACCACTTTCTCACACCATACACAAGCATAAACTCAAAATGGATGAAAAACATAAATGTGAGACAGGAATCCACCAAAATCCTAGAGGAGAACACAGGCAGCAACCTCTTTGATCTTGACTGCAGCGAATCCCTGCTAGTCACGTCTCCAAAGGCAAGGGAAGCAGAGGCAAAAATGAAACTCTTGGGACATCATCAAGATAAAAAGCCTTCGCATAGCAAAGGAAACAGTCAACGAAACTAAAAGGCAACCTAGGGAATGGGAGAAGACATTTGCAAATGACACATCAGATCCAGAATCTATGAAGATCTTACCAAACTCAAAACCCCAAAACTAAATAATCTAATCAAGACATGGGCAGAAGACATGAACAGACATTTCTCCAAAGAAGACCTAAAAATGACCAATAGACACATGAAAAAATGCTCAACATCACTCAGTATCAGGGAAATATAAATCAAAACCACAATGAGATCCCACCTCATACCAGTGAGAATGGGGAAAATTAGCAAAGCAGGAAACCACAAATGTTGGAGAGGATGTGTAGAGGGGGGACCCTCTGCACTGTTGGTGGGAATGTGAACTGGTGCAACCCCTCTGGAGAACAGTGTGGAGGTTCCTCAAAGAGTTCAAAAATAGATCTGCCCTATGGCCCAGCCGTCGTACTGCTGGGGATTTATCCAGAGGATACAAACATAGTGATGTGAGGGGGCACCCACACCCCAGTGTTCACAGCAGCGATGTGCATAGCAGCCAACCACGGAGGAGCCCAGGTGTCCATCGACAGGGCCATGGATGAAGAGGATGGTTATATGTGCACAACAGAATATTACGCAGCCATCGAAAAAGAAATCTTGGCATCTGCAATGATGTGGATGGAATTAAAGGGTATTATGCTAAGCAAAATAAGTCCAAGAAAGACAAATACCATATGATTTGGCTCAAATGTGGAATTTAAGAAACAAAACAGATGAATATATGGGAAGTGAAGGGAGAATAAAATAAGATGAAAACAGCGTGGGAGGCCAAGCCTAAGGACAGTGAACTCTAGGAAAGGAACTGAGGGGTGCTGGGGGGAACCAGGGGACGGGGGACTGGGTGATGGGCACTGGAGGCAGCCCTGGGTGCTGTCTCCCACTGATGAATCAGTAAATTCTTCTGTTGAGATCAATGATGCAGTTATATGTTGACTACATTGAATTTAAATAAAGAAAATTAAGAATAAAATAAAATAAAATCTCCTGTGGCGCTGCTAAGTCGGGGATGCCTAACCTTACCTCTGCCCAGGTGATCAGAATCACAAAAGATGGTGGGGGGGGGATGGAGTCCTGCGTCTGCAGACCCCCAGCTCTTGGGGGAGGCGCCTGCACATTCCGGAAAGGAGCTCAGGGGATCCCGGGATCTGCTTCAGCACAGAGACGCAGGAAAGCGAGGGATAAACACTGAGACTTTACTCTCCGTGGGGTACCTCCCAGGCCCAAGCCCCGGGCTCTTTGGTGACAGGTCCGGGGCCCGGGGAGCCTCGGGGCCTGGGGGGCAGGAAGGAGCCTGCAGGTTCCGAGCCCAGGTGTGATGGGGGCTGGGCCCTGCTGCTAAGGTGTCCGGGTGGGAACCACGCGGCCCAAGAGCGAGCACCCTGCGGCTGGAGCGGGGACCCCGGGACGGCTCCTAAGGGCGCCCTCCTGGGCTGCAGCGGGTGTGCGGAGGGCACCGCCCGACCCGGGGAGCCGGGGCAGCAGAGGGCAGGCAGGGAGCCTGGGCTCCAACGACCCCTTGCACCTGCGCAGGCCCAGCAGGTGCACCCTGCCACCTGGGCCCAGGCTCCCTGTTGCGGGGCCGTGGGCACTGGGGGCTGCGGGGCTGTGGGGCTGCGGGAGCTGAGTGACGGCAGCAGGTGCGGGTCGAGGCAGGTGCGGGTCGGGGCTGGTGCGGGTCGGGCCTGGGCTATAGGCGCCCTGGGATGGCGGCAGGTGGGGGTCAGGGCAGGTGGTGGTCAGGGCAGGTGGGGGTCGGGGCAGGTGCGGGTCGGGGCAGGTGCAGTCGGACCTGGGCTGTAGGCACCCTGGGATGATGGCAGGTGCGGGTCGGGGCAGGTGCGGGTCGGGCCGGGCTGCAGGAGCCGGGTGACGGCGACAGGTGCAGGTCTGGGTGGGATTGCGTGGTTCGCACATTGCAGGCCGGCTCTCCTTGGCTTCCGTGGGCCTGGGCTCCCCCGACGGAGCCGGGCAGGCCCCCCTCTAGTCTACAGGCCCCAAGTTGGCCAAGCATCGAGGAACACGGAAGAGGTACCGGGGTGGCCCCCTGGGCTGAAGGCGGCAACCTCGGGAGGCCTGGGGTGCAGCCCCCCATCGCTCGTACCAGCAGGGAATCTGCTTTAGGATTCTCTCTCCCCCTCTCCCTCTGCCCCTCCCTCCATGCGTGCTCGCTCGCGCTCTCTCTCTCTTAAATAAATAAATCTTGAAAAAAAAAATACACCTGATGCTGAGGTAACATTGTGTATCAACTCTACCACAATAAAAATAAAAATAAAAAATGAAATGAAAGTAGGGCTGATAGACCTTGCAGGCTGGTTTGCTTATGTGCCCGTGGCACGGATGCTCTGGCGCCACCCCTGTCCTTGACCCTGCTCTCCCTGTATGTGTGTCATGTGTGTCACCGTGTGGATCTTCTCATCCATCACACTCACTCTAGGCTCCTCTCCACTTTGAAGGCCCCAACAATGTGGTGTTCCCTCGGCCGTACATCCCTCTCGGCCGCCGCTCAAATTCCTGGCCCATAGTGTTCCCTGGCCTCCCGGGGGGCCCATGGAGTCTGTCCAGCTAGACGGTTCGTGTCTGGGGATGGGCACCCTCACTTTGTACTGCCCCCGTCCGTCCCCCACACCATCCGCCTTCGCCCTGGGGTGAGGGACCTGCAGCCCCGGTGGCCCCGGCCGGCTGCCAGCTCTCACGGCCCCCACCTGGCAGGTGCTCTGCCCTTGGTTCTCAGGGCTCGCTTGCTTCTGCTCCTTCCGGCTCTTTCCTCACCTTCCCTGAGTTGTAGGAAGAGTGAGGCAGACCTAAGGCTTGAATTATTATGGATCTTACACGGATGCACGTGGACCTCTGGCCTTGAAGCCTTTCAAGTCACACTGTTTTCAGTAATTTGAAGTTTTATGCATGATTTGGGTCATCAGACACAATCAACACTTTAATGAGCCCCTTCAGTGTTCCCCTCTCGGGTGTCTTCAGAACTTCAAGATAATTCATGGAAAAATACCTAAATACTTTGTTTTCACTGTCTTGTGTGACATGTAATCTTTGCCTAAAGGAGTTGGAAAGCCATCTCAACCTTCTTTGATTTAGTTAAATGAGTCCTATTTGAAAGATGATTCTGACACAAAACCTCATAAATGTCATAAAAAAGTAATATCGTGGGGTATTTAGAACAATACTTTCCTTTCTTTACCTTTGAGTCAATATCACAACCTGATTTATGCTACAATTAGATTAGATGCAGTCAATAAACAATGGCTTTTCTTCCTTCGTTTAATTAAATTTTTATTTTTTTTTTAAAGATTTACTCATTTTTTTTAGAGAGCACGAGTGGGAGGGGCAGAGGGAAAGGAGGGTCTTTCGTTTTTTCCCCTCTTTCTTGGCCCCTCCCGCTTGTGCTCTTTCTTCCTTTTTTTTTTTTTTTTTTCTTTTTAGATTTTATTTACTTGGGAGAGAGTGCTTGAGCAGAGGGAGAGGCAGGATCCAAGGACCCCAGGAGATCATGACCTGAGGGGAAGGCAGAGGCTTAAGGACTGGGCCACCCAGCGGCTCCTCCCCTTTTTACCGTAATCTGTGCACCCTCCGTGGGGCTTGAACTCAAGACCCCAAAATCAAGAGTCACATGCTCTGATGAATGAGTCGGCACCCTTAAACAAAAACGCTTAAAGGTATTTGGGACTAGCCAAAGGAAGAGATTTCCATTTGTCTGTTTAAACTTCGGGATTCCTTTACAAATCCAATCAGGGACGTTTCTTTTTTTTTTTTTTTTTTTTAATTTTTTTCTTAATTTTTATTTACTTATGATAGTCAAAGAGAGAGAGAGAGAGGCAGAGACAGAGGGAGAAGCAGGCTCCATGCACCGGGAGCCCGATGTGGGATTCGATCCCGGGTCTCCAGGAACGCGCCCTGGGCCAAAGGCAAGCGCCAAACCGCTGCGCCACCCAGGGATCCCGGACGTTTTGTTTCTAATGGGGCAGGAAATGTTGGGTGTTGGAGAGGTAAAGTCACTCCCCTGTTCCCCTAGGGTTTCATTCTGTCATTTCTCTGATAACTGATTTGCACCAGCTCTGCTCGTGTGCTGCTGAACTTGGGACACGAGGCTAAACCATTTTAAGTGGAATATGGAAGATGTGACTCTCATGACTAAAGGTGAAGTAGAAATTTGGTAGTAGCGTAAGACTCCGACAGGGTATTTAGAAGAATACAGGAATTTATTTGATTTCATGTGATATTTGTTTTCAGCATCTAAGATTTGACTCTTAAACACAGGGATGGTTTGTAGAAGGAAATGGTCTTTTATTTTCTCCCAACAACCCATTGTGAATGTATCAACTATAAATTGTTCTTAACCTTCTTCGGAACTACTTAACTTGGAGGACTTTACCAACCTGAATTTTTAAAAGTGGAATTTATCGCCCATTGTGTGACTTTAATTTTAATTAAGTTATGCTCATTGTCTTAAATGTGCCTCTAACAAACTACAAAGAAACCTTGCCTGCTCCGAATACACTACTAGTTACTTAGTGGCAGTCTATGGCCACTTTACCAATTCCTGTCACAGTTTTATATGCTGTTTGTTTTAAAAATGATTATAATGCTGTTTGTTAAACTTTCACAATCAAATGAAATAATGCATGACCGTGTTTTGAAAAAGATCTGAGTTATACATGTGTGAGCTAATTTATAAACTCTGATCATATTTCTTCTTGACATCTATCTTTCTGAAGGTACAGCCTTAATCATTTGGCTGGTTTCCAGATAGGAGGACCTGATAGTTTATCACTCTGATGATGTCTTTCTGTATTTTTTTCAAGAGTCATTCTGCTCTTCTTGAGATACCGTGTAACTAGGACCATAAAAGTATTTCCACAGTTCTGGAGTATGGTTTAATAGAAAAGTAATTAAATGTTTTCTGCATTATTTCTAAATGCCTTTTCTATTTAAAAAATTTTAGATATTTTAAAAATGTGAATATACTGGTAGAAAATATGGTGAATTCCTGCAGCAAATGCGGTTTCTTGTTCCTTATATAAATCTTTGAAATGTTTCAACTGACAATTGCTTTTGACTAGAAAGAACAGATAAACTTTGACTAAAGTAAGACCATGACAGGACATTTGGGGCAAAGCAACTTAAGCTGCATGTATGTTGAGTTAGAAGGAATGTATTGATTATGCCCAAAATGGGGATTTTAGGACTTCGAGGCTTGTTTCTTAAAGGTATTTGTTCACATTTAGTATCCTGGAAATTACTGGAAACCAAAAATAGAAATATAATCCTGCCTGTTATAAAACCATGTTATGTCTCTACTTGGAATGTATCACTGCAGATAAGACTACAGTGATCATGGAAAGATCAAAAAAGGGAACCCAAACTGGACAGGAGATAAAGATACATATTTAAAAAAAATAATTCTTATTTATTTTAGAGAAACAAAGACTTAAAAAGCTGCATCTTATGAAGATATAGCTGAGTACAAATATTGAGTAAATTCTGAATGCTAAAGTTAGGCTGCATCTTTTAAAGTAAAAAGAGGTAAATTTTAGGATAAATGGCAACTCCAGAGCATCTGTAAATGTGGCTATCTATTGCTTTAGAGCAATATTTTAAATGTCAGTTGTGTGTTGATATTTCACCTGCCCTGCCCAGATAACTGTTCTGACCGAACCTCTAAAGAGATTCATGGAGTTCAATCATCATAGGCCCAATAAACATTGTTGAATTATCAGTACAAGATGAAATTAAGTATAAATAATAATTTATTTACATTAAAATTAAAAAGGACAATACATTCTCATGATGAAGATTAAGTGAATATTACTTTTTAAAATAGCACAGAATGTCTATTGACACTCATCGGCAAAATGAATTAGTCAACAAATACTTTTTATTAAACTCAATGTATTATTCATGTGACTTTTAAAAGTAAATAAAGGACAATGTTCTTATTATTTTTTTAAGTAGTCTCTCTGCCCATGGGGCTCAAATTCATGACCCTGAGATCAAAAGTCTCATGCTTCACTGACTGAGCCAGACAGGTGCTCTGCAAGGACAACGTTTTTAATTTTGGGCAATTTAGGTGCCTGAAATTTGTTCAAGGTTTGCCTGTAGTTTTATTACAGTTAAGGCCAACCCAGTTGATTCCAGGAGTGAGGCAATGTCGCCACCTACTGTGCAGGACCGGGTAATAATGATAAAGGGAAAAATGAATAATTTCCCAGTTTTAAAATAAATTATGAAGTAGTATTAAGCTAATTTTGGTGTGATTACATTATACCACTCTTCAGATATATTGCCAGTAAACAGAATTACTGAGAATCAACCAATTCTGCTAGGAGTCTTATCAAGCTAGGCCTTTGTATCTATGGACTTTTAAGGTAATACACTTCCTCTCAGAATTTTTTTTTTAAATGTGAATATAGTTGACATATGTTACATTAGTGTCAGGTGTACAACGTAGTGATTTGACCGGTTTTATATTATGCTACATTCTTCACAGGTGTAGCTACCCTTTCAATTCTGAATGAGAGCCTTGCTGGATACATCAGAGTATTCTTGGTTATAGGTTTTATTTTTTGAGCACCTTGAACACCATGCCGCTCTCTTCCAGCCCGCAAAGTTTTTTTGCTGAAAAATCAGCTCATGGCCTTATAGGTTTTTTTTTTCTTGTAGGTGACTTTTGGTTTCTCCCTCACTGCCTTTAAGATTTTCTTTTTATCTTTAACCTTTGACATTTTAAGTATAATGTACTATGATGTGGAACTCCTTGGGTTCATCTTATTTGGAACTCTGTGCTTTTTGGATTTGGATGTCTATTTCCTTTCCCAGGTTAGGGAAGTTTTCAGTTATTACTTCTTCAAATAAATTTTCTATATCTTCCTCTCTTTCTTCTTCTTCTGGGACCTCTATAATGTGACTCTTTGCTTTCTTAATGTTGTCCAAGAGATCTCTTATCAATCCTCATTTAAAACTCTTTAAAATTTGTTTGACAGAGAGAGAGCGCGCACACAAGCAGGAGGCGTGGGAGAGGGAGAAGCAAGCTCCCCACTGAGCAAGGAGCCTGAAGCAGGGCTTGATTCCAGGACCCTGGATCATGACCTGAGCTGAAGGCAGATGTTTGACCAACTGAGTCACCCAGGGGCCCAATCTATCCTCATTAAAAAAAAATTATTTTCTTTTTACTGTTCAGCCTGTGTGCTTTCTGTTACCCTGCCTTGCAGATCATTGATGTGTTCTGCATCCTGTAATCTACTGTTGATTTCCTCTGGTGTGTTTACTTCAATTATGGTATTACTCATCTCTGATTGGTTCCTTTAATAGTTTCTTTTTATTGGAAGTCTCACTGAGCTCCTTCACTCTTTTCTCCAGCTTGGTGAGTATCTTTATGATCATTACCTTAAATTCTTTATCAGGCACATTGCTTATCTCTGTTTCATTGAATTCTTTTGCTGTTTTTTTTTTTCTTCTTCTTCTTTTGGAGTATTTTTTTGTCTCCCCATTTTGCCTGACTTTCTGTGTTTTGTTTCTTTTATTTATTTGACAGAGAGAAAGCAAGCACAAGCATGGGAGTAGGAGGCAGAGGGAGAGGGAGAAGCAGGCCCCCCAGTGAGGGACCCCCCCATGTGGAGCCCGTTCCCAGGACACTGGGACCATGAATTGAGCCGAAAGCAGACACTTAACTAAGCCACTCAGGCCCCCTCTGAGTTTGTTTCTATGGATTACGTAGAACGGCTACTTCTCCTAAACTTGAAGGAATGATCTTATGTATGGTGTCCCTATGTGGGCCTGGTGAGTTTTGTTAGCTGGCCTGAGCTGTGGCTGTGTATGATAGTTATCCTTTTAAACTGTGGCTTTTTATAGGAAGAGGAGGAAAGAGAGAGAGAGAGAGAGAGAGAGAGAGAGAGAGAAAGAGAGAGAAGAAAATAACAAAAGAAAGAAGAAAGAATACAAAACCAAAAAAGAACAAAAATCAAAACATGACAAATTAGAAAAATATCTGTCTCTGGCTGTTCCATAGCTGTTCAGTCAGCCCTCAGTTCTTCCACAGGAGGAATTGTCCTATGATAGGTGTAATTTGGGGTAACCCATGGAGGAGCTGAGTTCTTCCTGTTGCTATCTTGGGCTGGACTCCTCAGTATCTTTCTTTAAAATACACACACATGTGCACCCACACAATTTCCTGAATTTGTGCATCTTTTTCTCTTCTTCAACCCTTTTAACATGACCTTTCAATATTAGTCATTTCCATTTATCCTTTACTTTTTCATAAGCTGATTTCCAAGGTGATCTTTTTTTTTTTTTTTTTAAAGATTTTATTTATTCATGATAGTCACAGAGAGAGAGGCAGAGAGGCAGAGACACAGGCAGAGGGAGAAGCAGGCTCCATGCAGGGAGCCCGACGTGGGATTCGATCCCGGGTCTCCAGGATCGCGCCCCGGGCCAAAGGCAGGCGCCAAACCGCTGCGCCACCCAGGGATCCCTCCAAGGTGATCTTTATTTCTACACTGTCCATACAGTTTCTTTCTCTTTTTAATTTGCTAAGGATCCAATCTATTCAATTTGTGAGTTTCATTTGAGACACATCTTTTTAATTACAATCATAATCATTACCAACACCAAATTTGTTGGGCTAACTACCCTCAATTAGGTAATTAAAATATTTTAATGCATACATACCAAAATACTATTGTTCTATTTAGCCAACACTTGGTATTTCTGTCTTTTGCCTATGTATTCTCTACCATTAATCAATCATTTTCATAGATGAGCCCTCCCATCTGAACAAACTCATTTGAGGGCAGTTACTATTATCATTTTCATGTCTCCCTGTCATCAACCCTTACCCACCCCTCATATTTTGCAAATGGTAGGCACCTAATGTTTACTATATATAAACTGTGAGAAATATAATATACCTGAAAGGTACTTTTATCCATTGTGAAGGAGTGGGGAAAATAAAGTAACACAAAGAAAAGAGTAAGAATTTTATTGGCTATTTGGGCACTTCTTTGTTCTTTTCAGCCAGCTTCAGGAGAACAGTGGTTAGGACTGGAAAGCGAGAGGAAGGAATTAGAGAGGTAAAAGAAGTAATCAATCAAACATAGGGCTATTCAAGTGCGTCTTAGCTTGGGCTGCTGTAACAAAATATCATAGATTGGGTGTTTATAAGCAACAGAAATTTATTTCTCACAGTTCTGGAGGCTGGAAGTCTGGGATCAAGGTATGGGCATGGTCAGGTTCTGGTGAGGATCCTCTTCTGGGTTACAGACTGCCAAGTTCTTGTGGTATCCTCAGATGACGAAAAGAGTGAGCTACCTCTCTCACCTCTTCTTCTAAGGGCACTAATCTTATTCATAAGGACTCTACCCTCATGACTTATTTACCTCTCAAAGGCCCCACCTCCAAGTATCATTCTATTAAGTGTTAGATTTCAAACTCTAAGTTCGGGAAGAGGGGCACAAACATTAGTTCATAATGCAGTGCTTATAGTATTCTAAGTAATGGTTTAATTTGTTGGGAAGGGCACAGGATTTAAAAACCACACAGATCCTTATATTGAGCCTTTGGCCTATCACACACAGTAGGTTAACAGAACATTTTGTGCAAAATAATGCAATGTTGGCCATCTGTTCAATAAAAGTAGAAGTGGAAGATGGGAAGCGGAAGATGTGTGGATTGGGACCAACGGAGGAATACTTCTGCAGAAGACAGATGTTGAATCAGATCTTAAGTTTCCAGATGTGAAATGAAAAGAGGCAAAAGATGAAGTTGGGCGAAAGAAGCATGTATTTTTGGAAAGTAAAATATAATGAAGCACGAGTAATACTAACAAAAAGCACTTCTATTTCTCCTTCGGCTGATTTTCATGGTATTGCCTAGTGCTGCTCTAATATAACAGTCACAAGCTACATGTGGCTATTTAATTTAAATGAAATAAAATTTAAAATTCAGTTCTTTAGAAGCACTAGCTACATTTCAAGGGATCAATAGCCACAGGTGGCTAATGGTTACTATATTGAGGAGCACAAATATAGGACACATCCAACATTGCAGAAAGTTCTTTTGTAAGTACTGCAATAAGTGCTATTGGGCACTTTTTATATAAGAAGCTCTCATGATCCCATTTTATCTTCATAGCAAACTTGTGAAGTGTATACTTACAGATAAGAAAACCAAAGGTTCCTAGAACTTAAGTATTTTCCCCAAAATCACATAGTAAGTGGCAGGGCTGTGACTTGAAGTTTCATCTGGCTTCAAAAACTGATGCGTTCTGCCATGGAAAATAAGGTTACTGGGTAAGGAAAAATGAGTTCTTTATCAGAGACAAAGACATTTTATTTTATTTTATTATTATTTTTTAAAGATCTTATTTATTCATTCATAAGAGACACACACACACACACACACACACACACACACACACACACACACAGGCAGAGACACAGGCAGAGGGAGAAGCAGGCTCCATGCAGGGAGCCCGATGTGGGACTCGATCCCCAGTCTCCAGGATCACACCCTGAGCTGCAGGCGGCGCTAACCGCTGCGCCAATGGGGCTGCCCAAGACAAAGACATTTTAGATTGAACTTTCTATGGCAGGAAAAATCCGGTAGGTTCTTGAGTAAGAGAAGAAAACCATAAAAATGGTGTTCAGAATAATTAAGTTGGTTTATGCTGCAGGGCTAGGGTAGCCCATATGTCTTTAGAAGAAAAAAAGACCTTTTCTGGGAGAGATGAAGCCTTATGTGCTTGTGACTCAATTAACAAAACAAGAAGTAAATCCCAGCCCCTATGCACCCCCTACATTTGGTGCCTTTTTTCAACAGGAAGAATTGGAAGACATGGAGGAAACAATAACCTGGGATATAATGGAAGCAATGGCAGAGAGAAAGGGCAAAGGGAACAGCAAAAACGTTTTGAAAAAATAAGTGAAAAAATTAGGTTTAAAAAAATTGGAATAATAGTGCAGTTAGAACTTACTTTAAGGTTTCCAGTACATTGGCCCAAAACACTGTGGTAACAATGCTTGAACAAGGAAGAAAAGACAGTCAACTTGCAGTTTTTAGTGCAGCATCTAAGGAGCTTAGGAGCTGTTACTTCCCAGAGTGGATAAAAATATAAGACCCATCTATATGTTGCCTGGAAGAGACTCCTTCCAGACCTAAAAATACCTGCAAATTCAAAATGAGGGATAGAGAAACATTTATGATGCAAATGGATGTCAAGAGAAAGCCAAAGCAGCAATACATATATCAGACAAAATACACTCTATTTCTTTATTGTTTCAAGATTTTATTTAAATTCTAGTTAGCATATAGTGCAACACTGGTTTCAGGAGTAGAACTTAGTGATTCGTCACTTAGATATAACACCCAGTGCTCATCACAAGTGCCCTCCTTAATTCCCATCACCCACTTAGCCCATCCCCGTCCACCTCCCCTCCAGCAGCCCTCTGTTTATTCTCTATAGTTAACAGTCTCAGAAAATATAGTTTAAGACGAAGACTGTAACAAGAGACAAAGAAAGACATCGTGTAGTAATAAAGGGGACAATCCAACAAGAAGATATAACAACCAGAAACATTTATGGACCCAGCATGGGAGCACCCAATAACCCAACTGTTAATAACAAACATAAAGGAACTAATTAATAGTAACGCAGTAATAGCAGGTGACTTTAACACCCCACTTACACTAATGGGCAGGTCATCCAAACAGAAAATCAACAAGGTACCAATGGCTTTGAATGATACACTAGACCATATAGATTTAACAGATATATTCAGAACATTCCATTCCAAAACAGCAGAATACTCATTAGTTTCAAGTGGACATGGAACATTCTCCAGAATAGATCACCTATTAGGCCACAAAACAAAAGTCTCAACAAATTCAAAGAGTTAAGTCATACCAGGCATATTTTCCATCCACAACACTATAAAACTAGAAATCAACCACAAGGAAAAAACTGGAAGGAGCACAAATATACGGAGGTTAAATAAGATGCTACCAAACAATGAATGGGTCAATCAAGAAATAAAAAATTACATGGTTAACACATGAAAATACAATGATCCAAAATTTGGGGATGCAGCAAAAGCAGATTTAAGAGGGAATTTTATAGCAATACAGGCCTACCTCAAGAAGCAAAAAACAGTCTCAAATAAACAACTTAACCTTATACCTAAAGGATCTAGAAAAAGAACAATAAACAAAACACAAAAGCAACAGAAGGAAGGAAACAATAAAGATTAAAAAAGAAATAAATGAAATAGAAATAAAAAAAAAAAAACAGATCAGTGAAACTAGAAGCTGGTTCTTTGAAAAGATCAACAAAATTGATAAACTTCTAGCCAGACTCACCAGGAAAAGAGAGAGAGAGAGAGAGAGAAGTCTTAAAATCGGAAATGAAAGAGGGTAAATAACTGACACCACAGAAATACAAAGGATTATAAGAGACTATCATGAAAAATTACATGCCAAAGAATTGGACAACCTAGAATAAATGGCTACATTCCTAGATATGTATAATATCCCAAAACTGAATCAGAAAAAGTAGAAAATTTGAACAGACTGACTACCAACAATGAAATTGAATCTGTAATAAAAAAAACTCCCAACAAACAGAAGTCCAGGACCAGACAGCTTCATGGACGAAATCTATCAAATATTTGAATAAGAAAGAAGAAACCTATTGTTTTCAAACCATTCCAAAAGAAATAGAAGAGGAAGGAAAGCTTCCAAATTCATACTATGAGGCCAGCACTGCCCTGATACCAAAGCCAGATAAAGACACCAAAAAAAAAAAAAAAAAAAAAAAAAGGGGAGAGAGAGAGAGAGAGAGAGAACTACAGGCCAATAACTCTGATGAACATAGATGCAAAAATCCTCAACAAACTACTAGCAAACTGAATCCAACAATACATTTAAAAAATCATTCACCACAATCAAGTGGAATATATACATAGGACGCAAGTTTGGTTCAATATTCTCAAATCAATCAGTGTAATATACATCTCATCAATAAGAGAAAGAATAAAAATGATATTGATCTTTTTAAATAGAGGCAGAAAAAGCACTGGACAAAGTACATCAATTCGTGATTTATAAAAACCCTCAACAGGGGGCGCCTGGCTGGTTTAGAGTTTGTGACTCTTGATCCTGGCCTCATGAATTCAAGCCCCACATTGGGAAGTAGAGCTTACTTAAAACGAAACAAGCAAAAGCCTCAAGAAAGCAGATTTAGAGGCATACTTCAACATAATAAAGGTTACATATGAAAAACCCACAGTGAACATCATACTCAATGGGGAAAAACTGAGAGCTTTCTCCTAAGGTCAGGAACAGGACAAGGATGTTCACTCTCACCACTTTTATTCATTTTTATTCAACACAGCACTGGAAGTCCTAGCCTCAGCAGTCAGACAAAACAAAACAAAAGAAAACAAAACGGTATTCAAATTGGTAAGGGAGAAGTAAAACTTTCACTATTTGTAGATGACACGATACTACATATAGAAAACCCTAAAGACTCCACCAAAAAACTAGGAGAATAAATGAATCCAGTAAAGTTGCAGGACACAAAAATCATTGTTCAGAAATCTGTTGCATTTCTATACACTAATAATGAAACGGCAGAAAGTGAAATTAAGAAAACAATCCCGTTTATAATTTCACCAAAAATAATAAAATGCCTAGGAAAAACTTTACCAAAGAAGTGAATGACATGTATTGTGAAAGCTACAAAGCAATGATGAAAGAAACTGAAGATGACACAAAGAAATGGAAAGACAGTCCACGCTTATGGATTGGAAGAACAAATGTTATTAAGATGTCTGTACTACCCAAAGCGATCTACACTTTAATGCAATTCCTATCAAAACACCAATAGCATTTCTCACAGAACTGGAACAAACAATCCTAAAATTTGTATGGAACCACAAAATACCCTGAATAGCCAAAGCAATCTTGAAAAAGGAAAACAAAATTGGAGGTATCACAATTCCAGACTTCAAGTCATATTACAGAGCTGTAGTAATCAAAACAGTACAGTGCTGGCCCAAAGACCGGAGACAGATAGATCAACAGAATAGAACAGAAAACCCACAAATAAACCTACAGTTGTATGATCAATCTTCAGCAAAGGAGGAGAGAACATGCAATGGGAAAAAGAGAGTCTCTTTAACAAATGATATTGGGAAAACTGGGCAGTTATATGCAGAAGAATGAAACTGGACCACTTTCTTACACCATACACAAAAATAAAGTCAAAATAGATTAAAGACCTACTTGTGAGACCTGAAATCATAAAAATCCTAGAAGAGAACATAGCCAGTCATTTCTCCGACAGTGGCTATAGCTACATTTTCCTAGATCTGTCTGCCGAGGCAAGGAAAAGAAAAGCAAAAATAAGCTATCGGGATTACATCAGAATAAAAAGCTTCTGTACAGCAAAGGAAATGGTCAACAAAACTAAGAGGCAACCTACAGAATGGGAGATGTTTGGAAATGACAAATCAGTTAAAGGCCTGTATCCAAAATCTATAAACAACTTATCAAACTCTACACCCAAAGAACAAATAATCCAGGCAAGAAACGGGCAGAAGACATGAACAGATATTTCTCCAAAGAAGACCTACAAATGGCCAACAGATACATGAAAAAATGCTCAATATCACTCGGATTCAGGGAAATACAAATCAAAACCACAATGAGACACCACCTCACACCTGTCAGAATGGCTAAAACCAACAAGTCAGGAAATGACAGATGTTGGTAAGATGTGGAGAAAGGAGCCCTCTTACACCCTTGGCGAGAACGCAAACTGGTGGAGGTTCCTTGTAAAGTTAACAATAGAGCTGCCCTACGACCCAGCCACTGCACTACTGAGGATTTATCCAGAGGATACAAACATAGTGATCCGAAGGGGCACCTGCACCCCAGTGTTCACAGCAGCAACGTCCACAGCAGCCAAACTACGGAGAAGCCCAGATGTCCATCGACAGATGAATGGATAAAGACGTGGTACGTATATGCAGTGGACTATTTAGCCATTAAAAAAATGAAATCTTGGTATTTGCAATGAGGATGGAACTAGGGGATATTATGTTAAGCGAAATAAGTCAATCAGAGAAAGACAATTATCATATGGTCTCAAATGTAAAATTTAAGGAACAAAACAGGATCATAGAGGAAGAGAAAAAAATAAAACAAGATGAAATCAGAGGAGACAAATCATAAGAGACTCTTAATCATAGAAAAGAAACTGAGGGTTGCTGGAGGGGAGGAGGTGGGCAGACAGGGTCACTGGGTGACGGGCATTAAGGGGGGGATGTGATGTAACGAGCGCTGGGTGTTATGTAAGGCTCATGAATCACTGACCTCTACCCCAAAACCAATAATACGTTATATGTTAATTAATTGAATTTAAATTAAAAAGTACAATAATCTTGATTAGCATTGGAATGTTGATTAGCAATGGAACTATTTAATTACCGTTGTCCATCTGAAACTAGTATGACACTGTATGTTTTTCTTTTAAAGATTTATTTATTTATTTATTTATTCATGAGAGACACAGACAGGCATAGACACAGGCAGAGGGAGAAGCAGGCTCCATGCAGGAAGCCTGATGCAGGACTCGATCCTGGATCCCAGGGTCACGCTCTGAGCCGAAGGCAGATGCTCAACCGCCGAGCGACCTGGGTGTCCCTGAAACACTGTATGTTAACTACACTGGAATTAAAATCTAAAAAAAACTTAAAAAAGAAATTGTCTCTCTCATCCACATGACAAGGGGGAAAAAGCTGAACTGTAAATCAGCAATTCTTAGATCCATCGGAGAACTGAGGTCGCAGGGCGAACGGTGGGCCCCCAAATTGGAGACAGATGGGCAGTTATAAAGAACCACAACTTGCTGGAATAGAAAAAGCTAATCCGCAACTGGCAACTGCTACAAGCTCAGTGTGAACAAAGCTGAGGGTTAAAAATTTAGGAGGGAACCCGGCAACGGGACAACATCCTTTTTGGACAACATCGTTTTTGAGCGTTACCTCCGGGAGGGCTACGGTGTTCTCACAGTGGAGATCTCAGAAAATCTCTTGGTGCTTCTGGCTGGGGGAGGGGAAACGGAGCTGTTCTGAGATAAGCCTGACCCCAAGAGAAACTGACCTGTAGGAGAGCTGACGAACTGGGGGTTTTACGGAGGGGGAAGGGGAACTCCTGGCTCACCTAGAGGGGGACAGGCAAGCCTGTGAGCAGGTGTGCTGGGGCTGGGCCGGCTGAGCCGGAGGCACAAGCTCAAGGACAGCGGAGACCCAACCACAGGGCTACAGGGAGCTTTGGTGTAGCTCGACAGTGCAGAGAACCACATGCCTGACCTCACTTAAGTCTCTCCGGGGCTCCTGGGTGGCTTAGTTGGTTATGCATCTGTCACGTCATGTCCTGGCAAATCAATAAATGAGAGGCTAGTCTTGGGGAACTCTGACACAACTGGGTTGGATCTGGAGGAGGAAGAAAGAGGACACTGATGTACACATTGGTAAGATGCAATAAAGTCTGGAGTTTATTGAATGACAATAAGCCAGTATTGGTTTCTTAGCTTTAACACAATCTCGTGGAACTCTAAGACCTCACATAACAATGGGAGAAACGGGGTGAAGGGTAAGTGAGAATTCTCTGTACTATTTTTTTAAAAAAGATTATTTATTCAGAGACACAGAGGGGGGGCGGGCAGAGGGAGAAGCAGGCTCCATGCAGACAGCCTGACGTGGGACTTGATCCAGGGTCTCCAGGATCACGCCCTGGACTGAAGGCGGCGCTAAACTGCTGTGCCACCGGGGCTTCCCTCTGTACTATTTTTTGTTAACGTTTTTGTAAATCTAAAATCATTCCAAAAGAAGAAAACTATTAAAAAAAATAACCCAAATAAAGTGCTTTGGAGATTCATGAAAAACAACATACCATTCATCAGAGAGAGAATTATCTAAACTGAAACATAGAGAAAAAGAGAGAGCAAGAGAGAGAATTCATAAAGCACTTGATTTATTAGCTACTGTAGCCACAGGGGCAGATTATAGTCTTAAGAAAACAAACCAAACTCGGGTCCCTTTGAAGACCATGCTAAGGTCTCTCCAAGACGCTAAATGCACCGACCATCTCCAGTGTTTCTAGACCGGTGACTAGGGTCATCTTCCCTCGTGGCCTTCCTGGGGGTTACCACTGTCCCTGTGATCGGAGCTCTAAAGGGGTGATCCCACAGAAAAATGTAAAAGTTGCATTTCTTTCTTTTTTTTTTAAAGATTTTATTTGTTCATCCACGACAGAGAGGGTACGAGAGGCAGAGACCCAGGTAGACAGAGAAGCAGGCTCCATGCAGGGAGCCCGATGCGTGACTCGATCCTGGGACCCGGGGTCACTCCCTGGGCCGAAGGCAGGTGCCAAACCGCTGAGTGACCTGGGCTGCCCCCCAAAAAGCTGCATTTCTTTACACGCCAGGGCTTCTGGATCTGCCGCTGACGTATGTTTTTAATTCTTCAATGACTTCATTAGGTGAAGGTGCGTGAACAGTCTGAGCATCCTTCTTTAAGTCTGGCTCCTAGCGACTCCTGGGGTCATTAGCGACTCCGCTAATGAGACTCCGCTAATGAGCGGAGCTCACCCAGGGACTGAGAACAAGCGGGGGCAGGTAAACACCGGAGTCTTGAGCGTGGTCAACCCAAGCTGAGCTGCATCCTTAACACGTGGGTGCTGGGGATCCCTGGGGGGGGCTCAGCGTCTGCCTTCGGCCCAGAGCGTGACCCCGGGGTCCCAGGATCGAGTCCCTGCATGGAGCCTGCTTCTCCCTCTGCCTGGGTCTTTGCTTCTCTTTCTGTATCTCTCATGAATAAATAAATCAAATTAAATCAATCAATCGTGAGTGCTTCCCGTTCCGAAGGCCGGTTGGCCCCTAGTCGGGCTCTTGCAGTGGCTCAGCGCTATGACCTCGGCGCCCGCCAGGCCGCTCCCTCCGGCGCCTCGGGCACCGTGACGTCAGATCACTACTACGTCAATGTGACGCTCAACACCGCTAAACGAGTATTTAGGGCCTTGGATGCCAGCGCTAAGCTATCCCAGATTTACCTTGGGGAGGGTGTGCGCGCACAGCGGGCAGCGGCAGACGGGGACGGGCCGTCCCGAGCGGACCCGCAGCAGGTGAGGCCGTCGAGGTCCCGTCGGGGCCCTTCCCAGGGCTTCCGCCGGCCCGACACTCGGCGACTCCGCGTGGGCCGTCTCCGAACACCGGGTGCCCTCTCCCGGGAGCCCTTTAACAGAAAACACGCTGTATTTAGTTGTTCTAACACCCAGGCCGAGGGAGGGGCAGGCCCCGCGGGGACCCGACGCGGACTGGATCCCGGGCCCCGGGGTCACGCCCAGGGCACGGCAGGCGCCCCGCCCCCCGGGCCCCGTCTACACCCGAGGCTGTAAACCGGCTTTGTCTGACCCGCGGTTAAACTGTCGCAAATAACCCTTTGACTTCAAGGAACGACCGGAAGACCCCAAGTTCCATCAGAGCCCGCCGCCGGCCGGCGCCCGGGGCGCACCGGCGCTCCGCGGGCCGCTCGGCTGCTCCGGATGTCGAGGACGCAGCAGCTGCCGAACCCGGGCGCCGAGGCCGCGCCCGGAGGAGGCGGTGCCGGGGAACGGTAAGAACCACGAAGCTACGTAACTACGTAACAGCACGCGGGGGGCGTGGCCGGCGCGGGGGCGTGGCCGGGAAAGCGCACCTGCCTGTCGTCCGCCTAACCTGGGGACCGGCTCTGCGCGGGAGCAGCGGCCCGACGGTCCGCAACCTGGGGGCGGCGGCGCGCAGCGGGACAGCGCGAAGGGCGGGAGAGCCAGGGCGGCCCCGCACGGCCGGCCCCTCCGGGGCTCTGCGAGCGCCCAAGTCTCGCGCGACCACGTCCGGCCCCCGAAGGCCCCCTGCTCCGTGGCCGGCCGGGGTCCTAGCGATGGGGAGGTGGCCGCGGCGGCCGCCTGAGCGCCCTAGCGGAGCCCGGGGAGGGGCTGCCGCCTCTTCCCGGGAGGCGGGGGCGCCGGGGGCGCTCAGAGCATCCGCGGGCCGGCGGGCGCTGCTCCCGCGAGGGGGGGGCGGGCCGGAGCGCAGGCCCCGGGCTGGCCCGTCAGGCGGGCGCCGGGCAGCTGCGGGGCGGAAGTGCGCGACGGAAGTGCGCGGCGGGGGCGGAGCCGAGCCGTCTAGGAAGCGGCGGCCGCGGCCACCCCGCCCGGAGCAGCCGCCGCGCCTCGGCCGGACCGCGGAGGCTCGGGGTCGGGTCGGGGCCGCGCCCGGGCGGCGGCAGGATGCCCCTGTTCGCGGCCAACCCCTTCGAGCAGGACGTGGGTAGGTGGCGGGCGCGGCTGCCGGAGGGTGGGCGGCGGCCCAGGCCGTGACCCGGCGCCCGCGGGGCCCCCGCCGCTCCCTCGGCCTGGGTCCCGGCCTCGGTCCCGGGATAAGTCACTAAAACCTTTCGACGACGACGAGGAGGGAGCGTGCGCTGTGAGCGCCTCGTCCGCCTCGTGGAGGGAGCCACGGACCGTCAGGCTCTCGGGACTTAAATCCGCTTTTACTCTGAAACAGCCCCGCAGTAGGAACAAGTAGCGGGAGCGGTTGTCACTTAGCGGGGCGCCTCCGGGAATACGCTCGCCTGCGGTCGTGGCCCGTTCATTTGCCCTTTGGGACTCACGTATTTATGACCATTCGTGGCTTTTTTTTTCTCTTTTTTTTTTCGGGGGGGGGGCGCGTCATTCTTGTGTTGACCTCGTCGTTCAGTGAGCTGTCGTGCCGACCCCGGGGTCAGGGGTCTCGGGCCCCGCAGGAGGCGGGGCGGCGCGGGGCGCAGGGCGGCGGCGGGCCCGGAGCCGTAGGCGTGCACATCCCGTCTTCCCGGGAGAGCCCACGGGGGTCCCGGCGCAGGCTTCCTCTAGAAGGTGATGTCCTCCTCCCGCTCTTTCCCCCTCCTTTCTTTCTTTTTCTTTTTTTTTTTTAAGTTATTTATTTATTCATTAGAGACACAGAGAGACGCAGAGACGCAGGCGGAGGGAGGAGCAGGCTCCGTGCAGGGCCCCAACGCAGGACTCGATCCCAGGACCCCGGGGTCACGCCCTGGGCCGCGGGCACACGCGCGCCCCCAGCCGCCCCTAGCCGGGCTGCCCACACAAAGGAACCACGTCCAGCTGTGTGTATGATGAGGTCACTCCATGATTAAGGGTGATGAAGATGAGGCCACGTTGCACTCACACGCAGTCTCGCTGGCGGCCGAGCGCTGCTGCCTGACGTCACCCGTGTGGGGAAGAGGCTCCCACCTCGGTCCCCGAGGAAACGCGGTGCTGGGCCACGACCCAGCAGAGGCGTTGCACCTGGTGCTGGCCCGTGAGGGGCGGGGGAAGCAGGCCGCAGGCCGGGGCGACGGACCCCCGGCAGGTGCGTTTTTCTCCTTGGAGTCCGATCCTGCAAACCCCGGAGGGTGTGCTAGCCGTGGTGGCATCAGAGCTCATTAAATATATATTTATATATTTAAGATTTTATTTATTTATTCAGAGAGACAGAGGCACAGGCAGAGGGAGAAGCAGGCTCCATGCAGGGCCCCGACGCAGGACTCGATCCCGGGTCTCCAGGATCACACCCTGGGCTGCAGGCAGGCGCTAAACCGCTGGGCCCCCGGGCTGCCCAAATATTTTATTTGATTTCTTCAAATCTGGATTTTTGTTGTGATGGATAAAATTCCTTTCAAGCTCTGTCGGTCAAAAAAAGAAAATATTAAAAAATATATATATAAAAAAAAAAAAAAAAAAAAAGAAAATATATCCACACATGTCCAGCCGTCCTCTATCTCCAGGTGTGAGAGTGGCCTGCAGGGTTCTTGCAGGGCAGCCGTGCCCAGAGGAGTCCAAGAGGAGGGCGCCCCTCCGAGGGAGGAGCCACAGCAGGAAGATGGAGCGATATTGTTAAAATGAAAGGTGGCATTTCCTTATATTCTACACCAATTTTTCCAGTCTTACCGCATTGCTTCCCAAGTCAGGACTTGTTCTCTCCCCAACTCTAGTTCTTGCACATCATTTTTCTCTCCCACTCAAGCCAGGTAACCTTTTATTTTTTTTGTCCACTTTCTGCCTTTGTGCCATTTTCAATTTACTGATAGCCTTTCTCTTTTTTTCAACGACCTTGGTATTGCCTTCCTAACAATTTATGTCCCACAAAGCTGAGCTCTAATTCCACCTCTGTAAATGACACAGTGGACTGAACTGGGAACTTTTATCTTGAAAGGAGACTTTGGGGGATCCCTGGGTGGCTCAGTGGCTTAGCGCCACCTTTGGCCCAGGGCACGTGACCCCGGGGTCTCGGGATCAAGTCCCACATCAGGCTCCCTGCATGGAGCCCGCTTCTCCCTCTGCCTGTGTCTCTGCCTCTCTCTCTCTGTCCTCTCATGAATAAATGATTAAAATCTTTTTTTAAAAAAAAATGAGGGGATCCCTGGGTGGCTCAGCGGTTTGGTGCCTGCCTTTGGCTCAGGGCGCGATCCTGGAGTCCTGGGATCGAGTTCCGTGTCAGGCTCCCGGCATGGAGCCTGCTTCTCCCTCTGCTTGTGTCTCTGCCCCTCTTTCTCTCTCTCTATCATGAATAAATAAATAAATCTTAAAAATAAATAAATAAATAAATTTAAAAAAATGAAAGGCTTTTTTTTTTTTTTTTTTTTTAATTTTATTTGAGAGAGAAAGAGCATGAGTGAGGGCTGGGAGGGGGGAGGTTAGAGGGAGAGGGAGAAGCAGACTCCCCACAGAACAGGGCACCCAGCTCAGGGCTCAATCCCTGGACCCCAGGGTCATGACCAGAGCAGAAGGCAGATTCTTAAACGACTGAGCCACCCAGATGCCCCTAGAGGTTTTTTTTTTTTTTTTTTTTTTTTTAAGATATATTTATATATTTGAGAGAGAGAGCACACACATATGGGAGAGCAGTGGTGGGGGTTGGGAGGGCTAGGAGCAGGCAAAGAGAGAGAGAACTCAAAGCAGGCTCCATATACCCAGTGCGGAGCCAAGCCGGGGGGCTCAGTCTCACAACCTGGGGATCATGGCCTGAGCTGAAATCAAGGGTTGGAGGCTTAACCAGCTGAGCCACTCAGGCGCCCCGAAAGGAGACTTTTTAAGTGAAATCTGAATTTCCAGGCCTTTGGTCCTGGAATTTTTTCTCCAGTGAAATTTTATCAAATGCTTACTAGTGACATCTTGCTGGCTCAGTCCGGAGTGTGCGACTCTTGATCTAGGGGTCCTGAGTCTAAACCTAGGGTGGGTGTAGAGCTTACTTGAAGCAAGCACGCACGTGTGCGCACACACACACACTTAAATAAAAAATAAAACGCTTACATAAAACTACTGATAGCGCTCATACAATACAATTTACTTGATATGTTCAGATTTATAACATTTACATACTTGTTTTTTTATTTTTTTTATTTTTTTTTACATTTACTTGTTAAGGCAGATCTTGAACACAATGGGGTTGATATAATCTTTGCAAAAAATTACAATTAAATTTTTTGGTTATGGATGAGAAGGATCACTTTAACAGTTAATTTCTATATTTTGTTTACAGCCTTAAGCCTTCAGATACTTAAAATTCTTAATTGATGTATTTTAGCATAAAGTACAGGATGTGACACACAGGACTTTTACCGTCAGCCAGCTCTGTCAACCTAATATCTGGCCACACTTTGTTTTTTATTTTAAGAAAACATTCAAGACAGAGTTGAGATTCTTTGGTATACTTAGCAGCTACCTAATCCTATTTTTTCCTCCTTTCTCAGATTTAAACACTCTCCAAAAAGATATGACTGTATTTTATAAATGATACACACACATATATACGGGGTATTGTTTTGCCTGCTTTTAAACTTCCTAAAAATAGTGTCATTGTCATTTGTATATTGTCACTCACCATTTTGTGAATTATTGCTGATATTTGTAGCTCTAGTTCGTTAATTTTAACACTTGTGTGGTATTCCACTGTATAAATATACAGTCTCCTGTTGATGGGCATGAAGTTTTTGCCAGGTTTTTGCCACAGACAACAGTGCAGTGGATCTTCTTACTGATATTTTCGTTTATGTGAGAGATTCTCTAGGGATTGTATCTTCAAGGAGAATTCCTTATTTAAAGATAGTGCAAACTTGCAAAATATTAGTGCAGAACTGCCTTTCCAAGTGCTTGTGGGGAATTTTACTCCCACCAGCAGTGGCAGTGAGGTTCTTTCTTGTTCCACATTCTTAAGAACACTGGGTATTATATTTTTAGATCTCTGCCAGTTTGATGGGAGTGAAATAGGGCAGTGTTTTCATTTCAACTTCATTGCTAGTAAAATGGAGCATCTTCTCATCTATTTCTTGGCTAATCTCTTTTCTTTTTCTGAATTTACCTGGTTAATTTTACTTATTCTATTGGATTATTTTGTTTTACTGAGTTTTAGAGTTCCGTGTATGTACGTCCTTTGTTTGTTGCTTTTTACTTTCTGATGTCTGTTATTAAGGAAATTTAAGTTTTAAATTGTTGGTACTGTCTCCCTTGATTTCATTTTTCTTGTTTGAAGAAAGCCTTCTTTACCCTGAGGTTATAAGGATCTTGCCATATTTTTTTCTGAAGGTTTTTTAGAGTTTTGATTTTCACAGGTAGGTCTTTCATCCACCAGGACTTGATCTTTGTGTAGGATCTGAGGAGGAATTTGATTGGATAATCAGCTGTAGTAGATAATAATCTGTTGTCTGATCACTACTGAGTCGTCTGTCCTTCCCTCCTGATTCTGAGACACTCTCTTCCATATAGTACATTTCTTATATGAGGACCATGTCCCTGCTTGGTCCTTCTACACTGTTCTCTGTTCTGCCACCAGTAACCACAGTGAAATGTCGGTGTCCTTGGGCAAGTTCCCCTGTCTTGTTTCTCTTCATTTTCATAGTCTTAGCTGGTTTTGGACTTAGTTCTTTCATATGGTTTTATGATCAGGGTAGTATAATCATAAAAAGGAATATTGTTTATGCTCTTTTAGCATTTAAGAGAAAAGGCATATTGTAATTTATATTTTTGTTTCATGTGAATTGATGTTGATAATTAAAAATAGATATTTTTATTCTTTATAATTCTAAGCTTATTTCAATTATAGTTTGAAAGTAAGACAAGAGGGTGAGGATGATTTTTTCTACAAGTAAATATACAACATAATACTATAGCAGTGTTCTTTGGTAGATTTGTCTCTATGCTGCTTTTTTGGTTTAAATGAAAGAACTTTAAAGGTATGTTGAGTGTTGGGACGCCCGGGTGGCTCAGTGGTTGAGCATCTGTCTTCAGCCCAGGGCGTGATCCTGGGGACTCGGGATCTAGTCCCACGTCGGGCTCCCTGCATGGAGCCAGTTCTCCCTCTGCCTGTGTCTCTGCCTCTCTCTGCGTGTCACTCATGAATAAATAAATAAAATCTTAAAAATAAAAAGAAAAAAGTGTTTTGAGTGTTAAAAGACTAGACCTTGTTTGTAGTATATACTATAGAATTCCAAACTCCAGAAACTTGACAACTGATAATTCAATAATCAGTCACCTAGATATCAAAATAAAACTTAAGGATATGTAATTTTTTGGAAATCTCCTGTTATGTTTTTTTTTTTTTCTTTCCTTGGTTGCCTTGTGTCCCCCAGATCTAACCTTTTCCCTTCCCGCCCCTTTTGGTTTTTCACTTTGTCTTTTACAAAGTTTTTTTTTTTTTCTTTTTTTTTTTTTTAAGATTTTATTCATTTGAGAGAGAGGGCACAAGTTGGGGAGGGGGCAGGCAGACTTCCGCTGAGCAGGGAGCCTGATTTGGGGCTCAATCCTGGGACTCCCAGGATGCCGAGATCACGACCAAAGCCCACCACCCAGGCCAAAGGCAAACACTCAATCTGCACCCCTGTCTTTTATAAAATTTTAAAAAATATTTTTGCTCATAGTCTTCTTTTCTATTTCAGTTTTCTGTCAATCAGCAACATTTGTTAAATCCCAGTGGTGAGAATATTGTTTCTAGTAACTTGAGGCATTTTGGTATTGGTCATCCTTTTATCCTTTCCTTTTTAGGACTCAAGTTCACATTGGCTTATTGGCATCTTCAGGTCTTCTTTTGGAATAATAAATCTTGCTCCCATCTTTCAGACTACCCTTAATATTATTTTTTAAATTTTTACTTAAATTCTAATAATTAGCCTACAGTGCGGTATTGGTTTCAGTAGTAGAATTCAGTGACTCATGACTTACATACCACGTGCAGTGCTTGTCACAAGGGCACTCCTTGATGCCCATCACTCATCTAGGCCGTCCGCCACCCACCTCCCTACATCAATCTTCAGCTCGTCCTCTGTAGTTGAGTGTCTTATGGTTTGTTTCCCCCCTTTTCCCCTCTTTCCATATGCTCATCTGTTTTGTTTCTGAAAGTCCACATATGAGTGAAATCATATGATATTTGTCTTTCTAACATTTTTTTAATGGACCTATAACTGCTGATACCTGAATGATAAATACCTCTCCTATGACACTCTATGGAACATTTAATATTTCTTTACCACTGAGACTTGTTTGTGACAGCTATCACTGTCCCATTCAAGGAAGATTTTCTTTAGTTTCTTCTAATTTTTTTTTAAAGATTTTATTTATTTATTCATGAGAGACAGAGAGGCAGAGACACAGGCAGAGGGAGAAGCAGGCTCCATGCAGGGAGGTTGATGGCGGAACTCGATCCCAGGACCATGTCCTGAACCAAAGGTAGACACTTGACTGCTGAGCCCCCCAGGCACCTCCCTTTTGCCTTTTTTTTCCTTTTGCCTTTTTAATAGATGGTTTACAGTGTTACAAGGCAGTAAAAGATGGTTTTGATGTGGTTTTCCCCCCTCCTTCCTAACTGTCCTCCGTGCCCCGCCAAAATACTAGTGGTGATTTGTGAAATCAAAGTGAAGTGTGAAGTGTCAGTCTTGGGATCCCTGGGTGGATCGGTGGTTGAGTGTCTGCCTTCATCCCGGAGTGTGACCCTGGGGACCCAGAAT